>NC_141687.1:942606877-942989377 GCF_964263255.1 Lissotriton vulgaris | reverse complement strand
AGTTCACTTTTTTCTGCGAGGAATTGGAAGCAGATTAGCTGTGGATGAGCGCAAGGCTCTTTTGGGCGTGTAAGCATACAAGGCTTTCTTTAGAAATTCTGGCCCTATGTTATTCCTGGCCTTATAGGTGATACATAGCACCTTAAATTTGGTGCGGCTCCTGACCGGGAGCCAGTGCAGTTGTCGGATAATCGGGGAGATGGATGAGAATTTTGGAGTATGGGTCAGGATTCTGGCAGCAGCGTTTTGGACGAGTTGCAACTTATTTAGGACTTGCTCTTGGGCATTTAGTAATAATCCATTACAGTAGTCAACCTTAGATAGAACTAGAGTACACATCAAGGTCTTGCACGCACTGCCTGGAAAAAACGGCAGTAGTTTCTTGACCATCCTCAAGGTATAGAAAGATGCTGAGACTACCGCATTGGGATGGCTTACAAATGACAGTTTACTGTCAAATAAAACCCCTAGGTTCCTGACTTTATTAACCGGTGTCGGGGGAGGGCCTAGATCAGAAGGCCACCATGCTGGAGACCAAGACGGGGTCAGGCTACCAAAGATCATGACGTCCGTCTTGTCTGAATTTAATTTTAAACAATTGTGATCCATCCAGGAACTGATGGCCATCATACCATTCTGAAAGTTGGCCGCAACTGCTCCGCCGTTGTTATGAACAGCCAGTACCAACTGGGTATCATCAGCGTAGGATGTTAACCCAATACCGCATGATTTGATGACCCTCACCAGGTCCGACATATAGATGTTGAATAGCGTTGGACTTAACGAGGATCCCTGGGGAACACCACGCTGTAAGGTGAAAACAGGGGAGAAGAAGTCACCCAGTTTAACTGACTGCTCACGGCCAGACAGAAAAGAAGTCAGCAGTGATTTGGCTTTGTCCTGAATGCCAATCTTTCCTACACGGTCGATCAAGATGTTATGATCGACCGTGTCGAAGGCCGCAGACAGGTCCAATAATATCAGAACTGCTGCGCCTCCTTGATCCATAATCACTCTGACCTATCAGGGCAGTTTCAGTTCCATGACCCTTTCTGAATCCGAATTGGGTATCATCAAGAAGATGATTCTGATCAATGTAATTGGCCAGCTGATGATTCATAATTTTTTCGAATATTTTTGACGGGAAGGGGAGGGATGCGATGGGTCGATAACTCTTGGATTCTGAGGGATCCAGACTTGGTTTTTTCAGTAAGGGTTTGATGATTGCTTTCTTCCAGACCGAAGGATAGAAGCCTCAGTGAAACAAAGTGTTGCAGATGTTTGTCTGAATGGGAGCTAACAAGTTAGTCACTGGCTTGATGATCAAAGGTGGACATGGATCCAGTGGTGAACCCGATTTGATAGTTGTCATAATTTCTTTTATCTGTGTAGGGGTGATTTGAGTAAATTCGCACAAAGCTATAGAAGTTGGGGGATAATTTGTATTGGGACTGGTGGGTTCTGAAGTTGTCTTTGTAGAAAAGTTGGAGAAGATGTCATTAACCTTGAGTTTGAAAAAATCTGCCAGTTCGTTACACAGATTTTGAGATGGTTCTATGGTAGTACACATTGGTGGGGTGGACAAATTTGAGACAACTTGATAAAGTTGTTTAGTGGAATTTTTGGCTGACTCTATTTGCTCCAGACAATATTTTTATTTTTATGTGGTTAACAGCGTTCTGTAAATGGCCAAAGCTTGTTTGTAAGCCTCTCTATCGTTGTTATCATAGAGTTTACGCCAACGTCTTTCTAAATTTCGACAACGTTGCCTTTCTAATCTAAGGGTTTCAGAAAACCAAGGAGCGGAAGGTGTGTTACGATTAGGCAGCATTACTTTTGAGGGGGCTAACGAATTGAAGGCATTATTGAGCCAGACAGTGTCATTTTCTGAAGCAATGTGGGGATCTGTTGTATCCTCTGGTTGAGTAGAGAGCAGGGTAGACTGTAAAGTTAGGTCATCCAAATTCTTCCAGTCTCTTAATTGTATATAAGAGCGATTTGTCATGTATGAGTTTTTAACATTTCTGGTTATAATGGTAAACATTATTGCAGCGTGGTCTGTCCATGTTAGTGGTTTTACTGAAGGTGAGGTAATGTAAGGATTATTAGAAAAAAGGCCATCCAGTGTATGACCAGCCTGATGGGTTAGGGGAGGTAATCAGTAATTTGAGACCTGCTGAAGAAAGGTCGGAGACTAATGTTGACGAATCTCTGTCATTGAGATTTTCTAAATGAAAATTGAAATCGCCTAATATTGTGTAATCAGGGTTGGCTGCTATGGGCTCTAGTAAGGTATTAAGGGATGCTAGAAAGGGGGTTCGAGGGGAGGGTAAATTAGAGTACCTTTGAAGGATTGCGAGGGGGAGAGACTAATGCAGAAAGTTAGTGCTTCAGCTGAATCAAGGTCGATTGGTTCTATCCTTGTTGTCAAGAGATGGAGTGTGTGCTGCAGAGCGATCTGTGCATGTCAGTATTCCACCAGGAGTCAGTTACCGAACTTACAAAGAGAAGGACTGAGTTAGATTGACATCTAGCTCCTGGTGAGGTTTTGTAGATATGGAGCTTACTGAAGTTTGAACCTTAACATATACACTGTTAAATAAACCCATTGAAGTGAACCTTCCCACATGTGGATGGTGAATACTATTTCTGAACACTCCACAGCACACATTCCATCTTTCAATCAGCCTACTCATTCATGTACTATTGACATAGTAAATACCTCAAACCAAGATATTAAAGAAGAGTTTGGGCATCTCAGGTTAACTTTGGGAACTCTGGGTCTCTTCTACATCTCTATGGGATACGTGTTATTTAAGTGTCTTGTTATTCTCCAGAATCGAATCATAACCTTTAAATATATGGAATTAATATAGAATTATGTTAATAACCTAGGTATAAATACCTTTTAGGCTTTGTATTAAGAAGAGGCCCCAATATAGGCTATAATGTGTCTCTGGTGCAATTGCATAAAATCATTTCTGTTTTTTAGCTTGTTTATCTTGTATCCACCCACCAACTGAAAAAAGTGGAAAATGTTGAATACCCTCCTCGGATTTTCTAGTTCCGTCTTCAGAAACAGTGCAATGACACACACATGCAGTTTAATTTCGAACATCCAGCGTTCTATATCACAATCTGTTCTTATGGCAATAGCAGGAGGCTCTATAAAAAGGGAAAACACAATTGAGGAAAGGGGGCACCCGTCCCCTGTTCACCTTGCATGCACCTATGTCCATTGAATTTATAATCAGTTGGGTTGTCCTTGGTATAACCTGTATACATTTTGTTGGGAAATGAAATTTCACTAAAATATCAAAAAGGCTCTACCAGGAAACCTGGTCAAAAGCCTTTTCGGCATCTAGTAGTAGAATTTAGGCTGGAATTTGCTTTTGCCTGAAAAAATCCAGGGCCTCAATCAAAAAATTTGCATTGGTATATAATTGCCTACCTGGAAAAAATCCACATTGATCCTTATTGACTAAGTCACCGACTATCTTGTTTAATCGATTGGTGAATAATTTAATGATAATTTGATAGTCGGTGTTTAGTAGGCGGATGGGTCTTTTTAATTAATGCTTTCCGGGTTCTAGTCTTTCTTGAGAAAACTTACTACAATTGCATTAATGAATGATGGTGGTATATTGCCGCCTTTTAAAATATGATTACTGAGTAACAAAACCCCTTGCTCCGGATTATAAACGCTTTCAAAGTGTCTTCGAAACATGCCTTGTATCTCTCAGGGGTCGGAGACTGGTGTTTTCATTTTGTCATCACAGAAAGAAGTAATAGTATTCTGAGCTTGTCTGTCCCAGACCTGTCATTTTAAAAACCTGGCAGCACTTTCCTCGTATGATTTAGGACTTATTACCAAAGGTTAAGCCTTCACTCATATAACTAGGTATTATTATTCATGGCAAAAGGTTTTATGGCATGCTTCTGTTTATTATCTCTCCGCTTTTGGGCTATATTAATACACATAGTTGCTTTTGTATAAAATTCCTGACTGTGAGCCCTCAAAGGAACCTCTTCCGCCTTTTTGCAAGCATTTACTCCTAAATTTCTCCAGAGTGGTATTAGTAGTTCTTGAGCTCTTTTCATACCAGAAGCAAATGACCATAAAATGCACAATGTGCTCCTTCATGCCTTGAATGGATAAGCAACAACCGGGGGCCCTCGCATCTGACTAATTTCATTAAGCCATATATTCCAGCTAGATCCCTCAGATCTGCCAAACTTGGAAACCTAATTGTTCCTAGAGTCAGCAGGGCCAGGTGGGGGGTGGGGGAGCAGCAGCGGGTGGCAAGAGCTTCACTGCTACAACAAACAAACTGTGGAACTCTTTGCCAACCTCGCTTAAACAAGCATTGAAAATGCAACAGGTCTCGCCTTTGGTTAAGTTCAAGCCATTTGTTTTGCTAATGGTATTGTATAGCAAAGCAAATGGCTTTAACTTAATAAAAGGCAAGACCTATTGCATTTTTAATGCTTGTTTTTTATAGGTGTACATAACTACCCATTTAATTCCCACCTCTATTCATGGTCTGAAAATTCCCTGCTACCAGTTTCAGTTTTTTAGTTCTCTTGACACCAATCACATGATCAAAAGGAACAAATGATGGACGGAATGCTGAACAATGCAAACATTCACCCCCAGTCACAAGGATCTGGGTTTAATCCACTGGGGTGGTGCGGTGAGCAAACGAATGATGTATTAAACCCAGACCTTTGTGACTGGGGGTGAATGTTTGCATTGTTCAGATTTGAAGTACTTTACAGTGAGTAGCATGCTACTCCGGAATCCAAGGTTAGAAGTTACTTTAGTAGTATGTGTTTTCAGGTGAATGGCTGGTGAGCTAGATAGGCTGGCTGAGATTAGGCAATGTTAGATTACACGGAAATGGTTTTATAGAAGAGTTTCTGATCTATGAAGTGAGGTATCAGCCAATTACAATAATAAGCATTATGGTAGACATGCATGAGACTGAAAGGAGGCTATACTCAGAAATAGAAGGCATGCAGAGGAAGGAATGTAAGGAGAGAGTAATTCTGAAGAAAGCAAGGAGAGGAATCAAGCAGAAGTAAATAAAGGGAGACTTTTCACACAGGGCTGTAAGAATATAGTGGGGGAAGCTGTTATGAGATAGCAACTTGTGTGCAAAATATAGTAAAATGATCTGAATAGTTCGAATGTACTCTTGTGGAAAAGGGCAACGGTACTACCCAACAGTGAGAAGTTTGCGTCTTCTTATTACTTTGGGAACTTTCTCGACCAGTGCAGTAGGGGTGCGGGCATTAAGACAACCTGGCACTTTAATCTTCCTCCATCAAGATGATGGCATAGCTAAACGGGCCATTAGCCACGACCTTCACAACGCTAAGTCACTCTGCAGTCAGATGACTCAAGGGGCCCTGCATCATGCGGGATGGGTAAACCTGGATGCAGAGGTTCGACAACTGAGTTCTGCTTAAGGCACTGAGAATCTACCCAGCTTTGCAGTTTTCAATCACCTTCTTTTGGTTAACACCATCTCACGGTTACCCTAAACTGCCCAGATACCCAACTCATCTCCACTGTATGCTTGAAAAATCTTACCTTAATTAAGCATGAATGTCAATCAGATTCCAAACATTTAGATGAAAAGGTAAATAGTTGGTTTGCCATGGCAGCACAAATGCAATGGGGCCCCCTAAATAGCACTTAAAATCATCAACAAGCATTGGCTAGGTCAAAAGGCTTGCGTAATCACTATAGCGGTGACCAAAGCAATAAAATAAGTCCACTGCAGTGAATAATATTGTTTTTAAAAAATCGGTTATTCACACATCGCGTATATAACGTATGGATGAGAAATAATTAAATGTGCGTTTATAGTACATTTTTCAGATGTACAAACAGCTTTTTATGCATTTCAAATGAGGCCCAGCAATAGAGAACAGGAACTGGCTAAGCAAATAAAGCTATATTAAAAGAGCTACCTATAAACAGACTTAAAGCAGAGGGTGATCACAGTTGAAGTGTGCGGATCCTCGATCTTGCGGATTTATAGACTAACTCCCTTAGTGCTACACGGACATCTGACGTCTAGTGACATTGCAAGGGCGGTCAACTTGTGCCTACGTATTATTCGGCTGATGAGTGGGTGTGTTAAAAATCAATAAAAAGAATCATGGCCACTGCAGCATAGAAGTTTGCAAAAAAACTTCATTGTTCGTCTCCTATGCTTTGCCACAATGTGGAGCACTTTTTAAACAATACTAAAAGCACAACACAGAAGAACGGGTATCACTAAGGAATGTGCATATGCTCATATTGTGCAGTATTCTAAAAAACTGATACGTCCAGCGGCATTATGCTTCCACGCAGAAACCAATTAGTGAACTGACAATAACAAGTGCCATTCCATGAATGATCTACGTGGTCAGTCATTTTGGTGCAAGAAAAAAAATACGTAGATGAACCGAAGATGCAGAAAGATCAGTGGTTACATGGCATTAGTTTGGATTCTGGACAGTACATAAAAACAAATAAACAAATTTACCTATAATACTTTTATTCTTGGTCGCAAAACCCTAAAATTTCCTCATTCGCTCTTTGCCACAGAACCAATGTCAATGAACTTCTAGGAGCGCTTGAAGGTCAAAGCTTTGGTGAAGCCCCACATTAGGTCCTGCACACAACACCTAAACACAGGAGGTAAAGCGGCGAGGAATGCAGGGGCCATTTTCTTTCCAGAGGGACTCTAACTTTCGCATATCTCAGTCAGAGGACGCTCAGGGAGAATCGAATCTTCGAAGAAACCAGATGACCGCAATAGCTTACCATTTCTCCTTAAAATGGATCGCAGGCATTCGAGCTATTGGGGGCATGCACACGCCTCAAGCTGTCCGCATTTGACTCTCATTGCCCGCCTCCCAAAGAGTCACAGGCAATAGAGAAAAGAGGCGAAGGCGGCGACAGAAAGAGTCCCCTGCAGACGTTTTTCCGCCAACTCTTCGCCATCTTCCTTTGTCTTTCAGTTGACCCCTATTCGGTGCCGTGGAGGGAGTCAAGCACACAGGACTCAGTAAGTGCAAGGAGAGGAGCCCTGCAGCCTGCTTCCACTTTAACAGCAAAAAGGCCAGCAACCTAGCCTGCTGCCCGGCACCGCCCCTGTGGCCCACTCATTGATGCATGCGAACCGACCCCTGGTGCCATTGGCCACCATCAACTGCAGCCCCTCCCTTCCAAACACTTCCTGTTTGGAAGTTACCTTGAGCCGTGCGCAGGGGTCAGGGCTTCGAGCTGGAAAGAGGTTGATGCACTAGGGGAAATCTGATTTTTCCACTGCAAAAGCAACGGGTTAGTGGAGACGGTCTCTTACGTACCTGCCAACATCAGGAGCACTTAAACATGATGATACACTGACATTATCGTAATAACAATCAGTGAGTGTTTAACAAGAACAGAGAACAACACAAGTATTTACCTTGCAGACGCCATGACGTACACTTTTCTTTCTTTACTTCCTGCTGGCGTAAAAGGTTTATTATCTTTTTTATGGGGCCATCTGTTTCGCCCCATAAAGAAGATAAGAAACCTTTTACGCCAGCAGTAAGTCGGGGAAGTCCAGCCGAATGGGACGGACTACAAAGAGAAAAGTGTACATCAGAGGACGCTCTTTTCCAATAGCTGGCAACTGTTTACCCTAAACGGTGACGCCAGCCAATGGAAAAGAGGGGCAGGGCTTAACCTCACTAGTGAAATCTACCCTAAAACATAAGATCTTGCAAGCGAGAATGTGCATGCGCAGCCTACGCTAGACGAGACCTAAAAAGAGACGAGTCTGCTAAAATTTAGAAGGGGCCTAAAAACCTGGATTTTTAAGGCTTAATTTTAGTGCTCAGTCTGGTCTGATCTGTTCGTGTTAAGGGCAGCGCCTAGACACTCCAGGGTATTTGCCGCATAAATTCATCATCATCATCATCATCAACACTTAGCCAAACCCACACCATCATCATCTGCCCAATTGCGGTCATAAAAGAGGAACAGCACATTTCCTACCCATGCATGAGTAAGAAATGCTCAGTCCGTCGTGGATATAATCTTCTATACTGTTTGCTGCCAGAAAAAGGATTTTCAGATTCAGTCAATTCTTCTCTTGATTTGTTTTTTAACTCACGCTATTGTAATAATCACATGCTGCTTCTTTTAAAGTATTTGTAGCATATTTTGGATGCTAGTATTTAAGTTGAACAAGTTTTAGCGCATTAAACCATGGAAATTTGCGCAAATAGCTACTATCAATTCTTGAAATATATGTTGGGCCAAGCAAGATGAGTCCTTCTTCCAAATGTTTTATAAGGCTGGAAGAAGTTTAAGATTGTCAGTTAAAGGGCTTATCCCAAAAGTGCTATAAACAATATAATTTAAAATCCTTTGCAGCAGAGCCAGGACGTTGCACATTTTCCAGAGTTCATCCAGTTTCACACATTTCAAAATTGTAACTGATTTGTGTTTAAAGTAGCTGAAATTGAGGGCCCTCTAAAGGTTTTATGCAACACAGATTTGAAGCATTTGTTTGCATGGTCCCCCCAGCTTCTGTAAGATCATATTTGCGATGTGCATCAACCTCTTTTTAGATGTTTTCTGCCCATACCACAAAATGTTAGAGTTTTCTAGATTTGTTTGTAAGAATGTCTCTCCACAAAATTCTTCAAATGCTGACACTAGTGTTTCGAAGTCTCCCTGGGTTGGTGCCAATATAATGGCATCATCAACAAATAAGCAAATCAGAAATCATCTAGCTGCTATCCAAAATAATGGGAATTAATAGTCGGGGTACAAGGCAGGCTACATGTACTTCCATTTTTGTGGATTCACCATGGAGAGCTTTACATATCGTCACAGACCGTATTGTAACCTATACTTTATTATATACTTAGAGTGTGTGGGTGGTCTTCTCCTTCCTCGTGATTGGATGGCTTTCATGTCTATTTGAAATCCCTGCTCCTGAATCAGTGCCTTTTTCAGCCCTGTCCTTGTGTTTGACCCACCCCATGAGCATTTAGTTTTCATGCTGTTTTTTGAATGGTTGTCCGTTTCCTTCCACTGCTGCTGTCAGGAAATTACTTTTCATTGTTCATGTTTCTCTGGCATTTCAGTTTTAGCACTTGATACAAATCCATATTCTGGTCCTTCCCGTCTCTTTCCCCTGTTTCTCTCTCATCTCACCAGCCATCCTTGGTCTGTGCCCTCACACACTGCCTAAGTTTCGCTCTCTCATCCTTGCTCCTGTTCAGTATCTCTCTCTTCCCCTCCCTGCCTCTCCCTTCCTCCACCTCCTTTGCTTGTATATTTTGTTATCTAGTGACTTACAGAGACCACCACCATCCTGGACATTAAAGATACTGTTTCTACTCTTAGGGGATGGAAAGCCTGCTCCCAACAGCCGGAATCTCCTCGACCGTGTCGGAGCCCTTCAGACCAACTCGGTCTGTTTACATTCCGACCGCCCGAGTACGATGTTCGCGATCTGGATGTAAACCACGCGGTCATCCCAAATCGGTTCTGAGGGACTTGCGGAGTATTCGTGTTGGTTGGAACCACATCGTAAACCCTTATGGACAGTGTTTCCGCCTTCGGTATTACGATGTTGATTTCCAACAGCCTCTCCACGCCGGCCTGTCCGACACAGAAAGGCTGTCGGATAGTGACTTTGCAGGCTCCTGGCAGGGCACTTTAGGCCCCACGGCCTACTGTTGAAGGCCGAGGGGTACCTAAACCCGGCATTGTGTGGCAAACACCCCATTTCCCCATAGGAGCCTGTGTTACAGCTGTTTGTTGGGCGGAACACGAGCTCCCGAAGGGCTCAATGGGACTCCGACCAAACAGTGTTCGGTTGCCTCGTAATCCGGCAGACGGAAACGCAGACCGCAAGTTGGTAGGTCCCGATTCCGAGTTGGTGTCGGGTGGAGGCTTTCTGCCCGACATCGTAATCGGCCCCTTAGTCATTTATGTGATAGCCTAATGCATATTGGGTGTTGCAGTTTTGTTTTGCTTCTATTGAACTAATTAGACAAACATACCAGAAAACAGTCATTTGTAGGTGAAAAGCTCAGGCCATGAGGCAGTGTCTGTAATGACCTGGTGCGAGGTGGTCACCTTAAATGCACAACATAACATAACATGTGTATTTGTAAAGCGCATGTTCACCCACAGGCCTCTTGGCGCTGAATAACAGATGCTTATTGCTACCCAACTCAATGGTACTCATTTTATCGACCTCAGATAGATGAAAGGCTGAGTAGATCCACTGGGATTTGAAGCTGTGACCATGAGGTCGAACACAGGTCCCTGCACTAATATTAACCCTTTGAGCTTCTGCAGTGTCTGCTTATTCCTCTGCCAAACATTTTCTCCAGATATTGCAAGATCTTGTACAAACATTGGAGGGTCACCTGGCTTGACATTCTTACCTTGAGCTCGTAATATATGTCTATGACATAAGGCTGTGGAGGGGCGTGGCTTGGATGCCGAGGAGGTAGGCAGCGTGAGCTCGGAGCTCCGCGCCCGATCCTGAAAAATATCCTGAATATCTGATCGAACCCCGACGAAATCGGTATAATCCGACACTGGAAGGTACCACGGAGGGTCCGGCGCCGACGGCGGACGACTCGGGGCCATCCCAAGCCCGATATCTGACTCTGAAAGCTGAACTCAGGCGTGAAGTCATCGACCTAAAATGGCGGCGGTGGCATGAGGCACAGGGACGACGGAGTCGCTGGCCCGGAGCCACATTAAGGGCTGCTACTTTCACAGATAGGAGGTGTTAGCGGCTGCATCGCGCCCCACTCGGGGTGTTGGAGTGGACCTCTAGAGCGCCACCGGCGGTGGTTGGGATCCGAACCCTTGGTGGTGGCGGCGACAACAACATGGCAACGATCCAGTGACGATGGCCCCAGGCCTCTGAGCACGACTGGCGCCAGCCGGACTAGCAGGCGATCGAAAACCCTGCTCCCTAGAGGCAGCCTTGGATCCGGAGACTAGAGCGGTGCCCCAGGCGCGAAACGCGGCGGGCCTTTTCCGCTACTGCTGCAAGAGGACCTTCCTGAGGGCGAAGCCCGGCGACGTTCGGAGCGGGGGCAGAGACAGCTTTGGAGGCCACCGCTCGTGCCGGCCCAGATGGGGAAGCCGAAAGGGAAGGGAGATGGTGCGACCGATACAGAAGCTGCGGAGGGAGCGGATCGAGACCAGTCGGCGCTACAACGGATGCAGGACCGGATCCTGGAGGCCATCGCCACCACAAAAGACGCCTTGCAGCAGGACATAGCCCAGGTGGCGACGGGCTTGGGCCTCCTAAAAGCTGACCACGATAAGCTCAAGGACAGAGTGAAATCCGTGGAGATCACGGTTCAGGAATTGGCCCCGAGCCATGCAGCGGTGAAGGCGCAAATGACGGAGGTGATGGATCGTTTGAAGGTGCTGGAGCGGAGGGCCGAGGACGCGGAAAACCGGAATAGGCGCAACAACATACGCCTCGTAGGCCTGCCGGAAAAAATTGAAGGTGACGATATGGTGGGCTATCTCGATAATTGGTTGCGAACGGAGGTGGCGCCGGAGGGACTGTCCCCCTTCTTCTCCCTTGAGCGAGCGCATAGGGTTCCGGCGCGCCCGCCGGCCCCGGGCCTCCCGCCTCGCCCAGTGGTGTTCAAGTTGCTCCATTACCGGGACAGAGACTGGCTTTTGCAAAGGGCGAGAGAAGCAGGACCCTTTCAGGTGGACAACAACAGGGTCACTATGTTCCCGGACTATACGTTTGAGACACAGAGGCTCAGGGCGAACTTCCTGTCCCTTAAGCGGGAGCTCCGTGATGAAGGCATCAAGTACTCCCTGTTATTCCCAGCGAAGCTGAGAGTGGTGGTAGATGAACAGACACTCTTCTTCACGTCCTCGGCGGACGCCTGGGCCTGGTGGGACACTTATAAAGCGGGAACGGATGGTGCCAAGGCCAGGGAGGAGGAGGCTAAGGTGACACAACCGATCAGGAAATCTCAACGGATCAGGAAGAACCGCAGGAGGACCGGCAAACCTTCGGTGTCACAGACGGAGACGGAGAGGCAAGCGGCCCTACAGGCAGTGGCGGACTTATCCAAGCCTACCAGAAGTCAGTCCGGGAAGGGCACGGACTCGGAGGACCCGGGCACGGGCTCGGAGACGGGACTTTCGGAATTTGGTGGAGCCCGGGGCCCTATCGTGACGCCGCAGACTTCGGAGGAGATACTTGAGGCGTGTTAATCTGGACTAGTGGAGTGGACTCGCTGGTTGGACACCGGGGCGCTGGGCCCGTGGCAGTGGAGCACTGCTACTTGAGGTTTCGGGGCGCTATGATGTGGGGATTGTGGGGCGGAGTGTGCTGGGTTGATTTGCTTTCACGAACCTTTCGCATCGTACCACGCCCTACTGGCCCTTAAGGTCATCGCAGTGGAGACTGCGACCATTGCTGCCTTTCTTTGAGGGGTGGTTGGGAGTGTTGGTTTGGATGGGGGTACTTCCAGTGCGGGGGGGCCTGTCCTGGGGGGGTGGGTGTTGAGAGCAGTTGGGGTTGCTCGGGGTGTTGTTGTTGATGGGGGGGTTTGGCTTCCTGTTTGGAGAGGGTGGGTGGGTTGGTCCGTGGTCACGGAGCGAGCAAGGTCAATGATCTTTACTGTTCGGTCTGGTTGTGTGAAGGGGAATGACTAGTACCGGGGTGTTGAAATGTGTGTCCTGGAATGTGCGGGGTATGCAGTCCATGACACGCAGGCATAAAGTTCAGGCATACCTCAAGCGCAGGGGGATTCACATAGCGTTCCTGCAAGAAACACATCTCAATAAGCAAGAAGGGATTGCACTGCAGAGGCGTTGGAGGGGGCAGCTGTTTAATACGACGTTCTCAGCTTTTGCGAGGGGGGCACTGATTTGGATACGGGCGGGGGTTCCCTTCCAGGTTACAAAAACATTGGTGGACCCTGAGGGCAGGTATGTGGCAGTGGAGGGGAGGCTGAAAGGCAGGGTGGTATCTCTCTGCAGTGTGTACGCTCCCAATGTGGATCTGCCCGCATTTTTCTCTACACTCTCGGGTAAACTGGCGGGTTATTTGGCGGGGCCGGTACTCCTGGGGGGGGATTTCAACTCGGTTGAGGATGTGATATTGGATAGGTCCCATCCCCCACTGCATGCGTCCCCAGTGCATAGAGTAGCCAAGCGCAGGCTGGAGTGGCAGGAGAGCTGGGCCCTCACAGATGCATGGAGGGCGTTACACCCCACTACTAGGGACTACTCCTTTCACTCGCACCTGCATGATCTACACGTTAGGCTGGACGCGTTTCTGTGTTCATCATGCGTACTTTCTGCGGTGGGAGGGGCGGAATACTTGGCCCGGACTATATCGGACCACAACCCTTTGTTGCTATCCCTGAACTGGATGGTGACTGCTAACTGCGTACCAACATGGCGCCTGCAACCCGACACCCTGGATGACTTGTTGTTCAGGGAGGCCCTGGGAGACCGCATTGAGTGCTACTTTGAGGAGAACAACGGCACGGCCTCCACGAGGGCGGTAGAGTGGGACGCGTTTAAGGTGGTGGTGCGAGGGCACTGTATAGGACACACGGCCGGGGCTCGCAAGACTTTGTTGGATGATTTAGATAAGGCCGAAACGCGGTTAAGAGAACTGGAGAAGGGTCGCCCGAATCACCCTGAGTTGCAGGAGGGGCTTAGTGGGGCCAGGGAGGGGCTGGCTGTGGAACTGGAACGGCTGCGCAGCTTTGATCATAAGGCGTACATGACGAGGGCGCACGCGGAAGGCGATAAGGCGGGGTCTATGTTGGCGTGGCTCGCTAACCCAGTCAGGAGGGGTATGCCGATCATGATGATCCAAGAGACAGGGGAGGAGCCCTGCCATACCCAACCCGGGATCCTGAATAAGTTTCGGACTTATTATGAGGGTCTCTATAAAAGTGGTGAAACAGGGGGGACAGATGAGCTAGGAGAGTTCTTGGACGGCTTACGACTGCCGAGGGTGGAAGATTCGGAGGCAGAGGAGCTGGGTCGGCCCATAACGCTCGGAGAGATAGGGTGTGCAGTAAAACAAATGGCTAGAAATAAGACCCCGGGACTCGACGGACTCCCGATAGAGTTTTATAGTAAATATCTGGAGTACCTTGCTCCCCGGCTGCGAGAGGTCTACAATGAAGCGCAAGCGAGGGGTCGGCTCCCGGGCTCCATGTGTGAAGCCCTCATGATCCCGCTTTTAAAACCGGGCAGAGAGGGAGCGGCTTTATCCTCGTACCGTCCGTTGTCCATGTTGACGACGGACTACAAGATCCTGAGTAAGATTCTTGCCAACAGACTGCTGGTGCATATGACTGGCCTTGTTCATAAGGACCAATGCGGTTTTATCCCGACGCGCAACACTACCCACAATATTCGCAGACTTACGAGACTGATGGGGGCGGACTGGCCGGGCGCCGTCTCTCCATTTGTCCTTTCTATTGACATAGAGAAGGCCTTCGACAGCCTTGAATGGGGGTACTTGTATGAGGTGATGCGATGCTTCGGGCTGGGGGACGGATACATAAACTGGACCAAGGTCCTGTACACTGATGCGGTAGCGAGAGTCCGAGTGGGTGCTCTGATCTCGAGGCAATACCCGGTTAGGCGTGGCACCAGACAGGGGTGTTCCCTATCTCCGCTCCTTTTTGCCCTGGCGATGGAACCCTTCGCTGTAGAGGCCAGGCTGGGCCGCCACTACGCCGGTTTATCATTTAGGGGCAGGCCACATTTCATTTCTTTATACGCAGACGATCTGCTGATGTTTTTAGCTAACGCGGGCCCCGAGCTAGAGGGGGCACGGCGGTTACTGGGGCGGTTTGGCGGCTATCGGGCCTGAGGGTCAACTGGCCTAAGTCCTGCTTATTCCCCCTGAGGTCAGGAGAACCGTGTCCACTCACCGCGCAAGAACTCCGGTGGGAACCGCGCTGTCTGCATTATCTGGGAGTCTATGTCTATCATACCCCGGCTGATTTGCTGGAAGGTAACATCACCCGTTGCATTAATGCCCTACGGGGGAACATGGACTTCTGGTCTACCCTGCCGCTATCCCTGGCTGGTAGGATCTCCCTGCTCAAAATGGTGGCCCTGCCCAGGCTCTTGTATTATTTTAGGACGCTCCCGGTGTGGGTCCCGAGTTCTATTTTTAAGCGCCTGAGATCTCTGGTCATAGCGTTCTTATGGGGCACGGGAAGGAGGCGTATAGCGCTCGATACTCTGCTACGCCCCAAGGATGAAGGAGGATTGGCTGTGCCTGATTTTGAGGGATATTATCTGGCCGCGCAGCTGCAGATTTTTACTCAGGAGGTCGCGAGAGTGTATAGAGGCCCTGAGGACGCGAGAATAGAAGGCACCCCGCGACATGTGCTGGCGTACATCACATTACACCAGAAACTTCGGGTAGGAGATTTGACGGTCGAGGAGCAGACGTTCCGACTCTGCTGGGACCGGGCCCGTAAGCGGGCGGGAGTCCGCCTTATGTATGCCCCTGAAATCCCATTGGGGATGGTTACGGCCCTCCCACATGGAGGAGACTGGTCGCGATTGCTGGGTTGGGAGGAGGCGGGGATACAAATGTTGGGCGATCTGTATGAGGATGGGGTACTGCTGCCGTTTCAGGAATTGCAGGAGCGGTTCGACCTGCCGAGGGGCGACTACTTGTTGCACGCAGCGGTCACGGGCGCTATGCAGGCTCATTGGGGGGAAGGGTTGCAGGAGCCGGGCACCTCCATGGCATGTCAATACACAATGATGGCTGCGGGGACCTTTAAGGCTGTCACCTGCTTGTACTCCAGGATACAGAGGGAGGCCCTACAGCCACTGACAGCTCTGAAGGCCAAGTGGGAGCTGGACCTCCAATTAGAGATCCCTGACACGACCTGGGGCCAGCTACTGAGGCGGGCACGGAAGAGCTCGAGAAATGCCAGGTTTCAGTTAATCCACTTCTACATCGTTCACAGGGCATACCTCACACCGGGGAAAATACAACAATATTTTGGGATAGAAAACGCTGCTTGCCCCAGATGCAATACGGTTGGGGCGGACCTGGGTCACATGTTATGGGATTGCCCATTTCTGGGAGACTACTGGCAGGAAGTTGGGCGGGCCCTCAACAGTGCAACAGACAGGGACATCCAGTACACGAAAGCGGTGGGCATCCTCCATTGGTTCCCGCACACGCCTAGAAACAAGACTACCAGCAAATTTATAGACTTGGGGCTCATTCTAGCTAAGCGGGAGATAACGAGGAATTGGAAATCGAGAGGGGGGCCCGCATATAAAAGGTGGTATGGGGAATGCCTGAGGTGGGCGGCATGTGAGAGCACCCTGAGGTACCAGATGGCCTGGAGAACAAATGACGAGAAGGCTTTGGAGAGGGCAACTGCGTGGTAAATGATGGCGCAGGCGCTCCGTGACATAGATGATGAGGAGCAGGAGGGCGAGGAGGAGCTGGATGTAGCAGACCCTGTCACCATACCGGGGGGCACACCTTAGCGAATGTATGTACTTCCTACATCACAACAGAAGTCCTTACAACGATGAAACACTGCAGCGCGACCACGTGGGGGGGAGGGAAGGAAGCGGGAATTGGCGGGCTGTTGGGGAACGAAATTATGGGGCGGGGGAGGGGTGAAAACCACAAAAGCAACCCAGCAATACTTTAGTACCACTAGTATCAGACAGTGTAAGGTGGTACGAGAAATACTCATGGATAGAGGCAACCCGTACCTGAGAAAGGGGCGGACCTCCCGAACAAGAACGCAATGGACAGTAACATTCCTTGTACACAGAGAAATTGTAATTTTGATTATCTTGTCTGTACAATTATATTGGTGATGCAATAAAAATGATGTTAAAAAAAAAAAAAAATGACATAAGGGTGTGCCAGGTATATCTTTTTATGATATATACTTGCCTCAGTAGGGCAGTCAGTGAGTTAAGGAAGCATTTGACTTGAAAGTGAGTTAGAGCTCTCTAAACATGCTCCCTTGCTCGGTATTTTCTTGACAAACCCCCTAAAAAATATTCCTCCATTGCCATCATTGCAAAAAGTCATGTTGTAATATTGAGTATCTTTCGGCCTGATGGTTTGATTTGACAAAAATGATATGTGTGATATAATTACTTATCAGAGTTTTCAGCCAACCCACTTCACCCACTGGTCTGTTGTTGCTTCATTCAGAATGTTATTCGAAGGACTACAGTATACAGCATGTGGCAGTGGGTCGGCCCACTTCAGTCATTGCCTAACTTCACTTTGTGTGACCGCATTCTGCCCTTTCAGAAGAGCACATCCACATTCAAAGTGGTTCCCTTCAGAGCCAGGGACTACTTTGACAATCTGTTTTTCTAAATCCCAGAAATATTTTTGCTTTTAGTCCCTGTATTTTTTTCAGATTGGTGAGGGCCCAGGAGCTTCCGTCAAAGCCACAACAAAACAAAACAATCACTGGCAATGCCAAAAGGTTGCCAGCCAATGCTAGACCTTTTGACTTTGCCAATGCATGCTTTTCTATGAAAATACATTGTAGAACGAGATGTACAGACGTGGCACTACTGGTCCTACACTACAGACCTAACCCTTACGCGTTTTTATTACCTAAAGAAGGGGCCCTCCATCTCTGATGGAAAAGCTGTTTCTATTTCGATATTTCACACCAGATTACAAACGTCTCTGTCATTTCTTTATGAAAGGCAGGGCCGTGAGGCAAACCATTATTTTCTACTGCCCTGGCTTCGTGCCCTCCTGTGAAACATGTACGCCTCCTGCAAAATATCTGTGCCATTCCAATGCATTACATCATGGCGCTCTGATTCGTGTAATGCATATACTCTCCGCCATGTTGGAATGCCAGGGGATGTTGGGTGCACTATTTATGGCCACTCCTGGTTCCCCAACCCTTTCCCCATAAACACAGCCTTTGTATCGAGAGCAAAACCAGTTACTATTGGAATACTTGGCATCAGATTGGTAACTTCCCTTGTAGGTTCGAGATTAATGAGTTTTTATCTTGTGTAGGTTGAATCGGTTTAAACTATTTTAGGCCTCTTGTACACTATTCACGACCATCTGAGTCCGTTTATAGGCCTGCTACTTTCTGGGTTTCTTTTTAAAGAATTTTTAAAGGAATCGACCTTTAACAGTCGGTAACGTTTGCTCTTTCCGCTGTTCTTTGGTAAACCTGTCTCTGCTTTAGCTCAGTGGCAGCTGCAGCATGGGACGTGCCACAGCTGGAAGCCAGCCTAGCAAATTGTGAGCTTCTGAAGGCCTTCAAGGACCTTCTGACTATTATGAAATCTCTTTCCATGGGAACTTCTTCGAAGGGCTGCAGGCATACAGTACTACAGAGCGGGCACTCTGACCGTTATCAAGTGACCATCAAAGAATTTCACATCACACTTCACAATGAACTCGGGGGAAGATTCACAACGGTAATTTTACACATAGAATCTCCTCGTGTATTGATCTACATACACCTAGGTGGAATTCTCCTCAGAGATGGAATTCACCATATCAAAGTGGAGATCTACTTCTAGTTGTAGGCCTACGGTTTTCCTTTACCCCCACAAAGGAGGGGGCGGTGACTCATATGACTGAATGTACAATTCAAACTTCCTATTAGTAATATTTTGCTTGTCTGTGAAGATTTCCTCCATCATGGCAGAAACCTCTCTATAGAAAATAATAGGAACTTTAGGAAAATTAAGAATCAATGATTATGTTGTTTTAAAAAAACAAAAACAAAAAATATTGCATCCCTACCTCCTATTTGCCTAGGACAGCCGAATTAACAAGGATCAGCACACGCACAATTAAACGTAATATATTAATGCGTTTTACATGTATTTAATTTTTTAATTTGTAGTTATTTTTTATTTACATTAAATGAATTAAAATGTTAATGTTCCCTCCACCACTGCCTACAGTATCATTGTGTTATATGTGTCACACTCTTGGATGCATGTTATGAATTATTTTATTCGTGATTTATTTTGTAGAAAAAATAAATAATCGTTTTCAATATATTGTATAAAAAATGTTACGTACATTTTTAAAACTAACATTCAAAACATACTAGTTTTAAACATTTATTTAATATTAAAACTAACATTCATTTTTTTTTCAGAACGCATTTTATTGTTGACAGGCAGAAAAGAGCACAGGAGGGTCCGGGGCAATACACTGCATACATAACATGGCATTGGTATAGATGTCAACTTTTTATAGTAGATTTGTCTAGAACATGAGGATACATAGGAGTGAATCAATTGAAAGTAAGCATTATAAACCATCCCTCGGATGTCACTGCGAACCTGTGACTGCCGCCCACTGCTCCCCTGTCCACCCCGACAGAAAGACCAATGGCCAGTCCCCATATAACCACTGCCTACCAGTAAAGAGAGCCTTTCAGCTGCTGCCCTCCCCAATGCCACTGTGATAGTTTAATCAGAATGGTCTATTTTTGATTTGTCTCTCAAGCCTCTCGTGGACCCAACCATCCAGATATCTAAAAATGTTTTGTCTTTAATTTCTAAAAAACTCAGGATTGTAATTACAACATCTTAAAAAGAACAATCTGCGTACCAAGATCTAGATGTTTGCCAAATTTGGTCATATTTTGTTTAGCAGTTTTCCTGTAGCCCTTCTTAAAGAAGTCTATGGAAAATGCACGGGGATTTTGTGTTTTGGGACCCCCCTTTTTTCTTCCCCCCACTTGAAATTCACCCTAAATCCTACCATGCACAAACTGGGCAAAAAGCAGCACCTTTTTGAAAGTTTCTTGGAGATCCGTCAAACGGGGCCAAAGTTATTAGCAACACCCCAAAAAAACTCCTATGGAACAGCTGACCTAACTATAACTAGTATATATATGACTTCTATGTTGATTACTAGCTAGAGGTCTTTAAAGTTTGCAATATTTATTATTTTTAATCTTACCTACCACAAATTCTACTAAGATAATTTTTTGAATTGGTAAAGAGCTCAGTAATCCTACCAGCACCAAAACTATTGTTATTTCATCTTTGGACTTTTTCATTTCTAAAATAGAATTCATTCTTAACTCTCTATCCACTGTTCCACAGTTAAGTGATTTACTCAATATTGCTTGAACATGCTTCCTTGCAAATGGTCTTATTCATCTAGATTCCTTCGTCTCAATTTCCCTTAATAATGTCACAAACAGATTACTTTCTAGTTCTTCTAGATACCTCTTAGATCCTTGTCCACCCAAAAATCTTTATATGGCTGCCAAAATTCTGATTTCTTCCCCATGCAGCAATCTTAACCCTTCACTTCCTTAAGCATTGTTCCTTCTTGAAAGAGAGCCCATTGTAGTATCACTGCTCAAAAACTCTCTGTTGATCCTCTTGATGCCATATAAATCAATCATAAATCCTCTGCCCCTCTTCTCAGCTAAAAACTTGGAGAAAGCAATCTATTTTCAACGCTCCTGTTTTTTTGAGTCCTCGCATACTTTAGGACCCTGTTATTCACCACCCATAGGACTGAGACAGTGCTTACAGCAGCTCTGGATATCATTGGAATGATGCTGGATGATGGTGTTGTCACTGTCCTTATTTTACTAACTCTCTCCTGAACTTTTGACATTGTTACACTTTCAACAACAAACAGAAGGTTAAGGACGCGAATCACGCGAGTCAGAAATAAAAAGGAGCAACGCTACACCCTACCCCCTGTATAACTAATCAATACAGAGGTCCAATGAACATCTATAAGGCCTGAGTAAACGGACCGTGAGTACGCTTCAGAAAGAGACCAGGACTCCAAGCGGAGCTAGGTCTGCAAGAGGCTGTCCTACATATATACAGTCCTGATGAAGACCCCCCTTTGATGTGTTAAATCACCGCATCGCTTCCCAGGGTCGAAACGTCGACACAATCCCTTTTTGACATGAACCAACTATTCAAAACCTTGTAGGATCCAAGATTAAATTGATGTACCTACAGGATTATTGTATATATATAGTTGTCAATTCCAATAAGTATATGAAGTAACAATTTTACTTGTTGTTTTAATTGTGTATTATTTCTTTGCACAAAATTTACGTGCCATGTGTGTTTTAAATATGTTTTAGGGACAGCAATTGAAGTATTTTGTTTTTCAAATTTGAAAGTTTATGAGTAAAAATGTACTTTCATTTTTTACTTTGTGGTCAGTGTGTTTGTTTGTATTGGTATAAGTACATTTATCTTTGTATCCTGGTTAGGAACGAAGTACGCAAAAAATACCATTGAAATACTAAAGCATTGTGTATTTCTGTCCGACAGAACCATTATTATTTTGTCTATTACCCACCCAGGTTCTGAGGGTTACAGGGTCACCCCATTACATGTAATGGATTGTTACACTTTCAGCATTACTCTCCTGTTTTAGCATGATTGGTATGATACACAACACTCGAAAATTGATTACATCTTTTTTGACTGGCATGGTTCAGGATATATCTCTATCTCAGATTAGACTGAATTTTGAATGTTATGTTATGAGATCCACAAAGGCCCTGTCTTTTCAGTGCCATTGTGGCCCATATTTAGGCTTTCATTAGATCCTGTGGATTCCACTTTTGTGCGTATGTCGATAGCAAAACAGATTCTCCTTTGCTTTGGCAAAGCCCAAAGTACTGATTCTAGCAACTTCCCATCTTCTTCAGTGGGATGGCCAATGACAACCTTAAGCTTAATTTTAGCAAAACCGAAGTCTTGATCCTTAGAAACCCCCATTAGCAGTGGACCTCTGACTTATGGCACAACCAAACTAGGTTCGCTGTTCACCCCAGTTACCTCAGTAAGAAATCTTGTCATTTTCTTGATACCATGATTTTCTTATCTGCTCAGGCAAATACAGTAGCTGGCACATGTGTTCTGCTTCTATGTACTATAAGGAAAAGTCTCTCTTTACTTTCTTTTGAAGCTTGACAGTTTGCCACTCCCCTCCCCCAGTCAAAGACATGCCACATCAATTACACAGAATCATGTACCAAATATTTTGCCTGATTTCGCACAATCACGTTTGGTGACATGCATGTGTCGTCACAAAAATGAGCATCACACATTCACCTTCGAATTAACAAATGAAAATGTATTCAAATAAACACAGAACAGAAATGAAGACCCATGGCGGCTCTCCTCGGGACATTCTGTAGGTCACAGCATGCAAGACAAAAATCCAGATGAGAAGGTGTGTCTTGCGCACATCAAAGGATAGAGAGAGAGAGAGCGGAGGAGAGGGAGAGATACAGAGAGAGGGAAAGAGAAGGAGAGAAAGAAAGACAGAAAGAGAGGGAGAGAGAGAGAAAGACGGAAAGAGAGGGGGTGAGAGTAACAGACAGAAAGAGAGGGGGAGAGAGAAATATGGAAAGAGAGGGGAAAGAGACACAGAGAAAAGAAAAGGGGGACAGGGAGAGAGAGTGCTGACACAGCGCACCCAGGCCTCACTACTCACCTGCTGACACCGGTGTGTCTCCAACCATGTGCCGGTATGTAGTGCAGTTCACCAGGTCCCACATCCGAAACAGATCCGCCATCTGAAACAGAGGTGAGATACATGAATGGCAGAGTACAAACAATTGCACACTCCATCATCGCCTGTCCGCCCCTACGCACCCAGGCAGCTCCACCCCAGCCCCTCCTGCCGCCCAGAGGTGCATGCCCGCCCCTGCGCACCCAGGCCTCACTGCTCACCTTCCGCCGCCGGCGTGTCGCAATGAGGGCCCACCACATGCCGGTGCAAGCCCCAAGCCCGCCGCCCGCGCACATGGCACCCTCCACATCATGCAGCTCCGCTCCTTAGGCCGCCAGGCCCCACATTTGATTCTGGGTCTTGATTTCGCCATGGCAAAGGGCATACCAGTGCACCCGGCATCATCGCAGGCAGCACACCCGCTCAGACCTTGAGGTGCCACTCACTCTGTGATCTGGGAGGTGATGCCACGTGGCGGTAGGCCAGCACTGCCCACTGGCTCTGGCCTATGCTGTGGTCCAGCAGGGCACACAAACCCTGAGCAGTCCTGCCCGCAGGGGTGGGGCATCATTGCAGGCTGCACACCCGCTTAGCACTTAAGGTGCCCTTACCTAAGTGCACCGAAAGTCACCGTCCCTTGGTGGTGTGCCTGTGCCAGCCGCAATGTATCCTGTGCCCCCAAGTCTGTGCCCCACAAGTAATGTACCCTGTATGATTGGGTATTGTGGTGCAGCCGCCATCATGTCACCTCCGGGCCGGGGGAATATGATGTTGCAGGGCCCTAGGCCCTCATGCCTACATGAACGGCACACAGATATATCAAGATAGAGAGTGGAAATGGCGTCCAGCACGTGCGCCTGGCCCCTTGTACTGGCAGGGTCACATGTCCTGTGACGTGTGTGCTGGATGGGTGTGGTGTGGGTGTACACCAGCCGTGAGGGAGTGGCTGTGGCTGTGGCATGCTGACAACTAGACCTGTGACCAGCAGACCACTACAGGGAAGACCTAAGACATGTAGCGTTGCTGCCGCCGCCCCCTCCACCCCTGTGAGCGTAAGCGGAGTGGGCTGGCGTGGCGTATGCCAGTCCAGCGTAAGGGTGTGCACAATGACCCCGGGGCTATTGTGTCAGCACCACCTGGACCACATTTGGCAATGTGTCACCCTGTGACCCCGGTTCTATGACCTGAGCCACATGGAAGTAAGAGGAATCCACTGAGCCTGCATTCATCCATACTTGAAAGACCATAGACATGACATACCTGTGTGATTAAGAATGTTTAATGCACATCCACTGGAGTGTTGCCTCTGGAGCATTACAGGTCCATGCAAACCCCGCATGACGATGTTGGCCCATGGAGGGCCAGCCAGAGTCCTTCAGGGAATTACAAGTCCAAAGGAAGAGGAAGAGTTCTGTCCGCAGTCTGTTTGCTGTGTCAGTGGCGATCAAACGGCATATGGCAGTCCATGTCATGGCCAAAAGTGAGGGTTGCAGAGTGCATCGGGGGACAATGGAAGGTGATGATGTAGAGGGCAGAACCAAGTAGAAACAGGCCATATGGCAGAGTTGAATGTAACTGCGTACTTCTTACCACAATGGCAGATTCATCCCCATCTTTGTCTTCTGATGTTGCATGTGCCTCACGTGTGGGTGGTGGGGTTCTGTCTCCTGCACTGTGTGGCAGTGACACCTCATAGGCCGGAGGTGGAATGTCTGCCGCCCTGTGTGGCAATGACAGTTTAGGGGGTGGAGAAGTGGATGTAGTGGTAGCAGCAGCATGCATCAGTGCCAGGCCTTGTGGCAGAAATGTCATGAGGATGGTCTTGAGGTCGTTGAGGAACCCAGCTACCACTCGCTGGTGTGCAGCCATGGCAGCCGCTTGTTCCGCATTCGCCCACTCCATGGGCTCCATTAACCTCCGCATGTTTCCCAACTCAGCCATGGTCGGTTGGAGAGCATGGAGCAGACTGTGGGTGTCCGTTAGGGACTGTGAGTGCTCCCTGATGGGACTTAGACACCCATGTATGGCATCTAGTTTGTCTGCCATGCAGTCGAAGCCCACCCGCACCTGTTCAGACGGATTCTCCTGGCACCCCAACACACGGCGTTGGAATGCCATGTGTTTTGTTCGTGGGGGTACTGGGAGATAGCCATAGTGGTGGGTGCTGCAGGCTGTGTGGTATTGCAGGGGGTGGGGTCTCCTTGTGGAAGCTGGACTGCCCTGCTCCTGGAGGTGGGCAGTGGAGGCTGTCCACAAGCTGTTGGAGGGCGTCGGAGTCGAAGCTGCAGTGGTCCTCTTCGTCATCAGAGAAGAGAGGTTCAGCCTGCTCTGCAGGAGGTGTTGATTGTCCCTCATCAATGTGAAGGAGAGATGCAGTTTAGCAATATGTTCACATGTATGTTGTCGCATTGTACATGTTTTCATACAGTCTGCATGACTGTGTACATTGTGGCTGTGTTGGAGGAGCTGCCTGTTTGATGGGGGACAGTGGACATTTCGACAACATGATGTGTGTGTGTTTGTACTTGTACATTGTCAACTCACATTTCCCTGCAATGCCAAATGCGACAGGCCAGTGTCTATACCCAGTCGGCACCAGGAGTGTCCTGTGTTCTGTTGTGGACGTATTGCGGTTTGTACCACATTGTTGTCAGTGTTGATGTGCTCTGCATGTTATGTGTGTGTGCTGCATTTCGGGGTAGTCACCCTGCAGCTCTTGATTTGCTGCTTCGTATCCCTTTCATGCAGTGTGCCTTTGACTTCTCTGGTTATACAATGCTAAGATTTTACATACTTGGGTACATTGGTCTCTTGGTGGGAGTTGGGGGCTGGGGCATGGTTTGTCCACACATGTGTTCAACTCAATTGTACATGTGTGCCATTGTGTCAATCTCGCCCCGTCCCCCAAGCCCCGGGTCATTACTCACCCTGGTGCTGTTGCGTCCTTTCATGTTGAGCAGTGTCCGGTCCCTCAAGTCCTGCCACCGTCTCCCCACTGATGACTGTGGACACCATTTCCTCCATATCGTCCAGCTTCTCCTCTGGCACTGGACTCCCACCTCCAGTCTGCATTGCTGCCTTCCGGTTGTTGGCGAGTTTCAGCTCGGTTTTGCGCTTGACATCATTCCAGCGCCTCTTCACCTCTTTCATTGTCCTCTTCAGCACTCCGACTGCATTCACCTTGTCCACGATGGACTGCCATAGTCCATTTTTTGTTGCAGATGACACAGTGGAGGTGCCAAAAAGTTGTTGATGGTGTTCTACCACCTCCGTTATCAGGATCCTGTTTTCCTGCGGACTAAAGCACTTCTTCCTACTCTTCTTCTCCTTGGCCTTCCCTGACTCCGAAGTCCCAGGTAGGTCCTCCGGGGGGCTTGTGGGGTACTAGTTCTCCTCCGTATTTGCTCCAGTAACATCCATTGTGCTTCGCTGTTGTTTGGCATTTGTTTGCCTGTTTGTTTTCTACTTTTATGGTGATTGTTTCCGCCTGACGCGTGTGAATTGCAGGCCTGTGGCTATTTTTTGCTAATTTTTGTATCGCAATTGGCCTCATTGCAGCTTTTATTGCGTTTGTGTTTCGCATTTTTGCGGCGTCGCTTTTGTTTTAATGCGTCATTTGACGCATTATCATGAGACTATCGCATGGTATCGCCATATTGTGAATACTTAGTTAACACTGCAAAATTTTCACGAGATAGACTGCGATGTTGAAAGTTGTCTTAAGCTAATTTTGCGATACTTATCACACTATCCCCAGTGTGCGTCGATCATTTACTAGTGTGCACTAATCACTGCTGTTGAGTTATTTCTCCAAGTGATTTTTTTACGGCAAACTAAAGCCAATGAATGGATCCTTAAATCTTTTCTAACAGCAAATGAAAATGCCTAATTTTTTTTCCGATGTCACGCCTCCACCAATCAAGAGTCGAATAAACTTGCTGAAATTTTCAAGAGTAAGCTGCATAAAGGAACTGTATTTTTTTCTCTAATTTTCTACTCACACAACCTCGTTTTTGGAAGAGGGGTGGTGAAAGTCCTCTTTCTACCTCTGCGGATACTGAATAATGCCAGCTGTTCAACTCTCGATAAACTATCACAGATGGTTCGAACTCTCCCAGCTCCGTCCTATGACCCAACTCTCCTTGACATTCACCTCAGTACTTACTGAAGTGGAAGCAAGTGCCTAAAATTAGACATGCTTTCTGCGGCGAAGTCCTTGTGTGATGTAGTCAGAAAGACTGGTCTCGTGCATATTTCCTCTCAAACGAACGGACGAAACTGGGACTGCACATTGGCACCAGGGCCCCCACCTCATCCTTGTCCCGGCCTGGCTCTTACTGAAGAGAAACAATGTAAGTTGTTACTTTGTTTCTCTTCAGTCCTGGGTCAGCTCGAGGAGCTCAGAGCAGGCTGCACACTGCAGCTGCTTTGGAGCAAGAGACACACAGCTCTCCACCGATGAGTTGAGAGGACCCCCCTTCACTTACTGAAGACTGGGGGCCCCCGCGCACCGCGGGGGCTGTTGGGGTGTTTGTTAAGCCCCTGCAGCACTGGTTTCACACACACAATGAAGAGTTGCAAATTCTGTGCCTCCCTGGAAATGAGATACAGCGTCCGGTGCACGTAGATATTGGTCGCACTAGACAATTGCGGTCACACACACAAATAAGTATTTGTAATGCAATAGTTTTCGCATTTGCGAGAGTTTGAGGTATAAGTATCGTAAATGACAATGCCTTTTGTTTATGTGTTTCAAAAACCTGCAAGCGGTTCGCACCGCTTGCAGGTTTTCAAAACACATGATCACTGTTTGTTGTATGACTCATATTTACAAACCTAATCAAGCCCTCCGGTGGGCAATGAAGTGAACATAGTATCAATCACTGTATTGATACAAGAATTATAATATCGAACCCATTTGTTAGCACCCTCCAGTGGGCAAGTATATATGTGGGAGTTGCAGTTCCAAGATGTGAAAAAACTGCAACAGGTGAATGAGATCATCAAGGGGGAGGAGCGGACCTGTTGGAACTATTCTTAACTGCAGCAGAATACTCACTGTGATTCTTGGGTCCGGTGCAGGGCGCTGAAGAAGGAAATGTCCGAAATGCATTCGCCGCCACTGGAGCAGTTTCCTCATCATTAAAGTCTCTTCTACCTGTCCCCCTGGGTTCCTGCTTCTTCCTTTACAGGCAGAATTTACCTTCATATATTTCCTGCGTTTGCCAGCAACGCAGTTCAGGACACCCCTGCCACGTTTTGGGTTCATGCTTCTACTGGCACGCCTCACGGCTTTTCTACTTGTCCGGATACAGAGTTTCCTGGCACCCGTCCTGGTTGAAGGAGTAACCAAGCAGTTGAGGTAATTTACCTTTCTTGGACCATTTGCATTGCGCATTCTAGTCTCTGCCTTTTGGACTCTTGACACTGGGGGCTGTGGTAGTAAAGGGGACTCGAGGGGAGACCGGACGTGGGAGGATTCAGCAGATGGTGTCAATGTGCCTGCCAGCTACTGGGAACTGCTACAAACAACTAACCTTCGATCCCCGTTATTTTCACAGACCAACTTTGCTGCCACACGGCATTGTGGGAGTTGCAGTTCCAAGATGTGAAAAAACTGCAACAGGTGAATGCGATCATCAAGGGGGAGGAGCGGACCTGTTGGAACTATTCTTAACTGCAGCAGGATACCCACGGAGATTCTTGGGTCCGGTGCAGGGCACTGAAGAAGGAAATGTCCGAAATGCATTCGCCGTCACTGGAGCAGTTTCCTCATCATTAAAGTCTCTTCTACCTGTCCCCCTGGGTTCCTGCTTCTTCCTTTAAAGGCAGAATTTACCTTCATATATTTCCTGCGTTTGCCAGCAGCGCAGTTCAGGACACCTCTGCCACGTTTTGGGTTCAGGCTTCTACTGGCACGCCTCACGGCTTTTCTACTTGTCAGGATACAGAGTTTCCTGGCACCCGCCCTGGCTGAAGGAGTAAGCAAGCAGTTGAGGTAATTTACCTCTCTTGGACAATTTGCATTGCGCATTCTAGTCCCTGCCTTATTGACTGTTGACACTGGGGGCTGTGGTAGTAAAGGGGACTCGAGGGGAGACCGGACGTGGAAGGATTCAGCAGATGGTGTCAATGTGCCTGCCAGCTACTGGGAACCGCTACAAACAACTTACCTTCCATCCCCGTTATTTTCACCGACCAACTTTGCTGCCACACGGCATTGTGGGAGTTGCATTTCCAAGATGTGAAAAAACTCCAACAGGTGAATGCGATCATCAAGGAGGTGGAGCGGACCTGTTGGAACTATTCTTAACTGCAGCAGGATACTCACGGTGATTCTTGGGTCCGGTGCAGGGTGCTGAAGAAGGAAATGTCCGAAATGCATTCGCCGCCACTGGAGCAGTTTCCTCATCATTAAAGTCTCTTCTACCTGTCCCCCTGTGTTCCTGCTTCTTCCTTTACAGGCAGAATTTACCTATATATATATATATATATATATATATATATATATATATATATATATATATATATATATATATATATATATATATATATATATATATATATATATATATATATATATATATATATATATATATATATATATATATATATATGTACATATATATATATATATATATATACACACACACACAAACATATGTATATATATAATATGTGTACACATTCACAAGGCTACTCAAAAATCAGGACAGGCATAAAAGTAGGGCTAAAGGTTTTAGTCCTACTTTTATATCCGGCCTGTCCCAGATTTTGCTTCTCAAAATCAGGTCAACCTAGATTTTTAAGGCTGTCTCCTTGCCAGTCTGCAGGTAAAATGAAGGCAGACCTCTACCCCGGACAGACTTGTCGAATTAAAAGCGCTCAGGCTTTGTGGGTCATCAGCGTCAACCTGAGGACTTTGTAGATAGAGACACGCCCTTGTCATCGAAGGCCCTCGTCTTTTCTTCACTTTGTACCTGAGCGGACACTAAATGTTAGTAATTGTTACATTTATATATCGTGATTCATTGAATGCATGCCGCAGGCACCTAGGACAATGGAATGAATGCCATTTTAAAGTGGGTGAGTGCCACCTTCTTGGCACCGAACCCTCCCTCCACTCCTCTGGAAATGCTTTGGGATATACTACCAAGAAGTGGCATTATATGCTTAAGCTCTCTCTGTCTCATCTCTTCTTCTTACTTATGTCTCAGTTACCTCTCCATTCATCCGCTAACTGATTTTTACACCTCTCCTTTCTTCCTTGGTTTCCTCTATCCCATCCCTCTTTTTTCTTTACTCCTCACTGCCCTCCTCTTTCTACCCCTCTCACTGCCTTACTCCTTTATCACACTTCTAATTCTTTTTTCAATTTATAATTACCTCCTCTATATGTGTACCTTCTCTATTTCTACTTATCAGTTCTAACTCTCCTTTCTCACTACCTCGCTCTTTACACAACTCTGTACCTCAGGTCTTTGCAATCGCGTCACCAGGCTCAAGTAGTTTCAAAAAGTGCCTCTTGTTGGCTGAGAGTCCTTTGATTTGCAATAGCAAGATTGTAAACTGAAAAAACAGAGATGTCTGCATGGTTAGACTGGTCAAGAGATGGAGTGTGTGCTGCAGAGCGATCAGTGCATGTCAGTATTCCATCAGGAGTCAGTTAGCAAACTCACGAAGAGTAGGACTGACTTAGATTGACATCTAGCTCCCGGTGAGGTTTTGTAGATATGGAGCTTACTGAAGTTTGAACCTTAACATATACACAGTTAAATAAACCCATTGAAGTGAACCTTCCCACATGTGGATGGTGAATACTATTTCTGAACACTCCACAGCACACATTCCATCTTTCAATCAGCCTACTCATTCATGTACTATTGACACAGTAAATACCTCAAACCAAGATATTAAAGAAGAGTTTTGGCATCTCGGGTTAACTTTGGAAACTCTGGGTCTCTTCTATATCTCTATGGGATACGTGTTATTTAAGTGTTTTGTTATTCTCCAGAATCTAATCATAACCTTTAAATATATGGAATTAATATAGAATTATGTCAATAACCTAGGTGTAAATACTTTTTAGGCATTTTATTAACAAGAGGCCCCAATATAGGCTATAATGTGTCTCTGGTGCAATTGCATAAAATAATTTCTGTTTTTTAGCTTGTTTATCTTGTATCCACCCACCAACTACAATAAGTGGAAAAGGTTGAATACCCTCCTCGGATTTTCTAGTTCCGTCTTCAGAAACAGTTCAATGACACACACGTGCAGTTTAATTTTGAATATCCAGCGTTCTATATCACAATCTGTTCTTATGGCAATAGCAAGAGGCTCTATAAAAAGGGAAAACACAATTGAGGAAAGGGGGCACCCGTCTTCTGTTCACCTTGCCTGCACCTATGTCCATTGAATTTATAATCAGTTGGGTTGTCCTTGGTATAACCTGTATACATTTTGTTGGGAAACGAAATTTCACTAAAATATAAAAAAGGCTCTACCAGGAAACCTGGTCAAAAGCCTTTTCGGCATCTAGTAGTAGAATTTAGGCTGGAATTTGCTTTTGCCTGAAAAAATCCAGGGCCTCGATCAAAAAATTTGCATTGGTATATAATTCCCTACCTGGAATAAATCCACATTGATCCTTATTGACTAAGTCACCGACTATCTTGTTTAATCGATTGGCGAATAATTTAATGATTATTTGATAGTCTGTGTTTAGTAGGCGGATGGATCTTTTTAATTAATGCTATCCGGGTTCTTGTCTTCTTTAGAAAACTTACTACAATGTCATCAATGAATGATGGTGGAATATTGCCGCCTTTTAAAATATGATTACTGAGTAACAAAATCTACTGATTCAGCGTGGATAAAAAAAAACTCAATGGGGATGCCATCGTCGCCACAAGCCTTGCCTTTAGCTATTGATTTGGTTGCTTCATTCACCTCTTTTAATGTAAACGAGGTCACTATGGCAGAAGCCTGACGTTGTCTCAATTTTGGGACTGGGATCATGTCCATAAAGGACAAAGCTGTTCTATGTGGACCCCTTGCTCCGGATTACAAACGCTTTCAAAGTGTCTTCGAAACATGCCTTGCATCTCTCAGGGGTCGGAGACTGGTGTTTTTATTTTGTCATCACGTAAAGAAGTAATAGTATTCTGAGCTTGTCTGTCCCAGACCTGTCATTCTAAAAACCTAGCAGCATATTCACTTTCCTCGTATGATTTATGTCTTATTACCAAAAGTTAATTAAGCCTTCACTCATATGACTAGTTATTATTATACATGGCAAAAGGTTTATGGTAGGCTTCTGTTTATTATCTCTCTGCTTTAGGGCTATATTAATAAACATAGTTGCTTTGTATAAAATTCCTGGCCGTGAGCGCTCAAAAGAGCCTCTACCGCCTTTTTGCAAGCATTTACTCCTAAATTTCTCCAGAGTAGTATTAGACGTTCTTGTGCTCTTTTCATACCAGAAGCAAATTACCATAAAATGCACAATGTGCTCCTTCATGCCTTGAATGGATAAGCAACAACCTGGGGCCCTCGCAGCTGGCAAATTTTATTAAGCCATATATTCCAGCTAGATCCCTTAGATCTGCCGAACTTGGAACCCTAATTGTTCCTAGAGTCAGCAGGGCCAGGTGGGGGGTGGGGGAGCAGCAGGGGGTGGCAAGAGCTTCACTGCTACAACAACCAAACTGTGGAACTCTTTGCCAACCTCGCTTAAACAAGCATTGAAAATGCAACAGGTCTCGCCTTTGGTTAAGTTCAAGCCATTTGCTTTGCTAATGGTATTGTATAGCAAAGCAAATGGCTTTAACTTAATAAAAGGCGAGAACTATTGCATTTTTAATGCTTGTTTTTTATAGGTGTACGTAACTACCCATTTAATTCCCACCTCTATTCATGGTCTGAAAATTCCCTGCTACCAGCTTCAGTTTTTTAGTTCTCTTGACACCAATCACATGATCAAAAGGAACAAATGATGGACGGAATGCTGAACAATGCAAACATTCACCCCCAGTCACAAGGATCTGGGTTTAATCCACTGGGGTGGTGGGTTGAGCAAAAGAATGATGCATTAAACCCAGACCTTTGTGACTGGGGGTGAATGTTTGCATTGTTCAGATTTGAAGCACTTTACAGTGAGTAGCATGCTACTCCGGAATGCAAGGTTAGAGGTTACTTTAGTAGTATGTGTTTTCAGGTGAATGGCTGGTGAGCTAGATAGGCTGGCTGAGATTAGGCAATGTTAGATTACACGGAAATGGTTTTATAGAAGAGTTTATGATCTATGAAGTGAGGTATCAGCCAATTACAATAATAAGCATTACGGTAGACATGCATGAGACTGAAATGAGGCTATACTAGAAGGCATTCAGAGGAAGGAATGTAAGGAGAGAGTAATTCTGAAGAAAGCAAGGAGAGGAATCAAGCAGAAGTAAATAAAGGGAGACTTTTCACACAGGGCTTTAAGAATATAGTGGGAGAAGCTGTTATGAGATTTCAACATGTGTGCAAAATATAGTAAAATGATCTGAATCGTTCAAATGTACTCTTGTGGAAAAGGGCATCAGTACTACCCAAGAACGAGAAGTTTGCGTCTTCTTATTACTTTGGGAACTTTCTCGACCAGTGCAGTAGGGGTGCGGGCATTAAGACAACCTGGCACTTTAATCTTCCTCCATCAAGATGATGGCATAGCTAAACGGGCCATTAGCCACGACCTTCACAACGCTAAGTCACTCTGCAGTCAGATGACTCAAGGGGCCCTGCATCATGCGGGATGGGTAAACACGGATGCAGAGGTTCGACAACTGAGGTCTGCTTAAGGGACCGAGAATCTACCCAGCTTTACAGTTTTCAATCACCTTCTTTTGGTTAACACCATCTCACGGTTACCCTAAACACTCCCAGATACCCAACTCATCTCCACTGTATGCTTGAAAAATCTTACCCTAATTAAGCATGAATGTCAATCAGATTCCAAACATTTAGATGAAAAGGTAAATAATTGGTTTGCCATGGTAGCACAAACGCAATGGGGCCCCCTAAATAGCACTTCTGCTTTCCTAAAGTATTTAAAATCATCAACAAGCATTGGCTAGGTCAAAAGGCTTGCGTAATCACTATAGCGGTGACCAAAGCAATAAAATAAGTCCACTGCAGTGAATAATATTGTTTCTAAAAAATCGGTTATTCACACATCGCGTATATATAACGTATGGATGAGAAATAATTAAATGTGCGTTTATAGTACATTTTTCAGATGTACAAACAGCTTTTTATGTTTTTCAAAGGAGGCCCAGCAATAGAGAACAGGAACTGGCTAAGCAACTAAAGCTCTATTAAAAGAGCTACCTATAAACAGACTTAAAGCAGAGGGTGATCACTGTTGAAGTGTGCGGATCCTCGATCTTGCGGATTTATAGACTAACTCCCGTAGTGCTACATGGACATCTGCCATCTAGTGACATTGCAAGGGCGGTCAACTTGTGCCTACGTATTATTCGGCTGATGAGTGGGTGTGTTACAAATTAATAAAAAGAATCATGGCCACTGCAGCATAGAAGTTTGCAAAAAAACTTCATTGTTCGTCTCCTATGCTTTGCCACAATGTGGAGCACTTTTTAAACAATACTAAAAGCACAACACAGAAGAACGCGTATTACTAAGGAATGTGCGTATGCTCATATTGTGCAGTATTCTAAAAAACTGATACGTCCAGCGGCATTATGCTTCCACGCAGAAAACAATTCGTGAACTGACAATAACAAGTGCCATTCCATGAATGATCTACGTGGTCAGTCATTTTGGTGCAAGAAAAAAAAATAGGTGGATGAACTGAAGATGCAGTAAGATCAGTGGTTACATGGCATTAGTTTGGATTCTGGATGGTACATAAAAACAAATAAACAAATTTACCTATAATACATTTATTCTTGGTCGCAAATCCCTAAAATGCCCTCATTCGCTCTTTGCCACAGAACCAACGTCAATGAACTTCTAGGAACGCTTGACGGTCAAAGCTTTGGTGAAGCCCCACATTAGGTCCTGCACACAACACCTAAACACAGGAGGTAAAGCGGCGAGGAATGCGAGGAATGCAAGGAATGCAGGGGCCATTTTCTTTCGAGAGAGACTCTAACCTTCGCGGATCTCAGTCAGAGGCCGCTCAGGGAGAATCAAATCTTCGAAGAAACCAGATGACCGCAATAGCTTATCATTTCTCCTTAAAATGGATCGCAGGCATTCGAGCTATTGGGGGCGAGGGGTTCATGCACACGCCTCAAGCTGTCCGCATTTGATTCTCTTGCCCACCTCCCAAAGAGTCACAGGCAATAGAGAAAAGAGGCGAAGGCGGCAACAGAAAGAGTCCCCAGCAGACGTTTTTCCGCCAACTCTTCGCCATCTTCCTTTGTCTTTCATTTGACCCCTGTTTTGTGCCGTGGAGGGATTCAAGCACACAGGACTCAGTAAGTGCAAGGAGAGGAGCCCTGCAGCCTGCTTCCACTTTACCAGCCCAAGGCCACCAACCTAGCCTGCTGCCCGGCACCGCCCCTGTGGCCCACTCATTGGTGCACACGAACCGACCCCTGGTGCCATTGGCCGCCATCAACTGCAGCCCTTCCCTTCCAAACACTTCCTGTTTCGAAGTTACCTTGAGCCGTGCGCAGAGGTCAGGGCTTCGAGCTGGAAAGAGGTTGATGCACTAGGGGAAATCTGATTTTTCCACTGCAAAAGCAACGGGTTAGTGGAGATGGTCTCTTACGTACCTGCCAACATCAGGAGCACTTAAACATGATGATACACTGACATTATCTTAATAACAATCACTGAGTGTTTAACAAGAACAGAGAACAACACAAGTATTTACCTCGCAGACGCCATGACGTACACTTTTCTCTCTTTACTTCCTGCTGGCGTAAAAGGTTTATTATCTTTTTTATGGGGCCATCTGTTTTGCCCCATAAAGAAGATAAGAAACCTTTTACGCCAGCAGTAAGTCGGGGAAGTCCATCCGAATGGGACGGACTACAAAGAGAAAAGTGTACATCAGAGGACGCTCTTTTCCAATAGCTGGCCACCATTTACCCTAAACGGTGACGCCAGCCAATGGAAAAGAGGGGCGGGGCTTAACCTCACTAGTGAAATCTACCCTAAAACATAAGATCTCGCAAGCGAGACTGTGCATGCGCAGCCTACGCTAGACGAGACCTAAAAAGAGACGAGTCTGCTAAAATTTAGAAGGGGCCTAAAAACCTGGATTTTTAAGGCTTAATTTTAGTGCTCAGCCTGGTCTGATCTGTTCGTGTTAAGGGCAGCGCCTAGACACTCCAGGGTATTTGTTGCATAAATTCATCATCATCATAAACACTTAGCCAAACCCACACCATCATCATCTGCCCAACTGCGGTTATAAAAGAGGAACAGCACATTTCCTACCCATGCATGAGTAAGAAATGCTCAGTCCGTCGTGGATATAATCTTCTATACTGTTACCTGCCAGAAAAAGGATTTTCAGATTCTGTCAATTCTTCTCTTGATTTGTTTTTGAACTCACGCTATTGTAATAATCACATGCTGCTACTTTAAAGTATTTGTAGCATATTTTGGATGCTAGTATTTAAGTTGAACAATAATTATTTTAGCGCATTAAACCATGGAAATTTGCGCAAATAGCTACTATCAATTCTTGAAATATATGTTGGGCCAAGCAAGATGAGTCCTTCTTCCAAATGTTTTATAAGGCTGGGAGAATTTTAAGATTGTCAGTTAAAGGGCTTCTCCCAAAAGTGCTTTAAAATCCTTTGCAGCAGAGCCAGCACGTTGCACATTTTCCAGGGTTCATCCAGCTTCACACATTTCAAAATTGTAACTGATTTGGGTTTAAAGTAGCTGAAATTGAGGGCCCTCTAAAGGTTTTATGCAACACAGAATTGAAGCATTTGTTTTTATGGTTCCCCCAGCTTATGTAAGATCCTATTTTCGATGTGCATCAACCTCTTTTTAGATGTTTTCTGCCCATACCACAAAATGTTAGAGTTTTCTAGATTTGTTTGTAAGAATGTCTCTCCACAAAATTGTTCAAATACTGACACTAGTGTTTCGAAGTCTCCCTGGGTTGGTGCCAATATAATGGCATCATCCACAAATAAGCAAATCAGAAATCATCTAGCTGCTATCCGAAATAATGGGAATTAATAGTCGGGGTACAAGGCAGACTACATGTACTTCCATTTTTGTGGGTTCACCATGGAGAGCTTTACATATCGTCACAGACAGTATTGTAACCTATACTTTATTATATACTTAGAGTGTGTGGGCGGTCTTCTCCTTCCTCGTGAATGGATGGCTTTCATGTCTATTTAAGTCCCTGCTCCTGAATCAGTGCCTTTTTCAGCCCTGTCCTTGTGTTTGACCCACCCCATGTGCATTTAGTTTTCATGCTGTTTTTTGAATGGTTGTCCGTTTCCTTCCACTGCTGCTGTCAGGAAACTACTTTTCATTGTTCATGTTTCTCTGGCATTTAAGCTTTTGCACTTGATACAAATGCATATTCTGGTCCTTCCCGTCTCTTTCCCCTGTTTCTCTCTCATCTCACCAGCCATCCTTGGTCTGTGCCCTCACACACTGCCTAAGTTTCGCTCTCTCATCCTTGCTCCTGTTCAGTATCTCTCTCTTCCCCTCCCTGCCTCTCCCTTCCTCCACCTCCTTTGCTTGTATATTTTGTTATCTAGTGACTTACAGAGACCACCACCCTCCTGGACATTAAAGATACTGTTTCTACTCTTAGGGGCCGGTTACAATGTCGGATGGAAAGCCTGCTCCCAACAGCCGGAATCTCCTCGACCGTGTCGGAGCCCTTCCGACCAACTCGGTCTGTTTACATTCCGATGTTCGCGGTCTGGATGTACACCACGCGGTCATCCCAAATCGGTTCTGAGGGACTTGCGGAATATTCGTGTTGGTTGGAACCACATCGCAAACCCTTAGGTGTTTCCGCCTTCGGCATTATGATGTCGATTTCCAACAGCCTCTCCACGTCGGCCTGTCCCACACAGAAAGGCTGTCGGAGAGTGACTTTGCAGGCTCCTGGCAGGGTCCTTTAGGCCCCACGGCCTACTGTTGATGGCCGAGGCGGTACCTAAACCCGGCATTGTGTGGCAAACACCCCTTTTCCCCATAGGAGCAAGTGTTACGGCTGGTTGTTGGGCGGAACACGAGCTCCCGAAGGGCTCAATGGGACTCCGACCAAACAGTGTTCGGTCGCATCGTAATCCGGCAGACGGAACCGCCGACCGCAAATTGGTAGGTCCCGATTCCGAGTTGGTGTCGGGTGGAGGCTTTCCGCCCGACATCGTAATCGTCCCCTTAGTCATTTATGTGACAGCCTAATGCATATTGGGTGCTGCAGTTTTGTTTTGCTTCTATTGAACTAATTAGACTAACATGCCAGAAAACAGTCATTTGTAGGTGAAAAGCTAAGGCCATGAGGGTGTCTGTAATGACCTGGAGCGAGGTGGTCACCTTAAATGCACAACATAACATAACTTGTGTATTTGTAAAGCGCAAGTTCACCCACAGGCATCTTGGCGCTGAATAACAGATGCTTATTGTTACCCAACTCAATGGTACTCATTTTATCGACCTCAGATAGATGAAAGGCTGAGTAGATCCACTGGGATTTGAAGCTGTGACCACGAGGCCGAACACAGGCCCCTGCAGTGGATGCATTAGTCCACTGAGCCATCAATCCCACAACATGTTGCACTAATATTAATCCTTTGAGCTTCTTCAGTGTCTGCTTATTCCTCTGCCAAACATTTTCTCCAGATATTGCAAGACCTTGTACAAACATTGGAGGGTCACCTGTCTTGACATTCTTACCTTGAGCTCGTAATATATGTCTATGACATAAGGCTGTGCCAGGTATATCTTTTTATGATATATAATTGCCTCAGTAGGGCAGTCAGTGAGTTAAGGGGGCATTTGACTTGAAAGTGAGTTAGAGCTCTCTAAACATGCTCCCTTACTCAGTATTTTCTTGACAAACCCCCTAAAAAATATTCCTCCATTGCCATCATTGCAAAAAGTCATGTTGTAATATTGAGTATCTTTCGGCCTGATGGTTTGATTTGACAAAAATTATATGTGTAATATAATTACTAATCGGAGTTTTCAGCCAACCCACTTCACCCACTGGTCTGTTGTTGCTTCATTCAGAATGTTATTCGAAGGACTTCAGTATACAGCATGTGGCAGTGGGTCGGCCCACTTCAGTCATTGCCTAACTTCACTTTGCGTGAGCGCATTCTGCCCTTTCAGAAGAGCACATCCACATTCAAAGTGGTTCACTTCAGAGCCAGGGACTACTATAACAATCTGTTTTTCGAAATCCCAGAAATATTTTTGCTTTTAGTCCCTGTATTTTTCAGATTGGTGAGGGCCCAGGAGCTTCCGTCAAAGCCACAACAAAACAAAACAATCACTGGCAATGCCAAAAGGTTGCCAGCCAATGCTAGACCTTTTGACTTTGCCAATGCATGTTTTTCTATGAAAATACATTGTAGAACGAGATGTACAGACGTGGCACTACTGGTCCTACACTACAGACCTAACCCTTACGCGTTTTTATTACCTAAAGAAGGGGCCCTCCATCTCTGATGGAAAAGCTGTTTCTATTTCGATATTTCACACTAGATTACAAACGTCTCTGTCATTTCTTTATGAAAGGCAGGGCCGTGAGGCAAACCATTATTTTCTACTGCCCTGGCTTCGTGCCCTCCTGTGAAACATGTACGCCTCCTGCAAAATATCTGTGCCATTCCAATGCATTACATCATGGCGCTCTGATCCGTGTAATGCATATACTCTCCGCCATGTTGGAATGCCAGGGGATGTTGGGTGCACTATTTATGGCCACTCCTGGTTCCCCAACCCTTTCCCCATAAACACAGCCTTTGTCTCGAGAGCAAAACCAGTTACTATTGGAATACTTAGCATCAGATTCGTAACTTCCCTTATAGGTTCGTGATTAATGATTTTTAATCTTGTGTAGGTTGAATCGGTGTAAACTATTTTAGGCCTCTTGTACACTTTTCAAGACCATCTGAGTCCGTTTATAGGCCTGCTTCTTTCTGGGTTTCTTTTTAAAGAATTTTTAAAGGATGTGACCTTTAACAGTCGGTAACGTTTGCTCTTTCCGCCGTTCATTGGTAAACCTGTCTCTGCTTTAGCTCAGTCGCAGCTGCAGCATGGGACGTGCCACAGCTCAGCTGGAAGCCAGCCTAGCAAATTGTGAGCTTCTGAAGGCCTCCAAGGACCTTCTGACTATTATGAAATCTCTTTCCATGGGAACTTCTTCGAAGGGCTGCAGGCATACAGTACCTGTGGAGAAGTGTGGCTCAATGATTAGAGCGGCAGACCATGATGCAGAGGTCTAGCCCGGGACCAGGGTTCAATTCCCCGCCTCGGCGGGTCTTGGGCTCAAAATTCCACGGACCTGATAATTCTCGGTGCCTATTCCAATCATGGAGTCTCACTCTGCAACTCAGGGCAATAGCTTGCTTAAGCACCACAATGGCCCACACAACGCTAAGGATGCCTGGCCTCCACCTTGGGGGTGCCCAGGAGTGGACGCCTCACAGGGAAAGCCAGGATGGATTCCACAGCGGTATTTGTACAAGCGCCTTGAGACCCTTGCGGGTGAGTAGTGCGCTATACAAGTATCAATTTACATTACTACAGAGCGTGCACTCTGACCGTTATTAAGTGACCATCAAAGAATTTCACACTTCACAATGAACTCGGGGGAAGACTCACAACGGTAATTTTACACATAGAATCTCCTCATGTATTGATCTACATACACCTAGGTGGAATTCTCCTCAGAGATGGAATTTACAATATCAAAGTGGAGATCTACTTCTAGTTGTAGGCCTACGGTTTTCCTTTACCCCCACAAAGGAGGGGGCGGTGACTCATATGACTGAATGTACAATTCAAACTTCGTATTAGTAATATTTTGCTTGTCTGTGAAGATTTCCTCCATCATGGCAGAAACCTCTCTATAGAAAATAATAGGAACTTTAGGAAAATTAAGAAACAATGATTATGTTGTTTTAAAAAAACAAAAACAAAAAAACATTGAATCTCTACCTCCTATTTGCCTAGGACAGCCGAATTAACAAGGATCAGCACACGCACAATAAAACATAATACATGTATTTAATTTTTTTAATTTGTAGTTATTTTTTATTTACATTAAATGAATTAAAATGTTAATGTTCCCTCCACCACTGCCTACAGTATCATTGTGTTATATGTGTCACACTCTTGTATGCATGTTATGAATTATTTTATTTGTGATTTATTTTGTAGAAAAAATAAATAATAGTTTTCAATATATTGTATAAAAAATGTTACGTACATTTTTAAAACTAACATTCAAAACATACTAGTTTTAAACATTTATTTAATATTAAAACTAACATTCATTTATTTTTCAGAACACATTTTATTGTTGACAGGCAGAAAAGAGCCCAGGAGGGTCCGAGGCAATACACTGCATACATAACATGGCATTGGTATAGATGTCAACTTTTCATAGTAGATTTGTCTAGAACATGAGGATACATAGGACTGAATCAATTGAAAGTAAGCATTATAAACCACCCCTCGGATGTCACTGCAAACCTGTGACTGCCGCCCACTGCTAACCCTGTCCACCCCCGACAGAAAGACCGATGGCCAGTCCCCATATAACCACTGCCTACCAGTAAAGAGAGAGCCTTTCAGCTGCTGCCCTCTCCAATGCCACTGTGTCAGTTTAATCAGAATGGTCTATTTTTGATTTGTCTCTCAAGCCTCTCGTGGACCCAACCATCCAGATATCCAAATATGTTTTGCCTTTAATTTCTAAAAAACCCTGAATGCAATTACAACATCTTAAAAAGAACAATCTGCGCACCAAGATCTAGATGTTTGCCAAATTTGGTCATATTTTGTTTAGCAGTTTTTCCTGTAGCCCTTCTTAACACCTTGATGCTATTGGTTTTCCCCTCCTGTGCTGATCCTTAGTAAACTCCATTGTTCATGACGAGCTCAGCTCGTCATAAGCACAGCTCCACTGTGCCTCATGACGAGCTGAGCTCGTCATGAGCAGCGAATGGGTGAAAGAAGTCTATGGAAAATGCATGGGGATTTTGTGTTTTGGGACCCCGGTTTTTTTTGCCCCCCACTTGAAATTCACCCTAAATCCTACTATGCACAAACTGGACAAACAGCAGCACCTTTTTGAAAGTTTCTTGGAGATTCGTCAAACGGGGCCAAAGTTATTAGCAACATCCCAAAAAAGTTTCCTATGTTCCTATGGAACAGATGACCTAACTAGAACTAGTATATATATGACTTCTATGTTGATTACTAGCTAGAGGTATTTAAAGTTTGCAATATTTATTATTTTTAATCTTACCTACCACACATTCTACTAAGATAATTTTTTGAATTGGTAAAGAGCTCAGTAATCCTACCAGCACCAAAACTATTGTTATTTCATCTTTGGACTTTTTCATTTCTAAAATAGAATTCATTCTTAACTCTCTATCCACTGTTCCATAGTTAAGTGATTTACTCAATATTGTCTTAACATGCTTCCTTGCAAATGGTCTTATTCATCTAGATTCCTTCGTCTCAATTTCCCTTAATAATGTAACAAACAGATTACTTTCTAGTTCTTGTAGATACCCCTTAGATCCTTGTCCACCCAAAAATCTTTATATGGCTGCCAAAATTCTGATTTCTTCCCCATGCAGCAATCCCAACCCTTCACTTGCTTAAGCATTGTTCCTTCTTGAAAGAGAGCCCATTGTAGTATCACTGCTCAAAAACTCTCTGTTGATCCTCTTGATGCCATATAAATCAATCCTAAATCCTCTGCCCCTCTTCTCAGCTAAAAACTTGGAGAAAGCAATCTATTTTCAACGCTCCTGTTTTTTTGAGTCCTCGCATAGTTTAGGACCCTGTTCTTCACCACCCATAGGACTGAGACAGTGCTTACAGCAGCTCTGGATATCATTGGAATGATGCTGAATGATGGTGTTGTCACTGTCCTTATTTTACTAACTCTCTCCTGAACTTTTGACATTGTTACACTTTCAGCATTACTCTCCTGTTTTAGCATGATTGGTATGATTCACAGCACTCGAAAATTGATTACATCTTTTTTGACTGGCATGGTTCAGGATATATTTCTATTTCTGATTAGACTGAATTTTGAATGTTATGTTATGAGATCCAAAAAGGCCCTGTCTTTTCAGTGCCATTGTGGCCCATATTTAGGCATTCATTAGATCCTGTGGATTCCACTTCTGTGCGTATGTCGATAGCATAACAGATTCTCCTTTGCTTTGGCAAAGCCCAAAGTACTGATTCTAGCAACTTCCCATCTTCTTCAGTAGGATGGCCAATGACACCCTTAAGCTTAATTTTATCAAAACCAAAGTCTTGATCCTTAGAAACCCCCATTAGCAGTGGACCTCTGACTTATGGCACAACCAAACTAGGTTCGCTGTTCACCCCAGTTAATTCAGTAAGAAATCTTGTCATTTTCTTGATACCATGATTTTCTTATCTGCTCAGACAAATACAGTAGCTGGCACATGTGTTCTGCTTCTATGTACTATAAGGAAAAGTCTTTCTTTACTTTCTTTTGAAGCTTGACAGTTTGCCACTCCCCTCCCCCCAGTCAAAGACATGCCACATCAACAACACGGAATCAAGTACCAAATAATTTGCCTGATGTTGCACAATCACATTTGGCGACATGCATGTGTCGTCACAAAAATGAGCATCACACATTCACCTTCGAATTAACAAATGAAAATGTATTCAAATAAACACAGAACAGAAATGAAGATCCATGGCGGCTCTCCTCGGGACATTCTGTAGGTCACAGCATGCAAGACAAAAATCCAGATGAGAAGGTGTGTCTTGCGCACATCAAAGGATAGAGAGAGAGCGGAGGAGAGAGAGAGAGAGAGATACAGAGAGAGAGAAAGAGAAGGAGAGAGAGAAAGACAGAAAGAGAGGGAGAGAGAGAGAAAGACAGAAAGAGAGGGAGTGAGAGTAAAAGACAGAAAGAGAGGGGGAGAGAAAGGAAGACGGAAAGAGAGGGGGACAGAGCAAGATGGAAAGAGAGGGGGAAGAGACACAGAGAAAAGAAAAGAGGGACAGGGAGAGAGAGTGCTGACACTGTGCACCCCGGCCTCACTGCTCACCTGCTGACACTGGTGTGTCTCCAACCATGTGCCGGTATGTAGTGCAGTTCACCAGGTCCCACATCTGAAACAGATCCGCCATCTGAAACAGAGGTGAGATGCATGAATGGCAGAGTACAAACAATTGCACACTCCATCATTGCCTGTCAGCCCCTACGCACCCAGGCAGCTCCACCCCAGCCCCTCCAGCCGCCCAGAGGTGCATGCCCGCCCCTGTGCACCCTGGCCTCACTGCTCACCTTCCGCCACCGCCACCGGCGTGTCGCAATGAGGGCCCACCACATGCCGGTGCAAGCCCCAAGCCAGCGGCCCGCGCACATGGCACCCTCCCCATCACGCAGCCCCGCTCCGTAGGCCACCAGGTCCCACATTTGATTCTGGGTCTTGATTTCGCCATGGCAAAGGACATACCAGTGCACCCGGCATCATCGCAGGCAGCACACCCGCTCAGCCCTTGAGGTGCCACTCACTCTGTGATCCGGGAGGTGAAGCCACGTGGCGGTAGACCAGCACTGCCCGCTGGCTCTGGCCTATGCTGTGGTCCAGCAGGGCACACAAACCCTGAGCAGTCCTGCCCGCAGGGATGGGGCATCATTGCAGGCGGCACACCCGCTCAGCACTTAAGGTGCCCCTACCTCAGTGCACCGAAAGTCAACGTCCCTTGGTGGTGTGCCTGTGCCAGCCGCAATGTATCCTGTGCCACCAAGTCTGTGCCCCGCAAGTCATGGACCCTGTATGATTGGGTATTGTGGTGCGGCCGCCATCATGTCACCTCCGGGCGTGGGGAATGTGATGTTGCAGGGCCCTAGGCCCTCATGCCTACATGAACGCCACACAGATATATCGAGGTAGAGAGTGGAAATGGCGTCCAGCATGTGCGCCTGGCCCCTTGTACTGGCAGGGTCACATGTCCTGTGAGGTGTGTGCTGGATGGGTGTGATGTGGGTGTACACCAGCCGTGAGGGAGTGGCTGTGGCATGCTGACAACTAGACCTGTGACCAGCAGATCACTACAGGGAAGACCTGGGACATGTAGCGTTGCCCCCCCCTCGCCCCCCTCCTGTGAGCGTAAGCGGAGTGGGCTGGCGTGGCGTATGCCAGTCCAACGTAAGGGTGTGCTAAATGACCCCGGGGCTATTGTGTCAGCACCACCTGGACCGCATTTGGCATTGTGTCACCCTGTGACCCCAGTTCTACGACATGAGCCACATAGAAGGCAAGAGGAATCCACTGAGCCTACATTCATCCATACTTCCACACTTGAAAGACCATAGACATGACACACCTGTGTGATTAAGAATGTTTAATGCACAACCAGTGGAGTGTTGCCTCTGGAGCAGTACAGGTCCATGCAAACCCCACAAGACGATGTTGGCCCATGGAGGGCCAGCCAGAGTCTTTCAGGGAATTACAAGTCCAAAGGAAGAGGAAGAGTTCCGTACGCAGTCTGTTTGCTGTGTCAGTGGCGATCAAACGGCATATGGCAGTCCATGTCGTGGCCAAAGGTGAGTGTTGCAGAGTGCATCGGGGGACAGTGGAAGGTGAGGATGCAGAGGGCAGAACCAAGTAGAAACAGGCCATATGGCGGAGATGAATGTTACTGGGTACTTCTTACCACAATGGCAGATTCATCCCCATCTTCGTCTTCTAATGTTGCATGTGCCTCACGTGTGGGTGGTGGTGTTCTGTCTCCTGCACTGTGTGGCAGTGACACCTCATAGGCCGGAGGTGGAATGTCTGCCGCCCTGTGTGGCAATGACAGTTTAGGGGGAGGAGAAGTGGATGTAGTGGTAGCAGCAGCATGTATCAATGCCAGGCCTTGTGGCAGAAATGCCATGAGGATGGTCTTGAGGTCCTTGAGGAACCCAGCTACCACTCGCTGGTGTGCAGCCATGGCAGCCGCTTGTTCCGCATTCACCCACTCCATGGTCTCCATTAACCTCTGCATGTTTCCCAACTCAGCCATGGTCCATTGGAGAGCATGGAGAAGGCTGTGGGTGCCCGTTAGGGACTGTGAGTGCTCCCTGATGGGACTTAGACACCCCCGTATGGCATCTAGTTTGTCTGCCATGCAGTCGAAGCCCACCCGCACCTGTTCAGCCAGATTCTCCTGGCACCCCAACACACGGCGTTGGAATGCCATGTGTTGTTCGTGGGGGTCCTGGGAGATAGCCATAGTGGTGGGTGCTGCAGGCTGTGTTGTCTGTGCAGGGGGTGGGGTCTCCTCGTGGAAGCTGGGCTGCCCTGCTCCTGGAGGTGGGCAGTGGAGGCTGGCCACAAGCTGTTGGAGAGCATCGGAGTCGAAGCTGCGGTGGTCCTCTTCATCATCAGAGAAGAGAGGTTCAGCCTGCTCTGCAGGAGGTGTTGATTGTCCCTCGTCAATGTGAAGGGGAGATGCAGTTTAGCAATATGTTCACATGTATGTTGTTGTATTGTACATGTTGTCATACAGTCTGCATGGCTGTGTACATTGTGGCTGTTTGGGAGGAGCTGCCTGTTTGATGGGGGACAGTGGACATTTCGACAACATGATGTGTGTGTGTTTGTACTTGTACATTGTCAACTCACATTTCCCTGCAATGCCAAATGTGACAGGCCAGTGTCTATACCCATTCGGCACCAGGTGTGTTCTGTGTTCTGTTGTGGACGTGTTGCGATTTGTACCACATTGTTGTCAGTGTTGATGTGCTCTGCATGTTATGTGTGTGTGCTGCATTTTGGGGTAGTCACCCTGCAGCTCTTTATTTTCTGCTACTTTTCCCTTTCATGCAGTGTGCCTTTGACTTCTCTGGTTATACAGTGCTAAGATTTTGCATACTTGGGTACATTGGTCTCTTGGTGGGAGTTGGGGGCTGGGGCATGGTTTGTCCACAGATGTGTTCAACTCAATTGTACATGTGTGCCATTGTGCCCATCTCGCCCCCTCCCCCCCAGCCCCGGGTCATTACTCACCCTGGTGCTGTTGCGTCCTTTCATGTTGAGCATTGTCCGGTCCCTCATGTCCTGCCACCGTCTCCCCACTGATGACTGTGGACACCATTTCCTCCATATCGTCCAGCTCCTCCTGTGGCACTGGACTCCCACCTCCAGTCTGCATTACTACCTTCCGGTTGTTGGCGAGTTTCAGCTCGGTTTTGCGCTTGACATCATTCCAGCGCCTCTTGACCTCTTTCATTGTCCTCTTCAGCACTCCGACTGCATTCACCTTGTCCACGATGGACTGCCATAGTCCATTTTTTGTTGCTGATGACACAGTGGAGGTCCCAAAAAGTTGTTGATGGTGTTCTACCACCTCCGTTATCAAGATCCTGTTTCCCTGCGGACTGAAGCGCTTCTTCCTACTCTTCTTCTCCTTGGCCTTCCCTGACTCCGAAGTCCCAGGTACGTCCTCCGGGGGGATTGTGGGGTTCTAGTTCTCCTCCGTATTTGCTCCAGTAACATCCATTGTGCTTCGCTGTTGTTTGGCATTTGTTTGCCTGTTTTTTTCTACTTTTATGGTGATTGTTTCCGCCTGACCGGTGTGAATTGCAGGTCTGTGGCTGTTTTTTGCTGATTTTTGCATCGCAATGGCCTCATTGCAGCTTTTTTTGCGTTCGTGTTTCGCATTTTTGCTGCGTCGCTTTTGTTTTAATGCGGTCATTTGACGCATTAGCATGAGACTATCGCATGGTATCGCTGTTTTGTGAATACTTAGTTAACACTGCAAAATTTTCCCGAGATAGACTGCAATGTTGAAAGTTGGCTTAAGCTAATTTTGCGATACTTATCACACGTTCTTGAGAATATCCCCCAGTGTGCGTCAATCATTTACTAGTGCACACTAATCACTGCTGCTGAGTTACTTCTCCAAGTGATTTTCTTACTGCAAACTAAAGCCAATGAATGGATCCTTAAATCTTTTCTAACAGCAAATGAAAATGCCTAATTTTTTTCCGATGTCACGCCTCCACCAATCAAGAGTCGAATAAACTTGCTGACATTTTCAAGAGTAAGCTGCATAAAGGAACTGTATTTTTTTCTCTAATTTTCTACTCACACAACCTCGTTTTTGAAAGAGGGGTGGTGAAAGTCGTCTTTCTACCTCTGCGGATACTGAATAATGCCAGCTGTTCAACTCTCGATAAACTATCACAGATGGTTCGAACTCTCCCAGCTCCGTCCTCTAACCCAACTCTCCTTGACATTCACCTCAGTACTTACTGAAGTGGAAGCAAGTGCTTAAAATTAGACATGCTTTCTGCGGCAAAGTCCTTGTGAGATATAGTCAGAAAGACTGGTCTTGTGCATATTTCCTCTCAAACGAACAGACGAAACTTGGGCTGCACATTAGCACCAGGGCCCCCACCTCATCCTTGTCCGGCCTGGCTCTTACTGAAGAGAAACAATGTAAGTTGTTACTTTGTTTCTCTTCAGTCCTGGGTCAGCTCGAGGAGCTCAGAGCAGGCTGCACACTGCAGCTGCTTTAGAGCAAGAGATACACAGCTCTCCACCGATGAGTTGAGAAGGCCCCCCTTCACATACTGAAGACTGGGGGCCCCCGGCGCACCGCGGGGGCTGTTGGGGTGTTTGTTACGCCCCTGCAGAACTGGTTTCACACACACAATTAAGAGTTGCAAATTCTGTGCCTCCCTGTAAATGAGACACAGCGTCCGGTGCACGTAGATATTGGTCGCACCAGACAATTGCGGTCACACACACAAATAAGTATTTGTAATGCAATAGTTCTCGCATTTGCGAGAGTTTGAGGTATTAGTATCGTAAATGACAATGCCTTTTGTTTATGTGTTTCGAAAACCTTCAAGCGGTTAGCTTGGGTAGGTCATTGTGTGAGTAGGGTTAAACTCTTTCAACTCTTCTCCCTTTTCAATTGTTTTTGTCGTACGAATTGTCAGATTTGGTGTTTTACTTTACAGATTCAGATATGTCTTTTTTTGAAAAAAGTTAAAAAGACTTTTTCTTAAATCTGATTCAAATAATAAATACTATTGATTAGTATATGGCGCTAATCGCGGTTAGCGCATGTTTTTTTATCGCGGCGCGGGTATTGCTAATAGGCGATAGCTGTGTTAGCTTTCAGTCGCTACCAGTTTGGGTACGCCCACTTTGCATGTCATTAGCGATAAATATCGCTGACATGCAAAGCGGGCCCCAAACCGGTTGTTATCGCCTGGAAGCTGTCGTTAAATGCTATTAGCACCTGCTTGGTAATTGGGCGATAAAAAAAATCGCCGCTTTATCTGCACTTTTTGCTGATCTAGCGGCGATCTGGCCCTTGCTAATATGCCCCATAGATCGCTGTATGAGACACATCAATGCCTTACACAAATCACGTACTTCCTCATCACTTCTGAAAGCAGCAAACTAAAACAATACAATTCTATCTTTATTCCAGCTGCAAGATAAACAAATGAATATCAACATAACATCCAGATAAAATGTTTCGGTGCGAATTTTTCTAGAGCCAGAATTTTAGCAAGAGCAGGCACTGGAATGAAAAACATGCACCGTCAAGTAGACGGCCAGGCACATACAGCATTGCAGACATTCTTTCTTTAATGCCTACCCTCCTTTCCTGATTCTTACTATAAGCTGGCTACTTCAGCACAGCCTGATTTTCCACAGAGCACATAAGATGGCAGGCACAGCTGTGATTGACAGGACAGGGCCTGTTTGAACTCTTTGCTACCAATCCCAGCTCATTTGCATTGTGCCAGCTTCTCTCAGGTAGCGCAGTGGGGCTAGGCGGACGCTGGCTGTTAATGTGGCACACAGGTATGCTCCACTCTGACAGCCCTGTCCTTTCTGCACTACTGATCCTGCCTGCCTGTCACCTCTTTGTCAAGGAGAGTACTAATGACAAGTGCCGGTACTCAGAAGGGACAAATATATAAGTGCGCCTACTCAGTACCAGTGAGCAGTGGCGGCTGGCAAGTACGGCGATTGGAGAGGCGGCCAAATGGGTGGGGTCATAATATAAACACACAACATAAATAAAAAAAATATATACATAAAATAAATAAAAAGCCACTTACCTGCTTGCGTCGACACGTCCTCCTTGCTCTGGTCCTCTTCTTTTCCGACATCACGCCCAGGGCCCCAGCTAACCTACTTAACCAATCCTGTTAACCAGCTTGAGAGAAGCGCCGGGTTTGGAGGGAGCGGCATCTCTCGGTGCTCCTGAGGACAGTAGAGGCCTGTACAGGCTCTCAACCCATCTGTCTAAAACAGCTGGATTGAGAGGTCTTGTAGTGCGCATGTCAGGCTGGCCGTCGCAAGAAGGCCTGCCAAAGGGACAAGCGCACTATAAACTAGTGCAGCTGCAGCCCACCAGTGCTGCCACTCAGCAGGCCCGCCCCTTCCTCAGTCAGGACGCTTTGACGAAAAATATAATGGTAATAAATGAACTTCATTTTTTTCGTCTCTGGGGCTTTTCTGGGGGTTTTTAAGTGGGGAGAAGCTCCTCTGGAGGAACCACCCCTGCCGGTGAGCACCGCCCCTTTTAAAGCACCGATTGTAGTAGGTTCAAATGTGTATTTTGCTAGTTGTAATTTTACTCATACGTCTGCATGTGTTGTGTATTAACATATCCCTCCCTAACCATCCCTTAAATCCATTAACCCTAGTAAGTGTTCCACATTTTTTATCTACTCCCCCTTGTCCCTCTCACTTTTACTACTAAATTGTATGCCTACATGTGTGGAGATCTCCATATTTAATAATTGGGGATACGTATATCTTGAGCTTGAGGTTTGCAGTGGTGCTGCGATGATCTTCTGAGCCAGCGAGTAACTTCACTGTCCATCAGCCTCTGCATTCTCAACTTCAAACCGATATTTTAAAAAATGCAATTCTGAATGAGTAATTCTATAACTAGCCATTCCTTTCTTTCTGAGAATGGTGCCCGCTCCCTTTTCAACACACTCAAACATTTATGAAGGCATTGGGTCCTTTTGTGCATTCTAAGGCACATTTTCCAAAATATGTTAAAATAATGTGGTAAGGAATGCTCATTTATAAAGAGCACATTCACTATTAAATGACATACTTTTGAAGTTGAAAATTCAGTAGAAATAACCACTGGAATTCCAACTTAACAACATACAATAGTGTGGGTCCTTTTAAAGACAGATCTTAAAATGACTAACTTTGTGGATACCATTCACAAACTTCCTTGTGTATGTAAATCCGACTTACAGGTGCTAACGGCTGGATTTACAACTGCAAGCAATTCCAAACGGTGACCCCTCTGTTGTAAGCCCTTCAATTTCCACGTGATTTTGCCCCACAATCATGTGGTGCTATGCAGGAGTAAGTGCCCTGCATTGGGTAAGGAGTGAGCATTTGAAAGCAGGAACCTTTGAAAGTTTGTTAATGTCCAGAAATACAGGAATTAATAGTCATCCACAAACTCATCTCAAACTCTTTCCCACTCTGGAAATGGATGCAGATTCACTCCTACTTAGAAATAGGGCTGGGAAGTGGAACATGCATTTCCAATCTTTGTAGGGGTGCTGGGGAAGGGGTTTCTGTGTAGGGAAATATGTTCTCATGAAGAAAAAATAAACTTCAGCAAAAAACCTGCCCAAGAAACCAAGAGGATCTGCAGCCAAGCTAGCTCGGATGAACATGGAGCTAAAATTGCCTCTGCATCACAAGAGGTTAGGGGAAGAGAGTGAAGAAATGTGCCTTCTAGTGAGCACTCACTACCACCTCAGCCTCCCCTCTGAAGATCTTGCTCTACAGTGCCATAGTGCATAGGTGGGCTCCTCATGCAGTGGTATCAAAGAGCATAAAGATGGCTGATGGAGCGGGGATTCTGAAATCTCAAACGTTGGGTTTAATCATCATACAAACCCCGCCACTGGTCATCTTGGCCTTTTTATGTCAACTTTGAAAGCGACCTAGGCGCAATAATTTACATAACAGTGAAGACCAAGGGGCATCCACAGGAAAGTATAACTAAATTTGGAGTATGTTTTGAAAGGATTTATTGACAAATGTAGTTAAATTAAGGTAATTAATTCATTATGGGCCTTATTATGACTTTTGGCGGTCCTACAGTGGGTGGCACGCCACCGCTCTGCTCCAGGACCACCAAAACTCATCACTGGCTGCCACATTACAAATAATGTTGTGGTGTCTTAGGTGGGTAGCATGGCGGTCCTGTGGCGGTGCTGTTTAAAATCTCATTGTGAGCCTTAAACAGTACCGCCTCTGGACCGCCAGTGCATGTTCCTGCAAAGGAAGGAATGCACCATGTTGTGCATTTCTCCTGTGCAGCAACTGGGGGTGCAAAACTACAGGGGCTGTTGTGCCCTCCTGCATGCACCCCTGTGCACAGAGGCACTAGGGGAGGCTGTGGGGTCCCCTTTGTTGCCTCACCGCTACTCTTTTCTTGGCAGTGCGACTGCCATGAAAAGGGTGGTGTTGAGGCAACTCAAAATGTGCTTGGCGGTGCTGCTGCGGCACCACCAGCATATTTTGGCCTCGAACCGCTGCCAGTCCGCAGCAGGATCCTTGATCCGTTGCGGTAGCAGTGGTTCACTGGTGGTCGGTCCACCACACTTATAATACTGTGTGAGGTCCCGCAGTGCGGTGGTGGTTCTACCGCCACCGTGAGCACAGCTGCCCATGGACCACCGTCGTCATAATAAGGCCCTAAGTATTCTGAATTTAGGCACCCTCATTAGAAGTTGATATGGTCAAAGATCCAATGCCTTAACACAAGATTGAATAAATCAGGAACATTAACTACATAACTAATACAGAATATCCAGAGAGTGTGTTCCATAAAGCAATCCCCTATTCTTAATGAAGCAAGTGTAGGTAAGGAAAAGTCATTTGGTTAGGCAATTAAAGTAAGGTATAAGCTTCAGAAAACCAAAGAAAGGCAACTGATGCGTAAATATGAATGCTTGGGCATTAAGTATCTGCACTCATGCAGTGGAGATTAGCAGAGGTGAGACAGATCTTCTCAGTTCGAAGTCATCAAGCATCTCCTTGTGCCAAGTCTCAGGAACAAACTATTAAAAATTCTGCGAAACACTAGTTTGCAACATTACAGCTTGTTCTCATTCTAGGAGCAGGTAAGCTCCCCTCTTCCTCAGGAAAACCCAATGGTCCACGCACAACAATGTGCACAACTATATCCTTGAACTGTTACACTGGATGGACTGTTGGCTACTGTCAGCTCTTCCCACGAGTCGCTCTCCCATCTTTGCATCTTCTTGTGCTTCTTCCGATGAGAACCTTTCTATCAGTCGTCTAATACATCACAACAAACTATTCACCAGCTAGAGAAGTGCTCTGAGAAAAAAACAGCATTTGCAGTGGAAAAACACATAACATGCAAACCAAACAAAATGAAATGTGCAGGCCTCTTAGCTTTAAACGTATAAATGTGACATTTAAAATGACATTAAAATGTGGCTAACTTTAGTTGCATAGCATGTTAACTTGGGTGCTGCCTATAATAGCTAAATGCAGTCATCTACTAAAAAATATGTTTAATATTCTCACGTTATTTAACGATATAAACCACACTTTGCTAATAAATGTGTTAACTGTGCAAATGAAAAATTGCACTTCTCCATAGTTTTATGGATTTCTCTTTCAGGGAGCCTGTATTAACTTACAGAGCCCAAGAGGTTCTTTGCCCTGCTCCCCATCCTCCCTTCCACCCTAAACTCCTGTACGGTGTCCTGCTCGCAAGCTCACGATAAAGTTAAGCTATTCGAAACACCCTTCTATGACATAACGTTGTCAGCTAATACAATGGTTGCATCAGGACCCTTGGGTGCCCCTGCCACTGGAAAATCATGGCCATTACTAACTGTTTAGGAGATGCAGACCACAAAGCCTTTGACACCATTGAATGCCAACCACGAAGTGCCATCTGATTTCCCAGGACCTCTTGGCACTCTGAACTTTGATGGCGAACAGTTCAGAACCATTAGGGTCTCCTGAGACATGCCTGGTACATCATGGGAGACCCAGGTCCCCTCTACCCTCGAGACTCCAGTGACAATATCTTCATCCCTGTTGCCTCCTTTTCAATGTTTTTTTTTTTTAAAAAAAGAGGAGTGTGGCCCTATGGACAGAAGTGGGGTAGGGCCCAGATATGCTTTACAAAAAGAGAGACCCACACTTCGCAGTATTTCAAAAAGTCTTATTCTAGTTGAAATGATAAACAAAACCTAATGTGTTTATCTCTGCGATTAATTATACCCTTTATTCATACTTTTTTAGAAAGAGATATACTGTGTTTTAGCAAGAGAAGACAATATTCTTCACATACATGGCCACACAATCTTGTTGTCTTAATTATACAAAAACATATATGCAAAAAAGGAAAACATACAGTTATTACAAATCATTACATTCTACAAGACATTACATTCAAAAAGAAAAGAAACAGGTGAGAGATGTCAAATTATTTCAAATAACATCATCAAAGCACTAAAGGATAAGTATAGTTCATTCCTAAATGCTAAAGTGTCATCAACAAATGTGGATACTTAGTATGGGATAGATGTCAAAAGTGTTTTCAAAAAATAAGGCATAATCCCCTTTATCAAGAGCGTTTTCGACGCGTTTCGAGTGTGGGTTCCTTGTCCCCAGACTCTCATCAGGGCCAAATCAATCCTTTTGAGTGTGGGTTCCTTGTCTCCAGACTCTCATCAGGGCCAAATCAATCCTTTTCCCAACCTTTATCCTCAAGACTGTGGAGGTGAAGGTCACTCTTCTAACTTGTGAATGAAGCTGTGCGCACGCTTCTGCAGCTGAGTCTCACAAAAATCGGGTATGTGAGCTGTTCATCACATCGATTTAAAAACGGGACCGTTCGTGTTTTCAATTATATTTCTTTCGTGAGCTTCCTCACGTTAGTCGCGGTGTCTCGCACCAGTCGGGACTCACGCTATCCGATCACCACTTGCTGCGAATCTCTGTCTTTTGCTAACGTTCCTCTCAGCGCACTCCTTGTTTTGGTTCGCCAGTCTTGGTCACCAAGGAAGCTCACGAAAGAAATATAATTGAAAACACGAGCGGTCCCGTTTTTAAATCGATGTGATGAACAGCTCACATACCCGATTTTTGTGAAGTAGTGTGGCTCACTGGTTAGAGGCGGCAGACCCGAGAGCAGAGGACGGCCCGGGACCAGGGTTCGATTCCCGACGCAGCAGGTTTCTGGACCAGGGTCAGCGGACTCGATAATTCTCTCGCCTCGGTGCCCACTCTGATCAGCGATCACACTCGGCAACTCTGGGTATTAGCTTGCCTCATCTTCACTAACGGCCCCACCAGACCGCCGGGGATGCCTGGTCTCACCCTGGAGATACCCATTAAGGGACCATCTCTCAGGGAAGCCAGGAAGGGTTTCGCAGCGGTCGAAGCGCGGAGGTACCCCTTCGGGAGTGATTCCTGCGCTATATAAGCACACAATTAATTAATTAATTAATCCTTTAGTACTTTGATGATGTTATTTGAAATAATTTGACATCTCTCACCTGTTTCTTTTCTTTTTGAATGTAATGTCTTGTAGAATGTAATGATTTGTAATAACTGTATGTTTTCATTTTTTGTATATATGTTTTTGTATAATTAAGACAACAAGATTGTGTGGCCATGTATGTGAAGGATATTGTCTTCTCTTGCTAAAACACAGTATATCTCTTTCTAAAAAAGTATGAATAAAGGGCATAATTAATCGCCTAGATAAACACATTAGGTTTTGTTTATCATTTCAACTAGAATAAGACTTTTTGAAATACTGCGAAGTGTGGGTCTCCTTTTCAATGTGGCACTTACTGTCCAAGATGGGTGGGGATCCTGACTTTCCTATTAGGTGGTGGGACTGTTGGGTTTGACATGGGTGCCACAGCCTTGGCTAAAGCCCACTGAGCCACCTTACTTGAGCAAGATTCTAGCAGGCCTCCATTTTAAATAGATGCAAAATGCAATGTAGAACTTGTTGGAATAATGTGTAGGGCCAAATGTCTTCACCAGAAAGTGCTAGGTACTTCTGCTTTCGGTGCGCATCCGAGATTTGACTGTTGGGTGTTCTAGGTAAAGACATATATCTTTTAAAAGAAAGAGTTCTCAATGAACAGTGGCCTTAATAGAGCATTATAACTATTCCATGCTGTATATGCGTCTCAAGCAGTAATCACTACCAATAGGAAGCTTTGGTTGCTCAGCCCCTCCCCACTATGAAAAGCAAAACCCCAGTAGGAACACTTGCCATGCAGAGGGAGTTAATAGTAAACAAAGCCCTGAGATGCCTTCAATAAAGTGGTACTTAGCAGGGAGCTGCTTAGCAACGACTGACTGACTGCCCCTGGACTGTAGGAAGGTCCAGCAGGATCCAGATGATGTCACAAAGGAAGGGGTGGGGCACGCCAGTGAGTACAGGTTACTCACCGTAGTACATATTAAAAACACCTACTGTGCCCCGCAATCACACTCCCTCTTTATTTTCGTAGGCCTAGTGTGCAGCCATATTGGAGTTTTGGGGGCAGAGTTTATGGTGGGCCTCAGAATTTTAAAGGGTTAGCCCTGACCTCGTACTGGGAGGTGAACCCATTTCACTTGGTGGAAGTGGGGCTAGTGACTACGAGCACAAGGGTTGCTAACTTGTACTTCTCTACACACACATTCCAATACAATATTCAACCTGTCTTTCAATAGCCAGTCCTCCAGCACTAAAATCTCCCAAGCTTCAATGAGCAGCACTGTGCTGTAGTTTATGTACCACCCACCACCTTCCTTCCTAAACACCCTCATGACACTGCACCCGACTCTCCAGAAAACGGCCTCATTCTCCAGTCGAGCCCAAACCAGGATGATGAGTCGGGGACTAACTGAGCTCCTTTGGATGCTTGCACCAGATAAATTTAGAGGTGCGAGCAGGGCTTTAAGTGGGCCGGGTCTCGCCGATGCTGAGCACCAGCAGTTTTTTAAAGGGGGCCTCGAAACGGGTATCAAAACTTCAAAGCTTCAAAATAAGCTTTATTCGATATTCAAAAAAAATATCATATAAGCATACATTGTTATACAGATTTATAAAACATTAAAAACAAGAGAGATAACAATTTAAAAAGTCATCCAGTGCTCGTGACAAGTTAAAAAACATTAGTACGGGGACTATTAAAAATGAGTAAGAGACGACAGTTAAGAACAGAACTGATTGTTTTCTCCGATATCAGTCTAAAGTATTCCTAAATTTTATCAATAATTTTAAAAACTGCTCCATTTTAGTTATCACCTCCCTATCTTCGAGTTCCTGTAAACGCTCGAAGGCAAGTTTACACGACCTGAGATTCCATCTCTTGAGCAGGGGTAATAATAAAGCTTTTCTCAATAACCCATAGTATTTACAGAAAAGAATGGTATGGATATTAGTTTGTTGAGATATGTTATCACAGGGGCAGGAGCAAAGAGTCCGAGACCAGTCGTTACATATTGGAAATGTTACATATCGGAAGAAAGAACCCAGTCTGAATCTGGTGAGCAGCATCCTTGAATAGCACGAAAAATCTGTTGAAAGGTAAAGCTGAAGGCCCTTGTGTGGTGTCACCCTTTGATATGCCAGAATAGTATCACAGTGCTTCTGTTTGTTCCATCTGGCTGTTTCCAGGTGGGCCATTAGCGTCTTTCTTAGGCCTTTCCGTGAGATATTTTCTAATGACGAAGGATCTGTAAACCATTCTGGGCGCCCAATTTCAAGAAAGAACTTTTTCACGTAGGCCAGCCATTTTGATAGAGAATGTTTAGCCCCTTCCAGTTTTAAAATGTCTTGTATCACCTCTCTATTAAAATCAGTCTCGGGGGTGGTCCAAATTTTGTGCCAAAGAAGGGGAGGTTCAGATTTTATAACATCTGATATATACGGTAGATCCAATTCGATGTGCATCTGGTACACTGAAGTTGCTTTTGAGGAGGCCAGGAGATACCTAACGAATTGATTTTCTGCGATTTGTATTGGCGAGAGGTTTTTGTCAATTCCCCAAAGGCCTGCCCCATACGTAGCAGTGCTGACACATTTTGCTTTATATACAGTTAATAATTGTTTCACCGGTCTTCCCCCTATTTTACTTGCGAAATCACGGAGCCCGCCAATGGCACTCAAAAAAGCAAGTTTCCTCTTGTCTATTGCCGCTTTCCAGGATAATTTTTTATGTAGGCAGATACCCAGGTAAGTGAATGCCTCCACTGTTTCCAGTTTTTGGCCCTCGATGAAGATAGGGCAGGGGATTTTTTTATGGCCTTTGTTGCTTAGCATGGAGTAAGATTTACCTATGTTCACTTTAAGCCCCCTGACCTTCATGAAAACCGTAAACGCTGAGACTGCCTTTTGTAGGCCCATTCTAGTCTGGGAGAGAATTGCGGCGTCGTCTGCATATAGCAGGATTGGAATCGGTTGTCCTCCTATTTTTGGGAAATCACACTCGATGTTTTTGAGATGCTCGCCAATCGCATTTATATAGAGGGAGAAGAGGAGAGGTGCCAGGATGCACCCCTGTCTGACCCCTCTATTGATATTAAAACGTGGCGAGCACTCTCCCCTCAGTCCAAATCTAACTCTGGCTCCGGCTTCTCTATACAGAGCCTTAATGAATAGTAGGATTGATGGATCTATCCCAAATTGATGTAATGTGTCCCATAGTTGGTCATGCTGGACGCAGTCAAATGCTGAAGTAAGGTCTATGTACGTTATGTACAGACTGCGTTTTTTAATATCGATGTATTTGGACTTAATTAGGTGTAAATTGAGGACCTGTTCAATTGTCCCTCTACCTGTCCGGAAGCCATATTGTAGTTTCGACAATATGTTTTTTCCTCCAGCCAGATGGTTAGTCTTTTCAGAATTATTCGTCCGACAATTTTCATCAGGGTATCGAGGAGGGATATAGGCCGGTAGCATGATGGCAAGTGTCTGTCTCCTTTTTTGAAAATTGGAATTACTATTGCCTCTCCCCATGTTGGAAGGAGATCAACGGTGTTTATCGAGTTTAGGACAGAGGTCAAAAGAGGTACCCAAAACTCCATTTCCGCCTTATAGACGTCTGCAGGAATTGCATCCGGTCCAGGTGCCTTCCCTGCTGGACTTTCTGCAATGGCCAGTTCCACCTCCTCAAGTGAAAAAGGGATTATACGGGGACTCTCTTGCGGTGGATTTAAATTTGGTAAGGAGAGGCATTCTAATTCCAAATTATTCAGACATGTGGGATTCGAATATAGCTTCTGGAAGTGTTCCACCCACGTCTCTCCACTTATTGCCATATCCAAGTTCCTTTCAGGCATTTTCACCCATGGTAAGGGGGAATTAATAAGTCTCCAGAAGGCTGACATATCACCCATTTCTGATGTTGTGACCAAGTTCTGCCATGCTTCCTGTTTGAGTGTCCTTTTTCTATTTTTTATGGCTAAACGGTATTGAATCCTTGCCAAACGTATTTCTGTTTGGGGTTTGGGTATGACATGCAGCAAGTTTTTTAGATATTTCAGAGCCTTCGAACAATTTGTATCAAACCATCCTTTATGTTCAATGGGACCTGGTTTAAACTGTCTTGTCAAAAGTTCTTTCAGGGTGTCCTGAATTTTAATGAAGGCTTTACAGATGTCATCGGGGTTGTTATTAATAGTAAGACAGGTATGGATCTCCTCCCTCCTCTTGTCGACTAGGTTTTTGAGAAGGTTATTTGGATTGATTTTGGACCATTTAACACAATATCCGTTTGTAGCTCCCATTGTGATAGGTTGTTGATAGTTAACCTTGTGTGGGCTTTGATTTTTTATAGACCCCGGTAGCTCGATGGACATGGACAAAGGATAGTGGTCACTGTATAGGTGGTCGAGGGTGTTCCAGTCTTGTATTAACGGTGCGTGTGTTTTTGAGAATAGAATGAAATCTATGGTGGTATTCAAGCCTCTGCCGTGAAAGGTTGATTTATGAGGTCGTGGGGTGTGAAGAAGCTCATTTACAAAACGTAAGTTAAATGAGGTCGCAAAATTGTTGAAAAGATCCCCAGATATTGTGTGCAGGAAATGGTTAAAAGTAGCGTTACCAGAGTCTGAATCATATGTCACGAAGATGTCACAATCGTCTCTGACAATGTGTGGGCAAATATGGCAATTTAGATCGCCGAGAAAGGCTATTGCACACTCTCCGCCAGATGATTCTTTAATATTTTGCAACGCTTGTTGGAGATTTTCCAAGTCAGCCCCCAATTTTTCTACCGTGAGATTATTGTAGAAGTTGACAATTAATAATGACAGTGACGGGGCAATGTCCATTACAATTACCTGAAAAGAGTCTCTCAGTATTGTTTTCCTGATCCTATGACCGACTGCTACGCTAATATAAGAGCATAGCCCCCCTTTATGTCTGCCCTGTTTACTCATGGCAGCCGGGGAGTGGAATGTCTGAAAACCTTGGAGGTGGATAGGAGAAATCGCCCAGGTTTCCTGGAAACACAAGATGGAGTACTGGTTAACAACCTTTAGCCAGTCCGGTATTGTAGTTTTTGAAGAAAGTCCTGCCAAGTTCCATGAGAGGAATTGCAGATTGAGCGTATTATTTCGGTCTGCCTTGTGGGTGGAGATTAGGTTGTCAGATGTATTTAAGGCAAGACAGGATAGTCTTCTGGCATTGCCCCTTTCGGGAATTGTTACTCTGTTTCTAGACCCGTTTTCTGTGGGGTTTTTATTGGTCCCATCTACTGGATCGTCCTGTATGGCATCAGTATGAGTAATTATATGATCCCGACTCCCCCTATCATGATTTACTTCCTTGTCTTGATTGAGTCATTCTACGTCGTCCAGCCCGTAGAGTGTCTCAAAGTAGTTATGGCAAGGTAAGTTCCATGTTGGATTAACGAACGGGGGGGGTTGAGAGAACCCCTCTGGGTAATGCCGTGGTGTCAGCAGATGCATGTAATCAATCAAAGGAAAAAATGACTGTTCTCTTATTCCATTCCTTCGGTTGTAATTCCTGTAATGCGCAGATGTGGGATTATCGTAGTAAGCTTTAGATTGGTGTGATTTAGGGTGCATTAACGCCTCAGGATAAAAATAGGCTAGGGGGTTTGGCGAGATTGGACCCCTGTTAAAGCCAGAGAACCAGTCTATAATGTGCGTGATGACCCTTGAATCTTTGAAGGTAACAATTACTACGTCCCCTTCAATATCTTTGGGGCGGATCCCGATCCAGTGGGTTCTTTTGACCATTATTATGTCGCCATTTATGTGAGGGAGTAGGGGCCTATTTTCTCTAAGCCAAAAAATCACCTTATTTTTTAGGCTATGATGGTTTTCATAACCTCCTGTAGGAGGTAATGGTAACACTCCCGTCAGAACGATAACGTTCTGTGCTGCGGCAGGGGGTAAGTCAACATATCTTTTGGGTGCACGTTTTTCCTGTGGGACAGCAGACAGCATTTTTTCAGGGGTGGGTTGTGCCTTGCCCATTTTTGCTGAGGCTATGAGGGAGTTAGTTTGTGTTAAGTGAGTATCAGAAGACACTTTTGGAGGGGGAACAGGATTATGAATGGTTACTGTCTTTTTTATTGGGGCTGGGGGGTGGGTTTTTTGCTGATTTGAAGCCGTAAGTTGCTTGTTAGATTTCTGTGCTTTGGACATTTTTTCTATTTTTGAGTTTGTTCCCCCGTCAGCCGATGTAGTGGGCTTTGCATTGGGGGTTGTAAGTTTTGGTTCATGAATAGTTTTGTCTCCAGCTGTTAAATTTGAGACGGCGTTTGCGGCCCCCTTAGCTGGGTGTTTTTGGGTCAGAGTTTCTGAGAGAGTGTCAAGTTGGGTAGCTATTCTTTTGACTCTCTCGTGTATGGGTATTAGCAATGCCTTAACAAGGTGTTCCATGGCGTCCACAAAATCTTTAATCGTAGGGGGCACGCAGGAAGTAAAGGTTTCCCTAGGTGGTCTGGATGTTCCTTCTGCAATTTGTAGTAGTTCTTTGGTTAATAATTCTTTAGCCGATGTTTGGGTTTTAGGAATGCTTTTCATGGCGGCTTTTTTGCGTCGTTTTTTAGGTGGAGATCTAATAGTAACCTGTTTCTTATTGGGTTGATTTTTAGGATGTGAAAGTTTGTCTATCTTTAAGACAACTGGCAAAGGTTGAAACATGGTTACCTTTTGAGTGACCAAAGAAGGAGGGATTTCGATTATGTCAGGAGGAACGAACTCTGCAATCTTTGGCAAATTTGGAGTAACCAAATCGATGAGATCAGGGGGTGCAGAGATTGTATTGTTAGCGGATTTTAATGGGGATGGGAGAGAGGATCCATTTTTTGGTGGAAAATAGGATCGGAACACTGAGGGAACATTATCCGTGTTCATTAGATCTTCATCTATGTTTTTTAAGGTCGAATTAAGTGGAAGGGGCTCAGGGGTAAAAGTCGGATCTGGTAGTTGAGTGATGTTTTTTAGTAGCTCTACGGATTGACGCCGTGCAATACGACGCTCTGCCAGGGCCAGGTCTCTGTCAATTTCACCTGTTGCCTTGAAGAAGAATTTATCCAGAGGTCCAAGGATAGGGGTCTCTTCTGCAGGTAGTTGCACTTCAGATCCTGATTTAGGCATGATCCTGGCTGCAAAGGGGTATGGCCCAGCCCGGTCTTATCTAGCCTTTGAGGGCCGTAGAGGGCCCGCCCTTTGCCCGGGCTTCGCCCCGGGCGTCCCGCTCGCGTCCCGCGACGCTGAGGGCTTTCAGATTTGTAGTGCCCCTCCCGGTGCTTTTGCCGCGTCGGGGAACGCGCCGCCGCTGAGCCTGACGGGAATCGTAGTCCCGAGGCGGCGGCGCGACTGGTGGCGGGAATTTGATGTCGTTGGCTGGTCCGCAATATGTTACTCTCCGAGCGCTCTCTCGTTCAGGCGCTGTCAGGTAGGGCGCTGCTCGTTGTGCTAGGATAGTGCCTCCCCCCCGCTCCACCGAGGGCTTTCAGATTTGTAGTGCCCCTCCCGGCGCTTTTTCCGCGTCGGGGAACGTGCCGCCGCTGAGCCTGACGGGAATCGTAGTCCCGAGGCGGCGGCGCGACTGGTGGCGGGAATTTGATGTCGTTGGCTGGTCCGCAATATGTTACTCTCCGAGCGCTCTCTCGTTCAGGCGCTGTCAGGTAGGGCGCTGCTCGTTGTGCTAGGATAGTGCCTCCCCCCCGCTCCACTGAGGGCTTTCAGATTTGTAGTGCCCCTCCCGGCGCTTTTGCCGTGTCGGGGAACGCGCCGCCGCTGAGCCTGACGGGAATCGTAGTCCCGAGGCGGCGGCGCGACTGGTGGCGGGAATTTGATGTTGTTGGCTGGTCCGCAATATGTTACTCTCCGAGCGCTCTCTCGTTCAGGCGCTGTCAGGTAGGGCGCTGCTCGTTGTGCTAGGATAGTGCCTCCCCCCCGCTCCACCGAGGGCTTTCAGATTTGTAGTGCCCCTCCCGGCGCTTTTGCCGCGTCGGGGAACGCGCCGCCGCTGAGCCTGACGGGAATCGTAGTCCCGAGGCGGCGGCGCGACTGGTGGCGGGAATTTGATGTCGTTGGCTGGTCCGCAATATGTTACTCTCCGAGCGCTCTCTCGTTCAGGCGCTGTCAGGTAGGGCGCTGCTCGTTGTGCTAGGATAGTGCCTCCCCCCCGCTCCACCGAGGGCTTTCAGATTTGTAGTGCCCCTCCCGGCGCTTTTGCCGCTTCGGGGAACGCGCCGCCACTGAGCCTGACGGGAATCGTAGTCCCGAGGCGGCGGCGCGACTGGTGGCGGGAATTTGATGTCGTTGGCTGGTCCGCAATATGTTACTCTCCGAGCGCTCTCTCGTTCAGGCGCTGTCAGGTAGGGCGCTGCTCGTTGTGCTAGGATAGGGTCTCTATCGGGCTCTGTTTTGTGCCCTGGCACAGGCGGTCCATTTTTTTCTGGACTGCAGTGACAGGAGGCACATCATGTGCGTGTGCTCACACTGCTCACTTCTCACTAGTGGAAAAGTTATGCATGACGTCTGCCAGGTGAGGGTTGTAGGGGAAGAGAAATCCTTTAGATTCCTTTTCTCTCTGGATTTCCCTAATTTTCTCTTTTAAACTCAGGAGCAGCAACTTTGTTGTGGTGTCACAAGGGCTTTAAGTGGAATTTTTTCAATATTATATACAAGCCATAGTTGCTGAATTTATTCTTATGCAACTAATAACCATTGACAAAGCCAATAGTCCTGACTTGTTGTAGGAATGGTGTTACTTGTCGTGTGATATATCTGGATGCAATGACAGAAACAGCAAAATACAAGTCGGGCGGCACACTATGCTAAGCACTGATTTTTAGCTTATGTGTTTTAACCTCATAAGTGCTGCGCCCAGTCCAACGGCCTACGGCACCACTACCTCGGGAGTGCTGCAGTCGGCCGTTGGACGTTCCAGCTGCACCTGCGCAATGGAACGTTCAGCACTGGAGCTGGACGTTTCATAGCAGCTAAGGTGCTAAAGACGCGCCTTTATTTACATTTCCCACGCCCCTTTGAGAGACCCCCCCACTTCTTTCATCCCACTTAAAGCCCTGGGTGGGAGAGCCAAAAAATTAAGAGGGAGTACCGAGATGAATGAATGAATACCCTCTTCTATAGCGCATGGCTACTCTTGAGCATCCCAGCGCTGTAAGACCAAGGGAGCAAAAAGACACTATTGAAACAAGTGTGTCTTTAAGCGCTTCCTGAAAGCGAGATGATTGGACTCAAGCCTGATGGTATCTGGGAGTGCGTTCCATTCTTTAGCTGCATGCACAGAGAGCCTGCGGCCACCCATCCGCGCCAGCTTTATCCTGGGAACCACCAGCAAGTTCCGCTGGTTGGATCTCAGAGATCTCACTGATCGATGGCGACAGAAGAGGGGATCCAAAATCGGCGGTCCAGCGCCATAGATGGACTTATGCGCCAAGCACAATGTTTTGAAGGTAATCCTTCCCTTGATGGGCAGCCAGTGGAGGTGTTGAAGTGCGGCCTTCGCTGAGCATCTTTTGGGGACTTTCATGAGCAGCCGAGCGGCACAGTTCTGCACAGATTGCAGAACTTTTATGGTGCCGACTGGAGCTCCCATATAGACGGCGTTTGCATAATCCAGCCGCGACAAGATCAGCGACTGGACCAACAATCGTCTGGCTTCGAATGGCAGGAGGTCTAGGACTTTTTTTAAGACTCTCAACAGCCCGTAGCAGGTTGCAGCTACCTTTTTAGCCTGATAGTGAAAACTAAGGGAGGAATCTAGCCAGATCCCCAGGCTTTTTATGTGAGTCTTGGGTGCTGGAGGGGGTCCCAGGCAGTGAGGCCACCAAGGGTCCAAATTAATTGGGGCTTTGTAGCCCAGAAGCATAATGTCAGTTTTAGTCCCATTTAGCTTCAAACAGGAGGAGGTCATCCATTCCAGAACTTTGGTGAGACACGGGGTCAGATTATTGATCCCCTGATTTAGGGCATCGTTCCTCACCAGGGATACAACCAGCTGCGTGTCATCGGCGTAGGTGACAAGTTGGATTCCCCAGGGAAGAACCACCTCAGCCAATGGTCTCATATAGATATTAAATAGAGTGGGGCTGAGGGAAGATCCCTGGGGAACGCCATGATTCAATTGCAGCTGGCTGGATGACACCTCTCCCTCAAAGACGGAAAAGCTTCTTTCTGATAGAAAAGAATGGAGCCATTTGATGGCAACTCCTGAGACCCCTGTGAGACGCAGCCGATGCAGCAAGAGAGAGTGGTTTACAGATAGGGTATGACTCAGATCTTAGAGCCTGTGATTGAGCCGAGCCCTGAAAATGTGTTAAGTAAATCATAAAATAAATTAAGTAAAATATGCTAAAGTCTCTTCAAAGTTGAAAAAAAAAACATTCTCTAATATGTGGAAGCTTTGACATTAGTAGGGCATGGTATAGACCTGCACTGAGAAGTACTTATTAAAAGTGATCGTTTTGTACAACTGGTAGTGTGAACTCACATATTTGAAAGTGTGCTCATACACAATATGGAAGAAAAACAGTGTGGGTAAAATACATTATTTGCCTACAATCACACAATTTAAGTGGGGAAGCCGCAATTTATCCGGGTTTCACTCTGTACAAATCAGCTAGTAAATGGATATCAATGTGTCTTTCTTTATGTAAAACCTTTGTTTTTACCTTTTAGTTTGTTCATCTGCAGTTTTTCAATTACAGTAAAAACTTGACCAGAAGGCATTGGAGCGCTTTACATGCGCACCAGTTATAGTAAACATGCATGGTTTATAGGCATGGGGAGAGTAAGTAGTGATTTGATCAGAATCACTGGATGTTGATCCGATGCTGAAACTCGAACCTGGTTCCCGAGTTCCACTGTCTGCAGCTCTGGCCATAACACCACATCTCAGATAGTGGGATGGAGGTAAAAGCCACATGAAATCTCGGCTCATTATAGGCTCGAGATTCCAACTCGACCTTGAGCTGAGCCACAGCCAGGCTTCAGGCTTGAGCTTAGCTTGAGCTTTCAGTGGGTCGCCCACCTCTAGGTAAATGATGTCACAAATCACATGGGCAAATAGGGCAAAGTCTGAGATTGCAATACTCTAAACGAATATCTGAAATAAGCGTGCCATCCCCCATTCTGAGGTCCGAAACCCAAACAGCGCACAATAGGTGCACCTGCTAAATACCACATCCTGTGGTATCACACCAATCCGGTATGAAGTACCCCCCTTACAAAAAAATGTATACACGCTAGCGAAAACTTTATAAACAAAGGGTACAGAGTTCATCATTGAGTCTCATCTCACTCAATAACTCTGCTTACATCCATTATTGTTCTATTCTTACTTTTACATTCATGTCAGAAACTTCAGGCTAATATATTCGGAAAGACTGTGGGCACAGCTTTTTGTGACCAGTCAGCTGGAAATGTCATTATGTACAATTGGTTTATTATGTACAGTATTTCTTGAAGCAATGCTATTACTCTTTAATAAATACAATAAGAAATACATTAAATACAGTTGCAGAGGAGAGGCCAAATCTTGAGTGGGCAGAAAGTCTCACATGGCTCCCCACTGGTGTAATGGGCTGGCAGCATAAGAAGCTATGCCAGCCCATCCCATTGCTTAACATTCATTGGTTTCATTGTCACTTTTATTTGCTGACTTCAATTGGGCCATGTGTGGTGACTTCATTTCTTCTTCTCTCGGCTGGAGCATGGACCAAGTACTGATTCCTTTAGCTTGAATGCTATCCTTCCACTGATCGCGCTATGAGTGAGGTACTACTTTCATTTTTCTTCTTCCCGGTCTTCCTTGTTGAAGTTCTTGCCATTTGTAGTTATGTTTTGCTATGACACATGCAGTTCAAAAAAGCCCCTTTCTCCTTTGAAATGTATGTTTATTGTAACCACATATTGTATCTTCTTTTATTGTGACTGCAGATTGTATCTGCTTCCAAATGTATTTTCACTGGGACATGTGCGCAATTGCTTTCAGTGTGTGATAGGATATTTTGACTAATGTAATTTTTTTCACGCTTGGGGAAATTAAGTGATGTGCTCAGAATCACAGGGGCGTTGTGCTGAGACCTAACAAGCACTGGTGACGCCAATAGGTCGTACCTTTGAGACTATTGTCTCTGCCATTGCCGTTTGCACATGCTGTACAGCATGGGCATTGCCAACTTTGACAACGGCTTGTAGCCATTCTGTATAGCAGCATGGCTAAAAACAATAATAATAACTGTGATGCATCCAGCGCTAATGCACCTAAAAAAAGGTGCATTTGACAGGGCTGGGTCAGAGGATTTCTTTTAAATTAGTTTTAGCCACAACTTCAAAGCATCCACACAGTTGTACAGCATAGCTACAAAACATTGTCAAAATCAATGGCTCTCATAGGTGGGACCTATTGGCTTTACCAATGCTTGTTACTAATAGTTCTTGTGAATTCCTTGAGACTTGAGTCAAGTTTATTGGTCAGGTGGAAGCGCTTGCCCCTTTCTCATTCAGTGTGGACTGAGGCAGAAGCAGTTCATTGGCCCTGGGAGTCATCAGCCAGCAATCTCACCTAATTATTAATGCTGTAGGCGTTGGGCGGTGGCTATTTCAGTGAGTCCTGCGCAATCTCATTCGAAAATGTGACCTCCAGCTGCTGCACATTTATCAGTCTTTACTATCACTCCATCATCTGGTTGGTCGATGTGAAATTGCACTCAGTTTTGTGTTTACCCTAAACCCTTGACTTCTCGTTGGGCCCCCTTTACCAGTCTCTCCCAGTACTGGGTTTTTGCTCGTGAACTGGCCTTGAGTTGGCATGGTGAAGCTGGGTGTCCAGTTCTTTTCTAGCCCTGACCTGGTCCAGGTGGCATTTCCCACCTCCTTTGTCGCTTGACTTTGGGTAGGGCGCCCGCCTTGGGTGCAGAGTGCATTCCCGCCTTAGGCCGGTGGCTCCCTGTTTGTTGACACCTTGTTAACAGACAAGCAACAAAACCTGTGCACACACATAAATATCATGGCGATGGATACATCACCACGAGTGGGACGCCGTATTCACTGTGGGACAGACTCAGAGACTACTGAACAGAACTCAGCTCCGATTCTGGATGCAGTTCTACTGCAGAGACTTGAACCAATACACTACCACTGTGTTTATTGACACTATCACCGAAGAGACTATTTCTTTTTGAAACTCCACATACTATCCATGAAGATTATTCATCGTCTGTCCTAGCCTAGAATCGGCGTAGTCTTTCATTACTCAGAGCGCCACATCGCTTCCAATTGACTCTTCTGGCCATTACCCGCTGAACAATCCATCGACACCCAGACTGGGTCGGAATTATCACCAGTCGTGGGGGATTTACTGTACTATCCATTAGGATTTATCCCTGAAGATTTGGAGTGTATTGCACTCCAATGAAACACGTGTCGGCTGGCGCAAATTAAAGCAACACGTTCAACTAACACCGACTGCCCTTCTCCATTTTTCTTCTAAGAATACTACCAACATATTACTTGTTATTGATATTTTTGTGTGTGCACAGGTTTTGTTGCTTGAACAATAGATGTATGCCTAGCATAACATTGTCATAGGGTTGCTAGGGTCACCCCTTTCCTAGTAGCACCACACCAGCAAACCTAGATCACTTACCTGGCCAATTATCCAGTGGAGCACAACTATTTCCGTATGCTAAGCACCCTTGTCGTTGGTAGAAATACCTTGTTAACAGACCCTCTCACCACACGGAATCCTGAGCCTGACACTGCATGACTTAAGCCCAGTTAGGATCGCGCCCTGGACTCCAAGTTGGCAATCCCTGGTGCTTCCCTAGGGCTGGAGTTGTGGAGATGGGTCTTAAGTCTGGCCAAGTTCAAGCCCCCTCGCCCCGGGCTCCAGCTGACTCGCAGCCATCTTACCTCTCTGAGGAACGGGTTGGCACAGTGGAGTCATTTTCTTGCCTGGACCTGTAACTCCACGTGGATTCCAGGCGTGCCCGCCCCTCTTTTGACACTATGGTTTGGGTAGGTGGGGCGGCTCCTGCAGTCGTGTGTCAGGCTCCCGGTTGGCATCGGCACTGGCAGCCGCTCTTACCACACTGCCCTGTCACCCGGATCTCGGTTTCACTCCCAGCTGTCAGTCTCGTGCCAGTCCAGATGCTGAGCCGGATCGAAGCCCGGTGACGTCCTGGCCCGTGACTGGCACTTAGCTCTCGCCGCTCCGGGCGCCCCTGGCATACCTAGGCTCCAGGAATCCCGCCTCACCTGTTCTCCCCGGGCCGGCCCGTCCCATCGGCATGTCATGACTGGCGCTGCCCGCCCGCCCCTCACCCTCCCTCCGCTTAAAGCCTCGGGATTTGCAAACTTTGTAGCAGAAGGCGCGCAACCAGGAAGCGGCCTGCAGAAGGGAGATACTTTTTGGCGCTGCCAGTGCTGCTTTCGCGGTCGTGAACTTTGAGGAGGAGTGTGTGGAGCTCACGGGGTTGTGGCTTTCGGCACCATGGGTAAGGATTGTTCATTTGTCACTATTAATGGAAATATTGAACTATTATGCAGCGTACCCCGCACACCGTGTCATATCGCTTCAATATTAGGTGATATTGTTTCCCATCACATCCACCTGCGAAGGTTAAAGATCCGAGCTGGCCCTGCAAGTGTCCGAACGAAACCTGCCTCTTAAACACAACACCTCAGGACTTGCTACAGGCGCATACATAACCCACCAGGACGTAGCCTGGGGATGGGGGTCTCCCCCCTACCGCCCCCCATAAATGTATTTTAGATCAAATAGGTAGGCACAGGTGCTTTCAGTTTACGATGGTGAGGTGTGTCTGTCGAATCTCACCTGGGATTTTTACTATCACACACAGACAAAAACCTACGCACACTCGTCTCCTCTCTGCTTTGAAGTTCTTAATAATGTTTTTACATTACAACATATCGGGCTTTACGTTAGTATCCCTAATAATCCGCACTGCTCTCTCTTTCCACAGCCCCGCTTCTCTTGTTTGATTGTTTGGAAAAATCCGAAACTCACCCCTCAATTAATGTTCCTGACTAAGCTACGCCCCTGCCCGCCGAGCTACCCTATTAGCAGCTCACGTGACCGTAGCTACACTTTGCAACGGGAAAGGCGGGGCTAAATCCGGTTGCGTTCTGGGATTTTCCTTTATATTTCGGAAATTGAGGCGTGGAAGTAAGCTGGGGGTGGGCTCCGTTGTATATATGTAGACCGAAGCGAACAGCACGGAGGGGGCGCTTTTTCACTGACTTCGGAGAGAAGGTGGGGGGAGGGGCTGTGATGGCAACGCAGGGCTGGAATGTTGTGGTTTAAAGGTTGTGGGGGGAGCCGTTATAACAAATATATCCCCGTGGGTCGGTTGTGATCGTTGATTGCTCCCGTGGATAAGAAATAAACTTACCTTGAGTCAAAGAACCCGAGTCCTCGTTATCACTACATATTGGCGACGAGGATATGTGTTTTTTTAAATTTGGAAGAAAAGGTGATGGTATCAAACAAGCTATTTCACATGTACAACAAGTAGCTTTTTAGCTAATTTATGTATTATTGCACTATGCACTTTCCGAAATGAATTGTGTAACCCTCGCCTAGAAACAACACATTAAAATGTTATGTATCCTAATATGAATAACGTGTATAATTAATTCCATCGTTTCTTGTAATCTTGACTGTTTGTATGATGCAATTTTAGAAATGATTGATTGTAGTGTCTCGTACTTTTTAGGTCATTCTGACCGAAATAAAGTCTTTTTGAACTGACATATACAATCATGCAAAGCTTTGATTGGGAGTGTATTGGTGTCACGTGTAAAAACCGAGTTTTCAGTGGGTAATGGGGTTGACTTCTTTAATCACAGATACAACCTGCCAGTGGCCTGACTCGCCGGGTCTGCTCCGTGCCCTGCCTGCTGCTGGCCAGTACACCTGATGTGTCTTCAGCCTGTGTTGGTTGTAGCCCTGAGCCCATGACTAACCTTTGCGGGGCCTGTGACTGGTTTTACGCCATCACACTTGCATTTACCGCTATTTGTGACTGAAACGTCACAGTGCGTTATGATCCCCCTGAGAGCAAGGAAGTGCTTCAATAATCAGGTGTCAATGCGCCCCTTATGTCCCTTGGCCCGGTGCGACTGCACCCGCTGCACAAATGATACCTCGACGCCTATGAAGTCATGTATTACTCCTGCGCTTCCCGCAAGTTGTATTCCTCAACTCCCCGTTCAGTAGCCACGCCCCCAGTACAACCTGCGCATGTCCTCTCCACTTGATAAACACCGTCATTCCGGGTAAAGCTAGTGACACAGTATATTGCAAACACACAGCACAGCGTGCCATCTTGCCTGAAAGGGGCGGGGTTGGGAGCAGAGCCAGTAAGTAATTCACCCATCACAGGATGTGTCAACAGCAAAGGACTTTCCTCTCTCTTATGACACCGCACCCCGATCCCTGCCAAGACCAGCAGATAAAACAAAGCAGCTGGGGAGCAATGCTTCTTCCTGCAGCCAGCGTGTGCACCATCTACTGAGGGCAGATGATGCAGGGTCTCCAGCTCGACCCATGCTTTATAACCCTTCCCTCGTCTACCCCTCCACTATCCTTTTCAATGCAAGTAACAGACTAACCTGTCCACCGCTCAAATTAATTTTATATTTCCCTATACTAATGCTTCTTTGTTTCCGGAGTAGCGTGCTACTCACTGAAAAGCGCTTCAACACCACATCATGGGTAGCAAGTGGTATATAAAAGGCAAACCCTTCCCTCTTCTATCCCTCCACCATCCTTTTCAATGCAAATAACTGACTAACATATCCAAATTAATTTCATATTTCCCTATACTAATTCACTACTAATCCTTTTTGGGTTCTGGGGTAGCATGCTACTTGCAGAAAAAAGCGATTCAACGCCTCGTCAGGGGTAGTAAGCTCGATATAAATGCAATTACAATTTCCTCCACCTACCCATCCTGTGACACGCAGAGACAGTAGTACATGGTCTCCCAAATGTTGCCTTGTTTTCTCAGTAGAAATGCTATTGTATGTTTTGTCATGCATGGGTTGGGATTACACTGCTTTTGTCAGGGTGCTGCTATTTCATGCACCCCGTTATTGTTCCCATCCGGTTCAACATTTTTACCTGGACTCCAGAGGATCTTTGCGCCTTGTAGTGATCTCCAGAAACATCACTTAAACCACTTGTACTGTGTCTGAATCCTGTAGGTATGGCTACTGGGATTATACAGCAGGGGAGGGCTAAATTATGTGGCAGTGTTGAGTAAATTATGAGGCAAGAAAACGCTAATTATCCAGCATAATGTGGAACCTTTTGTAATAGTATTACTTAAATATTTAGCAAATTTTAAATTTAGTAACCCTGTCTGGGCATTGGTTGCACCTCAATAGTGTCTGTTTAACACCCAAGTATAGCAATAAGCAACAGAATGGTGACCAGTCCTACTTTGCAAAGGGTGTTCCACTGCACGGCAACGCATGTTGCTGACTTTTTAGTAACATTTGAACCCTATGAGCTAGAAACATTTTTTTGTTAAAGCTTCAGATTATGCGGCAGATGGTAGATTATCTGGCAAATCTATAATCATGCAAACATCACCACGGCTGCACAATTGCATAATAGCATAGCCCTGCCTATAGAAGTGTAAAGGTAACCAGGGGTAGAATTGCTATACTGCTAATGGGCAGTAGCAATGCGTATCAGCGGAGCTCATATACTTATAAATAGTGTTTCAAATGGAACTTCAGAAGTGTGGGCACTTTCTATCCGAATGTACCTATTTGCTACTGAGAAGTGCCAGCGCTCTACTATAAAAGTGTTGCACCAGTACTGAGAAGTGCCGGGGCTCTTCTGTTAAAGGTATTCCAACCCGTTGAGAAATCATGGTACTCTCCAGACAGAAGAAGTGCAGGTACTCAGTGCCTGGCAATAATTGTCCACCTAAAACACTTTCTAAGACAGCACCAACACTTCTCAGCAGTAGCGGGCAGTGCCAACGCTTTTCAGAAGGACTACTATGCCAGAACGACCAGTACCTGAAATTTCAGGAATGTGATACTATTAAAAGGCAACACCAATGCTTTTCATCAGGATTACTATGAAGGTAAGGGCAAGCACTTGGATTTCTTTGAAAGATGTGTACTATTAAAGGGCAGTACCAACACTTCTCAACAGGGTTGGATACTATACCATTAATGGGGATGGGAACCAAAAGGACTTACGAGCTCTGCTACACTCTTTCTGGGCAGAACCAAAACGTCTCTACAGGACTGCTATGCCAGTGAGGGGGAGTATCGATACTTCTCAGGAGCCTTCTACGGTATTAATGGGCAGTGCCAACACTTCTCAGCAGGACTGCTAGACTCGTACTGGAAATCACCTGCGCCCTGGCAGTACCTGCACGTCTCAGGAGGCCTGCTATGCCTATTGTGAGCACTACCTGAACCTTGGACAGTACTAACATTTCTCAGCCGGGCTACTATGCTAGCATTCAGCAGTACAACACTTCTCAGCAGGGCTAGTATGCCTACCCTGGACATTACCAGCCCCTAAGACGGTACTAACGCTTCTCTGCAGGGCGAGTATACCTTTCCTGGACATTACCTAATCCTCAGACAGTACTAGCACTTCTCAGCAGGGTGAGTATACCTATGCTGGACATTTCTCATCCCTCAGATGGTACTAACACTTCTCAGAAGGGCTAGTATGCCTACCCTGGACATTACCAGCCCCTAAGAAGGTACTAACGCTTCTCTGCAGGGCGAGTATACCTGTCCTGGACATTACCTTTCCCTCAGACAGTCCTAGCACTTCTCAGCAGGGCTAGTACACCTATACTGGACATTCAATCAGTTAATCAGGGTTGGTAATATGCAACTACTCGCCCGTGAGGGTCTCAAGGTGCTGGGGGGCGGCTCAGTTGAGTGCTGAGGTCATCCGAAGAGCCAGGTCTTGAGGTCCTTCTTGAACTGGGGCATTGTGGGAGATTACTGCATGAGGAGGGAGAGAGTGTTTCAGGCTTTGGCTGCGAAGTAGGAGAAGGACTTTCCTCCTGATCTGGTCTTGTTGATACATAGGACAGTGGCCAGAGAGAGCTAGGCTGATCGGAGGTGTCTTTTGGGTGTGTGGAAGGAGTAGCGGCTGTTCAGGTATGGGGGTCTGGTGTTGTGAAGGGCCTTGTATGAGTGGGTGAGGAGTTTATCATAACCCATCCCTCAGACAGTACTAACGCTTCTCAGCAGTGCTAGTATGCCTACATTGGACATTACTCACTCTTCAGACAGTACTAACACTTCTCAACAGTGCTAGTATACCTATACTGGACATTACCCATCCCTCAGACAGTACTAATGTCTCTTTCAGCATCGCTAATGTAACTACACTGAACATTATTCACCCGTCAGACAGTGCTAAAGCTTCTCAGCAGGGCAAGTATACCTACGTTGAACATTACCCATACCTCAGAGAGTACTAACGCTTCTCAGCAGGGATATTATTCCAGCGATGGACATTACTCACTCTTCAGACAGTACTAACACTTAGCAGCAGACAGTGGCAGCCGGCACAGAACGGGGGCTGGGTGGGGGGGCCAGGAAGGGTTTAAAAAATAAAAAACGTAACTGCTTGCCGTTTCTCTCCTCCGTCTCTACTTCACCGTCTCTCCACTGGGGGCTCCTCCACCGTCTCTCCACTGGGGCCAGAACAGGAAGCACCCAGGCTCCCCCTGAGCCAATCACAACGTTGCAGAGTTGTGATTGGTCGAAGCACCGCGGTTCGGGGCTCAGCCAGGGAATGGTAGACTGGGCATGATGGTTTAGACCGGCCAAACATTCATGTGCACTTGTAGTGGGCAAACCACTCCTCCCCCTGCTCCTCTGTCATCGGAGCAGCCCCGCTCCGTCTGCAAATCTACAGCAGCAGGAAAACACAAAATGATAATAACATCAAGTAATTATCATTTTATGTTTCCTTAATTTTACTGCTGCAAAGTAGTTGGGTGACGCTCTTCCACCATAGTGGAAGAGCCTCAGTTGTCAGCAGGGGTAGTATACCTACACTGGACATTACCCACCCCTCAGATGGTACTAACACTTCTCAGCAGGGCGAGTATACCTATGCTGCGTATTACCCATCCCTCAAACAGTACTAACGCGTCTCAGCAGGGCTAGTATGCCTACGCTGGACATTACCCACCCCTCAGAAGGTACTAACGCATCTCAGCAGGGCTAGTATACCTACCCTGCATATTGCCCACCCCGCAGAAGGTACTAATGCTTCTCAGCAGGGCGAGTATACCTAGGCTGGACATTACCCACCCCTCAGACAGCAGTAACACTTCTCAGCAGGGCTAGACTACCTACACTGGACATTACCCACCCCTCAGATGGTACTAACGCTTCTCAGCAGGGCTAAACTACCTACACTGGACATTACCCACCCCTCAGAAGGTACTAATGCTTCTCAGCAGGGCTAGTATACCTACGCTGGACATTATCCACCTCTCAGAAGGTAATAATGCTTCTCAGCTGGGCGTATATACATACACTCGGCATTATCCACCCCTTAGACCATCCTAATGCTTGTCAGCAGGGCGAGTATACTTGCACTGCACATCACCCACCCCTCAGACCGCACTAACACTTCTCAGCAGGGTGAATATACCTACGCTGGAGATTACCCACCCCTCAGGAGGTACTAACGCTTCTCAGCAGGGCGAGTATACCTATGCTGCGTATTACCCATCCCTCAAACAGTACTAACGTTTCTCAGCAGGGCTAGTATGCCTACACTGGTAAACTGGACATTACCCAACCCTCAGACTGTATTAACACTTCTCAGCAGGGCGAGTATACCTACGCTGGACATTATCCACCCCTCAGAAGGTAATAATGCTTCTCAGCAGGGCGTGTATTCCTACACTGGGCAATAACCACCCCTTAGAGAGTCCTAATGCTTGTCAGCAGGGCGAGTATACTTGCACTGCACATCACCCACCCCTCAGACCGCACTAACACTTCTCAGCAGGGTGAATATACCTACGCTGGAGATTACCCACCCCTCAGGAGGTACTAACGCTTCTCAGCAGGGCGAGTATACCTATGCTGCATATTACCCATCCCTCAAACAGTACTAACTCTTCTCAGCAGGGCTAGTATGCCTACACTGGTAAACTGGACATTACCCAACCCTCAGACTGTACTAACACTTCTCAGCAGGGTGAGTATACCTACACTGGACATTACCCATCCCTCAGATGGTACTAACGCTTCTCAGCAGGGCGAGTATACCTACGCTGGACATTATCCACCCCTCAGAAGGTAATAATGCTTCTCAGCAGGGTGTGTATACCTACACTGGGCAATAACCACCCCTTAGACCGTCCTAATGCTTGTCAGCAGGGCGAGTATACTTGCGCTTCACATTACCCACCCCTCAGACAGCACTAACACTTCTCAGCAGGGTGAGTATACCTACGCTGGAGATTACCCACTCCTCAGGGGGTACTAATGCTTCTCAGCAGGGCAAGCATACCTATACTGCATATTACCCATCCCTCAAACAGTACTAACGCTTCTCAGCAGGACTAGTATACCTACACCGGTACACTCGACATTACCCAACACTCAGATGGTACTAACACTTCTCAGAAGGGCAAATATACCTACGCTGTACATTACCCACCCCTCAGACAGCACTAACGACTCAGAAGGGCAAGTATATCTACGCTGGACATTAACCACCCCTCAGAAGGTACTAACACTTCTCAGCAGGGCGAATATACCTTCCATGGACATTATCGACACCTTATACGGTACTAACGCTTCTCATCAGGGCTTGCATACATACGCTGGACATTACTCACCCCTCAGACTGTACTAACGCTTCCCAGAAGGGTAAGTTAACATATACTGGAATGCACCTGCATCTGGGACAGTACTGAACTTTGTCAGCAGGGCTGATATACCAGTACTGAAAAGTACCTGCACCTCAGACAGTACTGACGCTTGTCAGCATGACTTGTATAGCTATACTGGAAAGTATTTGCACCTTGGACAGTACTGATACTTCTTAGCAGGGTAGGTGTACTACTGGAAAGTACCCACACCCAGTGATGACTGCCATCTATGGTAGGGCGGGCGAATGGTTGCATGCACGGTTAAAACAAAGTTCATGCCTACATGCATTACATTATTGTTTTAAAGTTAAAATGTTTAACTTTAAAAAGGTAATGTAATTCATGACGGCGATTTAGGGAATGCATACACAAACAAAATACATTAAAAGAAGAAAATAAATTACTTACCAGGCTGCACGTCCTCTCTCCGGTCCAGATCTTCTTCTCCCCCAGTCCTCCAGCATGGGCCCAGCCAACTCCCTCAACCAATCCTGGCACATCTCTCATGCTGTTACACAGCATGAGAGAAGCATCAGCATTGGATGGAGCTGGGTGGGTGGATGCTCCTTCAGGCCCTGGTGGCTTGTGCTTGACCTCCATCCAGCTGTCTGAGGGGATGACATTTCAACGAGTTAACGTCGTAAATCTGAAATGGATTGGGGCCCTTGAAAAAACACTTTTTTTGTATTAATTGGTTGATCCCCAGTTGCATTTTTTTTCTCGATGCTGCCGAACAAATAAGGTAGAACGTTCAGGCGTGAGAAATAATTTGCTACCTTGGATGGGTCATCTCAGCTATGTTTTTATGGTAGAGTGACAAGTGTCCATGGCAGTGTAGTAGTTCCATATAGTCAATGTATATGTTATGATTCGGAAGTTGTTGCGCTGAAAACTAAAACCATTGTTTTTTTAAACACTGCAGGTCACACATTTGCACAGAAGCCTTTGTGAATAGGGCCATTTATGTGTTTCATTTGACGCTGTTAATGCTTTTTGCATGTTTGTGACAATTGAGTTTTTACTGGGGATCATGGGGTGTTTATCTGTGCTATGTAAACTACCTGATTGAATAAATTGCTAAATTAAGCGTTTGTTGTATTTTTTTCTGCCAAAAAGGAAGGTTGCGCTATCATTTGCACTCCAATCAGCGTTCTGTAGCAGGCCACCTCATCAACATAAGGTGCTACTCAGAAGTTTTGATGTTAGAGAAAGTGTAGCATAAAATGCATTCACTAACATGGCTTGCATCTCCATTCAGAATTCAAAGAGACACATTTGCCATAATGTTCACAGCCACAAAATGTGTTGATAAAATATATGTACCTGGACATGATGCGCTGTGTCAGGCTGTGCATATCATGTGGAATGTGTGCCATCTTGTAACAGCTGTCCAATGGATGGTGTTTTCAACAAGCGCCTTAATGCTACATCTGTACTAACAAGGCGCTATCGGACAGGGTTTAAGCGCACCTTTAAATTGTGATCACTCGGCAAGCACCTATTTGCACAGGGGTTGTAATTAGAATAGGAACGATGATTATCGCACCAGGTAATTACCAGGCGCAGTAAAGTTTGCAACCCTGCTAACCTTTAAATGTCAGTAGGTCAAACCTGCCGGACTGCATTAGGTAAAAATGTTCAACAAATAACAGAACATGGTGCTGTTGGTGCCATAAGCGGCAGAAATCTGCACGGTATGCCCCATTTTCACAACAAAACTCAGAATAGGTCATAATTAGCGCTCTCAAATAATATCCTCTCAGTGTTTTATTAGTTGCTATATTTAGCTTATTCGACGCCCGGGCACTGACTTGTAATCAAGTCATGTGTGTCTGAATGAAGAACCAACCCATGTTCAGCAATTATTACCACAGGGGAAGTCTCGAGTGGGATAGAAAAAGGTGGTGCGCAACAGATATTTGTATCCGGATCCGAGGGTTGCACGTTTGCCCGCCGGAATGGGGAATAACATGTACTAGCCCTAGTAATACTGAGTCCAACCCCACAAACTTTTCCTCCTTCAGTGAGAAATGACGGCCCCGAATTTGCAAATGCTTGGAGCAGGTGAGGTGCCGCTCACAACAACTCGCAGTGAAGGAAAAGCTCGTAGCGAGGGTCAAGAGCCGTGTTTACTTCCTGTTCTGTCTCTGCCGCCATGACCTCTGAGGCCAGGGCGAGCAAGAACCATGCCAGCGTTTAAAAGGGCAAGCGAGAGGCGGCGCGCACTGCCTTTCGCGATCCCTGTGTGACGCGCATGCTTTTCACCCTCTCTCGAGTGTTAAAAAATACATGCCACTTGGCTGCTAGCAAGAGCTTCCTTTGGGAGAGAGGGGTGGGGGGAGAGTGAGCAGACTCAAAAACCCTTCAAGTGTGAAAAAGGCCGCTTTATTGGAACAGGTGCACATTTACAAAATACACCAACTCGGCAACCGCCTCACAATCTAAACCACAACCCAAGTTTTTGTTCGTTTTATTTCAAACCCAAAACCCCGCCCCCACCCCACACCCTCCATCACACCCACCCCCACCCATACATACCCAACACAAAACCATACAAACCCCAATAACATTATAACATCACCTAATAAATATAATCTTACATCTCTGACTATAAACCAACAGAACATATCCCCCGATCCATATTCTCCGAACCCCACGTCAATCAGAATGAACAATCCCCAAACAATAACCGATACAACTAACGGGTCCAACTTGGCCCAAAACTGACGATCACATAGCAAAACCGCCACGCACCTGTCCCAAGCGACAAAGCACAACGTAAAATCTCATGAACACATGTTTCAAACAGCAGCCAAAAGAAAGAAATAAATAAATAAAAAATCCCTTAAAAAAGGGGGGGGAGGGAGGGACAAAAAATTCTAAGCTCAACCGGCCACCAGGTCACCAAGCCTAAAATGGTGCCCGGGGTGAGGAGCCCCGCCCATTTATAGGGGAGCGCCCAAAACAACTAAAACCAGCCCAAAAGACGCCCAAAAGGAACCTGCTAGAAAGAATACCCCACCCAGATCTCCCAAACCGCCCGGGGGAGGAGACCTCCCGGTGGTCGGCTGCCCTCCCCCAAGCCCCCCTTGGGAGAGAGGGGTGGGGGGAGAGTGAGCAGACTCAAAAACCCTTCAAGTGTGAAAAAGGCCGCTTTATTGGAACAGGTGCACATTTACAAAATACACCAACTCGGCAACCGCCTCACAATCTAAACCACAACCCAAGTTTTTGTTCGTTTTATTTCAAACCCAAAACCCCGCCCCCACCCCACACCCTCCATCACACCCACCCCCACCCTTACATACCCAACACAAAACCATACAAACCCCAATAACATTATAACATTATAACATCACCTAATAAATATAATCTTACATCTCTGACTATAAACCAACAGAACATATCCCCCGATCCATATTCTCCGAACCCCACGTCAATCAGAATGAACAATCCCCAAACAATAACCGATACAACTAACGGGTCCAACTTGGCCCAAAACTGACGATCACATAGCAAAACCGCCATCCAGAAAGCCGTGGGGTGAAAGACTGATACGGAGAGAGCCCCACCTTTCTGCCCCCCCAACCGCCTAAAACCGGGGAGGGGAGGTGGGAGGGGGTGGGGGGGGGGAGGGGGTACGAGGGAGACCCAGTAAGAAGAGGAGGGGGAAACCAGAATACAGAACCGACTACCACTTACTCATCAACCAACTGACGAACCGTCAAACAGCGAGATAGAACCTCCCGCAACTCCAGAAGATACAGGTCCATACCCATACGAGACAGGTGTACACCATCCCCCCGAAAAAATTCCACCGCATCGTATTTAATGTCACTATGGACGATGCGACCGAAACCCAGGTCTCTACAAAAACGGGAAACCTCCAAATTCACCTTCCTCCGGGATTTGTCCACCGCCTTCGGTTTCACCGCATACCTCCAAACCCTTCGCGGCACCATCTCCGTCCAAATGACATGACAACCCGACCACTGACTGTGTAGCAAGGCCAAGTCCTTCTTTATCGCCCGGAGCAGGACAACCCCTTTGACAGAGCCCATGTCATTCTCACCCAAATGAATCACCAGGACGTCCGGGCAAACCCCCCCTACCAACCAAGAATTCAAAGCAGGAATAAGTTCTTTCCATAACATACCCCCCTTTCCCTTCCAAACCACATTAAACAAACTGTCATTGAACCCCAACGAGGAACCAAAATAACTCTGTCGGGCTTGGACTTGAGCTCTCTTAATGAACGAATGGCCCACGATCCAAACTGTAACGTAAGCAGCCCGAGGACCAGCCACAGAACCTGAAAAAGAAAACAGAGTCAGACAGGCAAAACAGAGGTGGACGCCAGCGCTCCAGTAGGCTCATTACGAACATAGCGCCGAAAACAGTTAGAAGTCCAGCGCCCCAGACCCATGATGTCCTCCCTCGACCATCCCCTGTGGGAGGCCTCTGTGGCTGCCCCAATCCGAAAAGAATGAGTACCGTATGAAGACCCATCCAAACCAATATGTCGCAGCGCTTTACGCAGTACCATGCGCAGTTGATAGTTCGTCACACTAGATCCATTGGCATGTTGAAAAACTCGAAAATCCACCAACCCACCTGACAGTTTCCTCCAACAAAGAGCCCAATGTAAAGGGCACGTTTCCTGAGGTGAAACCGATTCTAACCAGACACCCTTGCCCACACTTCTCTGATCCGTTTTGGAGTGTGAGAGCCAAATGTGGACCCCCCGCTCCGTGATCTGAACATCCCCCCACAGGAGGCCAGGAGAGGATCTGTTGCCAAGCAATTCAGACACGCGAAAAGCTCCAAAAAACATCCACACCATCAACGTGGCAAACAAACACGCTTCCACTCGGTCAATACACACAACCGGTAGGACAGAAACAACCTGAAACAGCTTTTGCCACGACAAAGGAGATCGCAAAGTGCGAATAGCACCACTCTCTCTAGACCAACCCTCCAACATTCTCCTACCCAACTCCCCAGCCGTCGGAGAGTAACCCCACAAAAGCTTACCCATGAAAGAAACTCCAGCTAGTTTTCCAGATATAGTAATTCTAGACAACTTCTTATCCATTAACACCAAAATAAACTGTACCACATCTTCCGACCTTTGCCAATCCAGATCCCTCCGACAGGCGCCTGACTCCAAAAATTCCTTCCAGGCTAACTCATACGCCGTCCTCGTGGAAGGGGCCAGGGAACCTAAAACCAAGTGAAGGACCCGGTGTTTCCTATCGTCCAAAGGTGTTCCGGCATGGGAGTCGGCTCCTCGTCTGCCTCCAAAGCAAGCCCACGGAATCTCTCCCACTGTGAACGAGACAAAGCATCCGCAATGTCATTGTCCACGCCAGGCACGTGAAGGGCCCGAAAACCAATATCATGTTTCAGGCAACCCAACACAAACACTCTCAGAAGTTTCAAAATCTGGGGATCTCTGGCCGACTGTTTGTTAAGCACCTGAACCACAGCCATATTATCGATCCGAAAAAGGACCTTTTTGTGGGCCAACTCCGCCCCCCACAGTGTGACCGCCACAACCACAGGAAAAAGTTCCAAAAAGGCAATACTTCTACCACCATTCTTCCATTGCATGGGCCACTGTTGAGCACACCACCGTCCTTGCCAGTAGAGACCAAAACCCTCACTACCGGCGGCATCAGAGAAGATCTGTACCTCCCAACACCAATTCACCTCCCAACACAAAGGCACACCATTGAATGAATGTAAGAAAAAGACCCACATACGTAAGTCCTCCTTCACCCCCGCAGACAGTCTCACCCTATGATGTGGAAGGGAATGACCAGCCAAGGCTCTGCCTAACCTCCTGCAAAAAGTCCTACCCGCCCGAACCACTCTGCAGGCAAAATTCAGGTGTCCCAGCAAAACCTGTATCTCTCTCACAAACACCTTCTCTTTCCCCAACATAGTTCCAACCAGCTCAAGCATGTTCTGTTTCTTTTCCAATGGAAGACGAGCCTCCATCAAATGAGAGTCAAGCTCGATCCCCAAAAAAGACATGGTCGCGCAAGGACCCATGGTCTTCTCTGGAGCCAATGGCACACCCAAGTAACTCATCAGTGATTGAAAAGATGTGAGAGCCGCATGGCAGGCTAAGGAAGTGGCAGCACCTACAAAAAAGAAATCGTCCAAATAATGAGTGACAAGGTCATGGCCACTCTGTGTAGTAAACCACCATTGAAGAAAGGTGCTGAAAGTTTCGAACAGAGCACAGGACATAGAACAGCCCATTGGCAACGCCTTGTCCACGTACCATTTCCCAAGGAAATGGATGCCCAGAAGACACCAGTCCTCAGGATGGACTGGAAGGAGCCGAAATGCGGACTTAATGTCGCATTTTGCCATCAGGGCGTCAGGGCCCGCCGAGACAACCAGCTGCATGGCTACATCCACAGAGGAATAAGACACCGATGCAGCTTCGGGGTCAATGAAATCATTTACTGACTCACCGTCCGGCCATGACAGGTGTTGAATGAGCCGGAACTGACCAGGCTCCTTCTTGGGGACCACACCAATTGGGGACACGATAAGGTTCGCCAGAGGCCAGTCATCAAACGGGCCCGCCATCCGACCCTCACTCACTTCTTTGTCCAATTTCAACTGTACAATGTCTGGGTGTTCGCTCGCTGACTTTAAATTCTTGGACCAACGTCTGAAACGCGGTCCCTCATACCCCAAGCGAAACCCCACCTGAAAACCCAACAACAAGACCGACCGCACCTCCGCAGGCTCATAGTCCCGCAAAGCCGCGGCCAATCTGGTTACGTTAACCGGAGTACGAGCCTTTGGGCCCAGCCCCAGATGAAGATTTCCCTCCCCTGGGAGCTGGGGGTTGTTGTGGTGGCACGAAAGTTCCTGAACTCTGTTGGGAACCCTGGGGCCCTGGGGTCCTAGGACCCCAGCAGCGGGACAACGGATGACTCTTCCTCCCACATTGGGAACATTCGTGGCGGAATTTACAAAACTGTCTAGTACAGGTCCCGGTATTAAAATCCCAGCATGTGCCGATGGGCGGCTGGGCGGAAGAGACGGCCCCCACCCCTCCCCGGGTGGGACGGGACTGAAAGGGACGATACAATATAGGAAGACCACTGGCCGTAAAAATGGCTTTACCAGAGGCAGACGATCCCATCGTTTGCTGCCAAAGGTCAGAATCCAACTCCCCCCATTTCGCCTCAGGATCCCAAGCCATTCGTGCCCTGAACTCCTCATCATATTGAGCCCACGCATAATCATTCCTGGTTAGCTGAGCCTTACGGATAACATCCATGTATTTAAACAAGGACACGCAGCGCTCAGGGAATTTCTCACAATAGACGCTGGCAAAAATTAAAAAGGCCGCCGTCCAATTCTCTATAGTCAGGGGAACTTTAGGGCGTTTAGCTAACTCGAACTCTTCTTCTTTAGAACCTTCCTTAGCACGAACTTCCCTGTGGAGCAATTTTAACAGTTCCACATACTCACCATTCCATATCTTTTCTTTCGTACTAAGCATCAAATGAGCCCCCAAAGGCTTCGTAACACCCATGTACGGCAACTTTTTGATTTTTAGTTCCTTACTGTGAAGCACCTTTGTCGTAGTACCCACACCAACAGTGGACGTGCCACTATCCACCATGTGACTTGTATTAACCTCATCACCATTAGTACCAACACCTTGATCTCGTACCACACGTCCTTTATACAGTTTACCATCCTTTTCCGTCGAAATTAAATCGACACCAACACCAATAGAGACCATATTGGGCCGCACGGCCTGAACCACATTCTCACCTGGATTTAAAAGAGGCGGTTGACTGGTTTCCGTCCTCCACGCCGTCCGTGCACCGTCATCTGCCCTTCGAGGAGCCCTCACCATGGGGCCGAGCACTCGTGGCCGTGACGATTCCACACGACTCCGAACCACTTGGTCCTGTAACATGTCACGAGAAACATTAACATGCCCCCCCCCAGACACAAAATCACGAACCTCGCCCTCTTCAGGGCTATCCTCATCATAATCTAAGATCAGGGAGTCCTCCAACTGAGGGGGGGGGACAACCACCGAAGTCTGTCTTGACTCCATCGTATGTGAACGACCATGGGCCTTACCAGCCCGCACTCTAGACCTAGGTGGGGAGGACGACTGAACTCGTCTATACACCCCCCCCACCAGAACTACTGACAACCTGTTGACTTCCAGAAAAGGATAAACCAGTAGTCAAAACACCACGTGGCACGGGAGAGGTCGTACGTAACCCGCTCCCATGAGCAACGCTGGAATCCACCGCCGAGGCCGGGAAGGTCGTACTGGACCCGGAGGCACCGCCCATGTAGAAATCCCTCGTTGGGACCATCGAGGTCGTATTAAACCTGCATGTGATGGCCACGGCGGGATCCCTCGAAGGTATGGGACGTGCCGCGCCAGGCTCCACCCGCACTTCTCCTCGGCGTACCCGGGCTGCCTGCCGCCCTGCCAAGTCTGCTGCCGTAGATCGAGCTTCTTCCTGTAAAGAAAAAGGCCGGACTGGTGTGCCGGGTCCCTCACAAAAACCAACTCTATGTGCGGAAGAGAGACCGCCAACATTAACACCGCCCCCTTACCAGACATCCTAAAACTTCCAGAACTAACAACACTCTTTCTCTTTAAAGCATCGCAAAGCCGCGGAGACGGCGGACAGACCTCCTCATCCGAGCTAACATCCAAAACAGCCTGAATAATTCTCGAAGCCGTCCCCTGAGGGTCCCAATCCTGAACCCCCCCAACTGAAACAGCACCCCGAGAATCAGGGCCTAAACCCACCAACCCACTATGACATTGAAAATCCCCCGACAACCTATAAAAAGCCCCTTCCCCCCCCACACCTCGCTGAGCAACATCCTCACCACTCCCAACCCCTCCGATGGGAAGATCGCCCACCACCTGAAACTGGCGGGAATCTCCCACAGGCCCGCCCGCGCGGCCCAACTCCCCACCAGGGATCAGCAAGTCAGGCCGCCCCACACCCTCTCCCAGACCCATCTGGGCCCACTCCCCCTCCCCCAAGGAGCTGCAACCCCCAGACACGGCCCCCCCCCCCACGACAGACCCAGAAGGGGAAAACAATAACGGACTCTGCAGATCCCTCCCCACAGAGCGAAAAAGAACGCCACGGCCCTCAGGCCCTCCGACAACCGCAGTAGATACCAAAGGAAGCGCAATTTGTCCACCAACCGCACCACCGTCAACCGACACCGGGACCTGCACCACCTGGCGGCGTATAACGCTCAGGGGAGCGACCACCTCCTCGATGTCCCGATCCGGGGCACCCCGTAACGGTTGCTGCGCCACAGAAACCACATCCAAAATGGCCTCCGCCCGCCCCGCCTGAGTGACGTCAGTCCCCACCCCCGCGGAGGCAGAAGCCGAACGCCGCGTGCAACCACGTTGCCTGGAAGCACGACGGCCCCGCAAAACGGGAGCAGAGGCCGCTCTTTCCCGCAGACCGATCTCAGAAACCTCTCCCTCCCCGAGAGGGAAACCCCCAACCCCAGCCCCCTCCAACAACGAGGAATCCAAAGAAACGGCCGGATCAGAAGAACTAGCCTCACTCCCCCGCCGGGCCCTGGAACCCGCCCGACGGGTCCTAGAACGACCCCGCTCACTTACCCCATCCTGCCTCCGACGTTTTGGGGAGTAACATGCTGCCACCGCAGCCGACACCCTCGCAGAGGCCTCCCGCTGGGGGCGCGGGGTCTCGGCCCGACCCCGGTCGCCAATGACCAGGTCGAAACGCCCCGCCTCGCTAAGCAGGCGAATAGCTTCCAACACACGATAATCTTCACCAGACATGATACCGGATCAGACTAACCAAGGAAAAGAACAAATTACCAAAGTACGGACACAAAAAATTCTAAGCTCAACCGGCCACCAGGTCACCAAGCCTAAAATGGTGCCCGGGGCGAGGAGCCCCGCCCATTTATAGGGGAGCGCCCAAAACAACTAAAACCAGCCCAAAAGACGCCCAAAAGGAACCTGCTAGAAAGAATACCCCACCCAGATCTCCCAAACCGCCCGGGGGAGGAGACCTCCCGGTGGTCGGCTGCCCTCCCCCAAGCCCCCCTTCTGAGCGCCCAGAGACACACATTCAGTTTGTGATTCACGGTGTTTTAGTCATGGGCTTGCCCCCTGGTGTTGTCCACTCCCACCCCCTTGGATTCTGCGGTTTGGGGACAAGGCAGCGCTCCTGGGTTTTCCCTCCAACTCTCTTTTTTTCTGGGTCTTAATCAAGATTCATTTTTGGGCATTAATGAGGTGTTTCTCAGCTTCCGCGCCGCTCTGTAATGGTATTTTTAGACACCCGGCCCAGATCCTCCCCTGGGAATCCGTGTTTCTTGAAAATGCAGGTGTGTGCGCCTGCGCAGACTCCTCTTGGAATACATTCAAGTGATCGCCCAGGGTTGTCCTAGAGGGGGAATCCCACTCACGGACAGAAATAAAGATAGGGAGCGGCAAGGAGAGCAGCAAATACAGAGCTTTTTGGGGCTGGCTTGTTCGCTGCTGCTTTAGATGGGAGCCCTGGATGGATTAGCGTGGCTCACTCTGCTCTCCCTGCTTCAAATGAAGGCCTTGGTTCTGATTGGCCCACCCACTGTTCTCTTCTCACTTTGAGTGAAGGCTCTGGTTCCGATTGGCCCATTCATTCAGCGCTCTCCTCTCTCTTTGCAGTGGATGTCCTGGTAGTGATCGAGTACGAGGGGCTGCAGGAGGACGAACTGCACCTCAAAGCCGGCGACGTCATCAAGAACGTGAAGAAGGCGGCTGAGGATGGCTGGATGGAGGGGGAACTTAACGGCAAGAGAGGGGTCTTCCCCAGCCTGTTTGTGAAGGTATGTGAAAGGGAGGGTGGGAGATAGGTAAAGACGGGTGCTTCTAAACAGCAAGAAGTGTTGTGAAAGGGTCAGTCACTAGACGGGCCTTCTGCCTGGCACGTGGCAGACAAATAAGGCCTCATGTGGCCTGCAGATGTACTACCCTCTTTTAACTTTCTCATACTGTTATTGACCTGTGACCTGCACCTGCCATATGTAAATTCGAGCTGTAAATACATATATAATACAGACTTACAAGTCTTTATATACATTAGCATAATCTATCTATCGTGGGTCCATAATGTCATCTTAGAATCCCAGAGACATGGTAATATATATAAATGACATATATATATATCCAGTGGCCATGTATACTGGTCTCGTGCTGCCATCCTGGGGGTGCTGGTGGCATGATATTGAATCGCGAGGCTGAAAGCTGAATGGTTTGAACATGTCACTAGATTCACAAGATAACATTATAGGACACATCACTGTTATGATTTATTTATAATATATACAATGTGTTTTTTACGTTTTGCACATACGTCTATGGTTGAAGTAGGTTATTTCTGTGGGAGGGGGCTATGTCATCTTTGTAAATTACTAAGTTTCAGAAATTGCTAAATAAGCAATTTGCATATCTGTAGATAGACACAGAAAGTCACAAACTGCCAGTGGTTGGTAAAATCGCCCAGGGAGTTGTGGTCACCCTGTTGAGCGGTATGTGCAACTTGCTTATCATAAGTCTGAATCCCACTAGGGCCCTTTCAGCCGTTCATACTTCAAAAGAGTACCTTTGTGCGAGAGTATTAATATCACATATTAATACAATGCTGCAAAAAGACAAAACTTAGAGAGCAAGTTTTATAGAAACACCTCGTTAATGTCTTTTGACAGCCTGCAGTGTAAGCATAATGTATATGTTTAAAGACACGGAGCACGGTCAGTATAGGCAGTCATGTGCAATTTAGCCAGTCTCCTCTACCACACTTCAACTTAAATGCCTGGAATCAATACAGATTGTGAAGAGAGTACTCCCATACCATGCTAGGCTTCTCGTCTGAGACTTTAAGTGGAAGAGTGCCAGACACTGCAGAGTGAGAGGCAGGCCTTGATTGTTGGTGAGTTGGGATTTCCCTCACCTAACTTGTGTCTGACTCTGCCACAGACCTGCTGGTCTTTCACATGCACCGAATTGTTTTAAATGCTCCCAGTTTCCCTCTAGGCCAGCCCACTTCAATTACGCCGATTTGGTTGTTATTTATAGAAATGTTTAATTTTTATAACATTTTATTCGGTTTGACTTTGTCATGTGCGGATCTTGGGTACTCTTTGCTAATATGCGTTTCTTTATTTGCAAAGGGCATGGATGCATATGTCCTAGTCCATATTTATAATGTATTAATGATTAAAAAAAATAACCATGAGGATAGCGTGGAACATTTTAGCCACTTGATTGTGTTGGAAACCCAGGACTGGTGAACTAGTAACATTTGAAATACAGTGAGAGGATGTGCTTAGAGGGAAGGCGTCTGACATGAAATTTGATTATCCGCTATATGTTTCGACAGAGGGGTAACACACTTGTGTTTTAAGCTAATGTGGGCCTTGGTATAACAGGAAGTTAGAGGGTTTTATTGACCCTGTCCCTTCATTTAGCCGAATAAATATCAGAGTTTGACCTCTTCTTCAACTGAGGCCAAAGTGTAAAGGTATTAACTTTCAAGTCACGCTCCGGAAGTGCTTCTTGAGTCTAGACATAGGGAAGAGCTCACAAGAACACCACTATTGTTCTGTTTGAAGCTGTAACTGCAAACAAGGAGCGAATCCGAGGCGACCACACTGTACCAGTATCAATGGAAATCACCAGAGACCGCAGCGGTATCCCCAAGGAGTAGTAGATAGCACGGAAATGCCCTCTGATCATCTTCAAGGCACTTTTGGGGGCATGACCGTGGGTCCTACAGAAGCTGACCTTGTCCACATTACACCGTCACATATAATCTAGAAGGGATACCAACACGACCATTCACCACTTTAAAAGTTCTCGTCTCCCTCCACACCTCCGTCCATAATGTCAAAAGGTGCCCCTCACTAGGCACAGCCTATAATTTAAAAAGCTGTGCCCCTCTAGAGACCTCCAATAAGGTTAGACATTGTCCTTCACTGGTGCCTACCTGTAATCTCAAAACAGTACCGCTCACCAGACGCTACCCATAATTCCACAGCTTGCCAGACACTAGATAGCATCCCTAATGTCGGCACTCCCCTAATCCCAATGTCGGGTTCAATTGAGTCAACTAATCTGCCTGTTTACATTTAGCGCACAAAGCAATGAGGCAAAGTTACGGGTGTATTGGTCCTCTACCATTGGAGGTCTTAAATCCTTTCCTCCTGGGATCCCAACCAATGAAACTCCAGACCCTTCTGTAAGAAGAGCCTGAGAGGTTGGCTCACTTCAGAGAAGCATGCGCTTTCTGGTCACACAGGCTGGCACCACTCCTGCCCCACTGAAGAGTCATCACAACAATCGAATGACACCGGTAGCCACTCCTCCTGCAGCTTCCTGTTGATATGACCCTCAGCCCGTCAAACCTTCCTCATGGCTGCTCATCAGAGATCGGAATCTACATCTTTCAATGTCTGCCTGGCAGGCAAGCATCCATCTGACCTCAAGGCACCCTGTAACTCTTAACAGAACTCACAAATTAATTCATGGAATTCACCCAATAGTCTGAAGACAACCTTTTCAACCGGAGGGGGCAAAAGTGAGATTGCATAACCATTCTCTAGGGTGAAAGGACCGGTAGCCCTGAAGGGGGTGCTTGCCGCCTCAGCACTTATCTTAGATCTATGTTGGATGAGTTTCCAGATAGGAGTGGCACTGGCCAAGGTGTGCACCCGGAATATCGGAAACAAAAATAACTTGGGACAAAATATTGTGTCAAGAATATCGAGGACAAAAATATTGTGAAGGTACGTTTCTATAGGTAAGGAAAGTTTTACTATATATAACTCCACATATATGTACCTTGATAATATATATCTCTTCAAGATATGTAGATGTGGAGTTAGGAATAGTAAATCTATACTTACCTATTTGCACTTATCTTCTCAAAATGTTGGTCCTCGATATATTTGACACAATATTCTCTCCACTTGATATTTTTGTTTCCCATATTTTGTCAGTGATCCACTGGCGAAGATATAAGATATTGCTAATAAGGTTCCCAAGGACTCACCGCACTTGTGTTGGGGATAAGCAGTAATTCCTCTCTTTTCTTCTTTCCTTAATGAACTGTTTGAAATCTTGTCTTTGGTATTATTATTGTTTTAACTTCCTTTAAGTTACAGATATTATATGGATCAGATTTAGGAATATTTCAGTGAAAGGGCTTTGAGTCGTCTTTCAAAATTGACTTCTTTCAAAGTCTTCCTCATGCACCTAGCCAACTAAGAAGATACAACATCTTGCTCCAACGCCATACATACAAGCATACATACATACATGCAACAACATAAACAAATAAATAAGTAATGTTAGTGGTATGATGTATGGTTCTTTCCCCTGTGTGGCGGAGAGCTCAGTAGCAGCTGGTATCAGGGTAGAGTGGTGGGGAGGGAAAAGGTGATAAAAGTATAAAATAAGATCGACGTTCAGAGGCCAGGCCTGAAGCCGAGACTCTAGCCAGCTGCCACATGTGGTAAAACTGTGCCCCACAATGTTGAGCGTCGCGTTACTAAGCTTTCCTGGAAAAAACCTGTTTTATACACTGGTTCTTCTGCTTCGTCAGTCGACAGGAGCTACTTGTGACTTGTTGTTCTCCTTGTGATGCTGCACACTTGTAGCTGGTGTCTTGGGCGAGTTTGCAGAGTCCCTGATGCGTTCAATTTCCCTGTCTTTACATAGTGCTTATTTCCAGACACATTTACATTTTTGAGAGGGTGCACGATGTCACTGGCAGTGCCAGGGCTCAGGGAGAAATGTCACTGCGTTACTTCCGGGGTGGGAGGGCTAAGGAGCACTGCAGAATTTCTAACATTAATGTTTTTGTTCAGTGCAGAAAGTGAAAGATTTGTACAATCTATATTGGCTCGCTATTGCTATGAATATTATATTCAAGAGCAAACTGGGCCATTTTGTGGACAGTTTGTAAAGGCTGATAAGACAGCGCAGTGGGTTGATGCATCTGTTATGAAGGTTTGTGTGTGCTGGGCAGGTCTGAAGTTTGAACCATGATTGAGACAATTAAGCCTTTTTGACTTCTGAGTAATAATTTTACTACATCTACATCCGCGTCATAATCTGCTTTTACTCTGTGTTTGCACCTTTACATCGTTCGAATATACTTTACATTTCATTTACCCCACATCAAATCCTCTTCTATTGTCAATTCTATTACATTGGCTCATCAAGTAGTGCTAGGTGGAGAAGTGTGGCTCACTGGTTAGAGCAGGCAGACCCTGAAGCAGAGGTCAGACCCGGGACCAGGGTTCAATTCCCGACGCGGCAGGGTCTTGAGCTCAAATGTCCATGGACTCGATAATTCTCGCTTCGGTGCCTGACCTAATCATGGGTTCACACTCTGCAACTCTGGGCATTAAGCTTGCTTAATCTCCACAACGGCCCCCCGCGGCGGGATGCCTGGCTTTCACCTTGGGGATGCCCTGTAGGGGCTATCTCACAGGGAAAAACCAGGACGGGTTCCCAAGGCAAGCGCGGAGATACCCCTTCGGGGGTCGATTCGGGCGCTATAAACATAATAATAACCCGTCCCTAACCACATCTCTAATTCTTAGTCTAACCCCAAACTCTAATCTCTAATTCTTACTCTAACCCCAAACTCTAAACCCTGCCACTAAATGTAATCCTCCAATCCTTATTCCTAATCTCAATGTCATTCATAACTCAGCCATAAACCTATCCCTTGCCTGAATCCCTTTATTCAGTCTGTAAGTTACTGTAACAAGAATTGCAGCCATAACGCAGGCTTAATTCTGACCACAGCCGCTAGATGATTAATCCAATCCAACCCAACACTAAAAATAACCCGTCCTAACCTTGACTCTAAACCTATTCACAGTCACTAAAGTTAACCATAACCCCTACTTATTATGCTAACGCTAACCCTAACCATACCACTAACACTATATACAATACTCACTCCCTAATCCTAACCAGATCCGCAGCTATTACCCAACCCTAAGCACAACCCCAAACCCCAGTGCCGACCCCCAAAGCCAACTTTAGCGTCAGGCCCTAAATTCAACATCTAACCCACAGATCTAAATGTAACCCTGACCATCAACCACATCCAACAACACTAAGGGCCTGATTACCAGTCTGGCGGTCCGACTCCCGCTAATTTCGCTTAGGCGCAGTGGTGGCGGTCAAGCCACCCTATTACCTTTTTGGGCATTCCCACTGCAGTGCCCATTTTCAGAGGCACTTCTTTTGGACCGCCGAAAAAAGCCAGCCAGAAATGAGAAACACCCATAATCTGGCTGGCGGCCCGACCACAGGGTTGGCAGTGCGGCACCTGGTCGCGGGCATGGCGGTCCGCTCTGGCACGGCCAAACTCCTAATCAGGCCCTAAATGTAATAACCTACTACTAACTCTACTTCATAGCCCTAACCCTCAATGTTTATTGGCAATGTACATGTTGGAAATGTAAACGTAGTGCCAAAGTAGTGTAACTATGCAAACACGCCTGTGTAACTTAGCCACATAGGCGCAAGACTGGGGGAGACACCACTGTAGAAAAGAACAGGGATTTTTTTATTGGTATTATGATTTTATAGTGTCCAGCTAATTATTACAGAAATCTCCTGACGGTCATTAATATTACATTTCCAGAGAAGGAAGGGTCTTCTTAAAGACAGAGAAAGGAGGAACACATTGCTAAAGATGAACAAAAAAATGAAACTTTCATACTAATCTGTTAGTGGACGTTAGACTCCGATAATTTTCCAAAATGTTGACAATCGTAGATTTTGACTTGGGAGTGTTTTATTTGAACATGTATCGTTAATGTATTAAAAAAAAACAGAATTAAAAAGGCGCAAACGAAGATCGCAACGATCGATTCCATTTCACAGATACATATTTTGCAGCCAGGGTGTGTATTCAAATATGCAGTGTATTTGCAGAGCAGTCCGTTTCAGGATTAGTTCCCCGTAGAGGTTATGCGAGGGCGTCTGTCACGTGCAGGTAAACAAACCGGGGGATTTCTAGACAAGCCAGTCCCTCTGAAAGGTCAGCCGGGCTGCCAAGGGTCAGCAGCAAGATGTACAGCAAGACAAGGAGCTTTGCAAGACCGGTGGGGTTGTGGGACCGGTAGAATCAGTCACATGCGGGGCTCCGCTTGACATGGGACTGGCTCAGCCTCTAATCTGCAATGGAATCTCAGAATGGCATGCCTATTACTTAAAACGCCCCCCACCCCCCCCAAAAAATATATATATAATTGTCCCAGAAAAATAGCAGGTCACACAAGGTCATTCTGAAATCCGGGCTTTCAAATATTCGTGGAAATCAGGACTCAGGGTAGGAGGTTGGAAAGAAACTGGAGCGTGCCACGCTGTGGGAGGGCGCCCACACGTGGCGCTGTGCCAGTGTGCGGAGAATGCGTTTCTCATACGACACGTCAGGCTCAGTCACGAGTGTTTTTCGGGAGTGACGTATGTGATAGGTCAGTCATCAAATCATAAACTATCCCTGCCTTCGAGTGAGGAAATAACGTGCCCCTCCTTGTGAGCTAATGCCAGGCTCGACTCCTGCTGCCGCATACCAGGGCAGTGAGGCAGGCCGTGATGCATGGCGCGCGAGCCGAAAGCGGGAAAACAATAACAGCTGGATCACGAAACGTACACAACGCAGGGTTGATTTAAACCTACACAAAACAATGCCTCACGTTTCTGGCCTGAGGATAATCCCTCGGGAACTCAGGTGGCTTTTGTTTATTCGTCATCACTAAAAGAATGACACCAGAATATGTGAATAAGAGTTTCATGTGCAGTATCTTAATGCGAACCGCTCCTTTCAGTCTTGATTTCAGTGACATCTTATTTCTCCTTACATCAGCATTAATTATTACCGAAAATTGTTTTTTTTAATGAAAGAGTTTATTTGTTAACTCTTTCATTAAAAAAAACAATTTTCGGCCTTATTCTGAGAAAATATCTCAAAGGTTACCTTTTCCACTTTGAATTCCATAGGGAAAACAGGTTCTTTAGTAGAGACCACAAGCATATGGCGCCTTGCATTGATTTAACGCTGGTCAATAAATGACTGATGTGAGTTTGGAGCTGGCCGGTGAAGGGTGGCCTGCAGCCATCCTCTGCCTTCCAGCATTACCCTGGGATTATTTACTTCGTGCAATGTTCTCAAGTTTCCCAATTTACATTCATCAGTGGACAGAAAACCGACATCCTAGTCCTTTAAAAAAAGGCAAATTAAGGCCTGGGTTGTCCAATTACACTTCCATCGTACATGCACATATTCTTTCAATGATATCTCCTTAGGGCACAGAGTTGTGCACCCTATTCTCCATCTGAGGGATCAAAGAATGATATGATGTACTAGAAGGTATTCACTTTGGAGTCAGCTGGAAGTTATAGCTGACGCCGCTAAACACTGCTCCAATTTCTTTTATAATAAAAAAAGGACCCTGACAACTGGAGAGTTTTCTCTCAGGGTGAGGGAGTCATTTTCCACCTCATGTTTGAGGGTGCCAGCATCAGATCCGATTTGTGAATAGGGTGGATGTTTGGAGACGCTTTCACTGACAGCTCAATATCAGTCGGCCATCCGTTTAAGGCACCCAGAGAGGGAGCTAGCGGGGGGTTCAACAAGTGGAAACATGGCGGATTGCTAAACTCTAAATAGAGTGGGCAAGCTGTTGGTTTGACCGATAGTAGTATCCTGTCTGCTAAACTATGAATAGACCCCATAGTTTTTACAACTTACAGTTTTTGCTTTGTCCAAACAGGTGACCAAGACTTTCAGTGGCCACTTTTTGATGGGCACAAACAGCTTGATCTTTTTTTAAATATAAAAAGATTCCTTAAATATCCATATCTTTTGTCACTTTGAGTTTAATCGTGTTGTAGGAAGATTATAATAAATTGTGTTGTGAATACTTTCCATTACACAATTTCATCTTTTGGATGGAGCATTCGCTATTGACCCTTCAACTAACTCTCAACTGTAGGACCCAGTGAATTCATTAGGTCGCTTGTTTGTGGACTCGCTGTGCATAGGATGGGACAGCTACCAGCAGGCTCAACGGTAAAATGTGCCGCATTCTGTGAGTGAGAGGCCCTTATCCTTAGGAAGAAAACTCTGTGTCCTAGAGATACATCATTCAGTGGAAGTTGTCCACATCCGATGTGTACTTGAACAGTAATGGTTGAAAAACGCCCTATTGAAAGGGCTAGATTCTTCTTTGTCGTTTGTTTGTTTATGTTGGGGAGGATTCACCCTTAGTCCTAGTAATTTGCTGTGAGTATTTTGCCCTTGTTTTATCACCGGTAGCTCTCCCTATAATTGGGCATCATTGTGTCATCTTTTTTTGCTATGCTAATGTCTAAAGAATTAATGTACTGACATGATGTTTACCATTTGTCATAGATGTTGCAATCTGAAGAGTTCATGTCACTGTACACGATTTGTCAGAGTTGTTCTTCTCTGTCACGTGCCATATTTTCCTTGCTGAAAGTAATGCCTGCTTCTCAAGTTTGTGTTTAGGTGCAACAAATACAACAGCTCGTTTATCAGAAACTTACAGAATGCTTTACAGACCCGTGGTCTGCTAAAGAATGCTCACAAGGCTTTTAGTGCAGTCTGCAGTGCACATTAGTACACAGGTGTGGTGTTATTTTTATACACATACTGAACGTTTTCTGACTTAGAAACGAAGACACGTGATGCCTGCAACAATACATTAATAACCAGTTGTCGCCGTGTAGTCCTTTTATTTGAATAGTGAGCATGGCTGGACCTGGCACAGTGGGGGAATGGCCGCGAGCAGTGCTTTAAAAGAGCAGTTACTGAGTACCTGGACTTCACTACTTTGAAAGGGAGAGTACCTCCCCTTGTGAGCGGTCGCTTAGTGCTCATGCTCTTAGTGGGAGAGTGCCGGCGCTTCTCAGTGGCCCACAAATGCTCTGGGACAGTGAGTACCGAGACTTCTATAATTCCTTTTCAACCAATGGGCGCACAGCTCCAGGTGCAGGCATTGCGTGCATTTTGCCAATGGGCCGCCATTGCTGCACAGGTGCGTGGGGCTACGCATGTCGTTCCCTGACGCCAAAGTCTGGGGAACCCCGTAGCACACACCCCTGCAGGAGTCAGGATGGTCTTGGAAGAGCCCTTTATTCTGAACGCCCGCCGTCATCAGGAAATGGCGGAGACTGAGTCACTAATGGAGATGCGTAAGGCAGCCATAACACGTCTCACCTCATGCATCCCCCACGTCCATGTTTGGTTGCGTCATGTAATGCTCGTTTTGCTGCACTGCGAGAACAGCTCATCCTCGTGCCAGCCACGGGACGTACTATGGGAAGGGAGCACTGCCACTGTTTGTGCCACAGCACACCTGTAAACAGGTGCGCCAGGTCAGACCGAGACAGTGTTACTTATTATGGTGAATGCGCTGCCCCAAGGGCAGCCTCGAACCTGCGCTGTCCTGGGGTCAGCGCATTCAGAGAAATACAGAAATATGGAGCGGCCGTTTCAAAGCAGCTCTCTGTTTCCCGGTACCGTGCAGAAGGCATGCCGCCTGTACTTGAAACAGGGGAGAGGGATCCCTCTTCAGGTGTGTTCAGTGAGTGACTGCACCTGCCTGCAGGGGATGTCTGAGGGGGTCCATTAGACTCCCTTCCCTCCCTCCAGAGGGCAGCCTTCCAGAGGGGCACTGGTGGCACACTAGCAGTGAGCTGCCTCCTCCTAAGGGCCACTTTGCATCAGCAATACTGTGCGGGCGCAGAGGCAAAGAGATTCCCTCATTTACATGGAGCTACGCCGCGTGCAAAAGAGTGAACACCCTCTTATGCTAGCGCTGGCGCTAAATGTGCATCAACGCTACCAGTATTACAGAAGGGGATGCACAAGGACAAACAGTCCCTTTAGTAATACCTTTGTTCCCCAGGGACGCACAAAGAGGGTGCCCACTTCCGTTGAGCCCCCTTGGCACAATGTATAATGCGTCCACCGGAGCCTGTGATATCCATCCTTTGCCAGTCCACTTCCTGGCAGAGTTCCACAACCATCTGCCGAACTGCCACAAGAGGATGTATACATGCATGCATCTAGCTTTACATGCCAGCCTCACCCCAGCTCCCTTTTATGCTCTACCTCACAGCCTACCCTGGACACATTATTAAAGATGAGAGCTCAGAGCTGGACACTGGAAGGTCTTATAAGTGATGTGTATACTGCACAGTGGTAATCAATCAATCAATCAATCCGTCATATTTATATAGCGCGCTGCTCACCCGCTAGGGTCTCAAGGCGCTGGGAGGGGAGGGATCCGCTACTGCTCAAATAGCTAGGTCTTGAGTTGTTTCCTGAAGGAGAGATGGTCCTGGGTCAGCCGAAGGTGGATGGGGAGGGAGTTCCATGTTTTGGCTGCCAGGTAGGAGAAGGATCTTCCTCCGGTGGTGGCTCTGCGAATTCGTGGGACAGTGGCGAGGGCGAGGCTGGTCGAGCGGAGCTGGCGGGTGGGTGTGTAGAATGTGAGGCGGTTGTTGAGGTACTTGGGCCCCCTGTCGTGGAGAGCCTTGCGTGCGTGAGTGAGGGGTCTGAACGTGATTCTCTTGCTGACGGGGAGCCAGTGCAGGTCTCTCAGGTGGGCAGAGATGTGGTTGTGGCGGGCGATGTCCATGATGAGTCCTGCGGAGGCATTCTGTATGCGCTGTAGTCTTTTCAGTAGTTTGGCTGTGGTTCCCGCAGAGAGGGTGTTCCCGTAGTCCAGTTGGCTGGTGACAAAGGCCTGGGTGACTGTCTTCCTGGTTTCGGTGGAGATTCACCAGAATATCTTTCGGAGCATGCACAGGGTGTTGAAACAGGATGACGAGACAGCGTTGGGTTGTCTGATCATCGTGAGGGAGGAGTCCAGGATGAAACCCAGGTTGCGTGCGTGGTCCGTTGGCTTGGGGGCGGTGCCCAGGGCAGGGGGCCACCAGGAGTCGTCCCAGGCGGAGGGGGAAGATCCCAGGATGAGGAACTCCGTCTTGTCTGAGTTCAGCTTCAGGTGGCTGGTCTTCATCCACTCTGCGACGTCTTTCATTCCTTCCTGGAGGCTGGCTCTGGCGGTGGCGGGGTCGTTGGTGAGGGAGAGGATCAGCTGGGTGTCGTCAGCATAGGAAATGATGTTTAGGTTGTGTTGGCGTGCGATGGCTGCGAGGGGGCTCATGTAGACGTTGAAGAGGGTGGGCTGAGCGAGGATCCTTGAGGTACGCCGCAGATGACTTCGGTGGCCGCGGAACGGAACGGGGGGTGGCGGACTCTCTGGGTTTTTCCGGTGAGGAACAAGATGATCCACTCCAGTGCCTTCCCTTGGATTCCGGTGTTGCTGAGGCGCTGTATTAGTGTGCAGTGGCATACTGTGTCGAATGCTGCTGAGAGATCCAGGAGGATGAGGGCAGCTGTTTCCCTGTTGTCAAGCAGGGATCTGATGTCGTCGGTAGCTGCGATGAGGCCGGTCTCGGTGCTGTGGTTAGCTCGGAAACCGGACTGTGAGGGGTCGAGGGATCCGTTTGTCTCGAGGAAGGCGGCGAGTTGTTTGTTGGCGGTCTTCTCGATGACTTTAGCAGGAAAAGGGAGGAGCGAGATGGGGCGGAGGTTCTTGAGATCCATGGGGTTCGCGGTGGGTTTCTTCAGGAGAGCGCTGGGCTCGGCATGTTTCCAGCTCTCCAGGAAGGAGGCGGTGGCGAAGGAGATGTTGATGATGTCCCGGAGTTGGGGTGCGATGATGGAATCGGCCTTGTTGAAGACGTGGTGAGGGCAGGGGTGGGTTGGGGAGCCTGAGTGGATGGTGTTCATCGTGCGGGTGGTGTCTTCGATGCTGATCGGGGTCCAGTTGCAGAGGGTGGTGGTGGGGGGCGCTGGTTCGGTGGTTGGGTGCATGGTCTGTGCGCCGAAGCTGTTGTGTATGTCGGCGATCTTGCGGTGGAAGAACGAGGCGAGTGAGTCACAGAGGTCTTGCGAGGGTGTGATGTCGTTGCAGGTGCTGGGGTTGTAGAGCTCTTTAACGATGCTGAAGAGTTCCTTGCTGTTGTGGGTGTTGTTGTCCAGTTGTTCTTTGAATGTTGTCCTTTTGGTGGTGCGGATCAGCTGGTGGTGTGTGCAGGTGGCGTTCTTGAGGGCTGTCATGTTTTCTGTAGTCTGGTCGTGGCGCCAGGCTTTCTCGAGGGTGCGACAGTTTTTCTTGGAGGTTTTGAGGTTGTTGGTGAACCACGAGGTTTTCTTGCTGCCGGGTCTGCTGGGAGGGTTCTTCAGTGGTGCAAGGTCATCGGCGGAGTTGGTGAGCCACTGTGTGAGGTTGCGGGCTGCTTCGTTGGGGTCCGTTGTGTTGGTGGGAGGGTTTTGCGCTGAGGGAGGTGGTGAGCTGGTCGGCGGTGATCTTGCTCCAGCTTCTGCGTAGAACCTGTTGCGGGTGGTGGTGGGTCGTGGTTCTCCTGAAGTTGAAGTGGACGCAGCTGTGATCAGTCCAGTGTAGTCCGGTGGAGTGGCTGAAGGAGATGTGCTTGCTGGAGGAGAAGACTGGGTCAAGCGTGTGGCCGGTGTAGTGGGTGGGGGTGTTCACCAGTTGCTTGAGTCCGAGGTTGGCGAGGTTGTCCAGCAGGTCGGCGGTGTTGCTGTCATTGTTGTTCTCCAGGTGGAAGTTGAGGTCCCCTAGGAGGATGTAGTCTGAGGAGGTGAGGGCGTGCAGGCTGATGAAGTCTGCGATGGCTTCGCTGAATTGTGTGCGTGGTCCCGGGGGTCTGTAGATGAGAGTGCCTCAGAGGATGGTCTTGGGGTCGGTGTGTATCTGGAAGTGAAGGTGCTCGGAGGCGGTGAGGGTGTCGTCAGAGTTGGTCGTGATGCGGATGGTGTTTCTGTGGACGCTGTCGATGCCTCCTCCCGTTTCGTTGTCGCGGTCCCTTCGGGTGATCTTGTATCCATCTGGGATGGCTATGGTGATGTCGGGGGCTGAGGAGGCGTTCATCCAGGTTTCTGTGAGGAAGGTGACGTCTGGTGATGTTGTGTCGAGGAGGTTCCAGAGTTCGCGGCGTGCCTGTGGACGGACCGGGTGTTGAGCAGGATGCACTTGAGGTGATTGTTGCTGGTGCCTGGCCTTCTGGGTGCGGTGCAGGTCCGGAGGCAGGAGAATTTGCAGGCTTGGCAGGTGAAGGGTCCGTGGGTGCTTTTCGGGGTGGCTCTGTAGCAGGCGGGGTTCCGGCCGGGGTTGAGTGCGTTGAGGGTGGCGGCATCGTAAGTCCGTCGTGTGGGCTGGCCTCGTCGGGGGCCAGGGGTCATGGCACTGGGCGCGGTCCAGGCGCGGATGGGCTTGCTCCATAATAGGCTAAGTGGGAGGGAGGAGCAGCTGGGAGGCGGGAGCGGGGCCGCCAATGGGCGAAGGAAGGGGAGACAAAAAGGAAAAACGGGCGGGGGAGCAGCGGCGGGGAGCGTGGGGCGGGGGTGTTCAAGGGGAAGTCAGAAACCACAGAAAACGATGACAAAAAAATACGGCGACACAAAAATACCATGGTAACAATTCATACCTATTGTGGTTGTTTTATTTTCACACCAGATGCAAAGCAATTGTACTGAGACTCTTCCTGCACCTCCGACATGCAGTTTACTCACTTGAAGGGCATTCTTTATGAGAAACTAAAGATACTCTTGAAAAACGGGGTGCTGGCTCTCCACTGCTGCCAATCTTAGATTATCCTGTATATGTGAGGGAAACCTGCTCCGATGCTGGCCGGGGTGTACATGTCCTGTGAGTGGGGCGGAATATCACTCTCCTCCACACACACACACACACACACACACCCGTCGTCCCCCAGATACAGCGCACCCCCCCACACACACACACCCCTCCTCCCGCAGATACAGCACACACACACAGACACAGACACAGACAGACACACACACACACACACACACACAGACACAGACACACCCCATCTCCCCTCAGATACAGCACATACAGCAGCGATGGTAGGAGGAGATTGAGATTCAGCATGTGTGTTTGTCAGCATGTGTGTTTGTGTGTTGGTGTAAGGAGACTTGCACTGCTCTTGCACAAGCTACACCGGTTCGGTGTGTGGGCTGAAAGCTTGCGCTGCCACTTGCTGCAGGGGTTCTATGTGTCCTTTCGCCTCCCTCTGCGCATTGGCCTTTATTTGCCGCCGGCTGCTTTGTCTGCGTGGCCGCCATGTGCCGTCCTGCTTCCCTCAGCTCTTGAATTTCTTTGTCCCTTTGCTTCTTGTCTTCCCTTGCTTCCATATACTACATGCGCCAACTTCTTCTGTGCCTCTGCTTTCATGTATAGTTTTTTAACACAAGGGAAACTCACCAATCACCAGGGAACTGGGACAATTGGTAGAACAAAGAACATTGATACCTAGGTAAAGGAACGTACAGAAATATTGTGCAATCAATTGGCAATTTTTAATCAGATAAACAAAAAAATCACAAAAACAGCGCAGTGAGTGCCAGCGCAGAACAAAGTGCTCTTTCATTAGTGACCCACACGTGATAAACTTGAACATCTCAAGTCAACATAACCAGCACAGCACCGCCCCTCATGAAACAAATCCTATATTCAAAAGTGAGTCTCCAGTATAACCAGTCGACAGCATTGTGAGCCCCAATAAATGCTGCGATCATCATCAGGACTCGGAAATATCTTGATGAGACCTTATTAGAGGCACCGAGAAGTGGAGTGACTCTCCAGCAGATATCTGTGGAGCAAGGATTGGTTCAAAAGGCCTTAAAAGTCGGAGGCAGAAGCCGGGGTCGGTCACGTGGGCTGATTTTGAATACCCAGGTGTGGAAGCACTATGAGGCTGGCAGAGGCCAGGACAGCTAGGCGCTACCCCCGCATGCATCGGACACTGTCCTTCTCTGGTGCATTCCCTGAGAAAGGGAGGTAGCCTGTTCCAGCCCGCCCTGGTCTCTGCCTTCCTAATGGTGTGACTCTGAGGGTATTTTACTTTCACACTTCTCCTTCTTACCCAGGTGTGTTATGTGTCTTCTTACCATTGTGCTCACGTGCCGCCTTCAGCATTGCTGGACCAGTACCACATGTGCTCCCCATCACATGGAAACTAATTTACTCTATTTAGTTCCTTTGTGCAGTCAAAGCCTGCACTGCTGCTTCTCTTGGTGTATGGTATCAGTTCTGGGCATGATAGAACAACGCCCCGCTACTTCAAATGCTGAACAGTAACTGGTCTTTGTACGACAAAAGCATCCACTGCTGCTTCCCCTGCTGTACTGCTCCTGTTTTGTGTAGAGTCAGAGGAGTCACTGAAGGCTCGAGACAGGAGTCTGGCCTTGGCTTAGCTCAGAGGACCTTTGAACCCTAGGACCCTTGAGTGGAAAATGAGCACAGTGTTAATATGGCTTCTATCTGGCACTCTCACCGGCAAGGATGGGCAGGGGGTGTAGACAGGCTGATGGTATAGATGCAGAGGTGTGAAAGTCCTCAGCAAATGAACATTACGCTAATGATTTTTCAAACTCTTTACATCCATGTCCGAACACATCCAAAGCATACAATGGCGTCATCACAATCAACCCAACCACACCGAGCCACGGATCAACTCCTACGCTTGCTCTTTGTCCTCCCTCATTAAAAAGAGCATGGCTATTCTTCATTTTTTCCACATTTGCAAAATCTCTGACATCATTCCTCCACAGCCACAGGTACTTTCTCCCTACCTCTAAAATGGTTGTTTTGTTACATCTAGCCTTTTTGCTGAAATACTACACCTTGCCATCACTTAGTTTTGCAGAATTCAAATAAACTTTGAGGTTTCAGAAATTTACTACCTCCCTTCCTCTTCCAGACCATCCTTTTGATCTGTACCCAATCACCCTTCTCAAGGGAAACTTCTCTGACCCCATGTTTCCGATAAAATTTCACCTTGTAGACCTCTTTAGTTTTTCTAATATTGTCACTGACTAACTAAGGAGACCATTCCTTATAATGATAGATATACCGCCCGCCTATATTATCTCTGGTAACAAGTTCCCTCCCTCTGAGGATTCTGAAAGGACTGTATCCTGTTAGTAAGTGAAAGTAATCCAATATGTCCCAATGAATTTCCTGAGTTCCCTTTGCAGCATATCCCCTTGCTAATGGCCACTTGAACCTGTCTATTAAAACTCTATTAAATCATTCAACATCACCGTTGCCTGGAGACTTGCAATGCGTGTTTGACTATGATACCACTACACGCGGCTATTTCCCCATTCCAAAAACCTCTTGATGGTCTTTGAGCTACAGTATAATTCCATATGTTTTGCTGGCAAAATCACGGACAAACTTTAAATAAAACTCTGATAATCCTAAAAAAGACCTGACTTTGACTTTACAGGTAGGCAGGGGTGCATCCTTCATTGATTCAATTATCCGTTCTGTAAGATACCACTCTCACTAACTTCATGACCTAATTATGTTACTGATTTCACAGCAAACTTGCACATACTGAATCAGCTGCAACCCATCATCCTTCAAAACATTTCTCAACCTTTGATCATGTTCTGTTTGTTTTGTCTTTGCCCTTATGTAATCTTGAAAAGTGTGACCCCTTCAAATTCTTTGAATGGCCTATTCATCCGCCTCTGAAAAATAGCAGCCGCTGATGCTAGTCCAAATGGCATGCAAACTAAGCTATAGAGTAATGAAGGCAGTGAAACTCCAGCTGTTAGGGGAAGCAACACTTGAAGGTACGCTGATGTTAAACCATGGTAGAAAACCACTTTAAAACTTTTGTTTTGGCTAGCATTAATCATGGGTAGGTGAAATGTACCCACTAAGATATTCTTATGGAAATCCCTTAAGTCCGTGCATAATCTCACCTGGCCATTGGTCGTCCTTGCTACTAGCAAAGGGGCCAACAAGTCTGTGGATTCCATGCTCTAAATTATACTAGCCTTTTCAAAGTTATCAAGTTCAGAAACAACTTCTTCTTTGATGCTTATGGGCATGTCCCTCACTTTATGATATAGTGGTGTGGCATCATCCTACAGAATAATTTTGTAAGAAAATCTTTTCAGTTTCCCAATGTTCCATGAAAGAAAACAGGTAAATCCTTCAACTTTAAATCTCCTCCATTCTTCACACCATTGTAGAACCAAGAAAAGCCCACCTCAAGGAGGAGTGGGGGCTTGGCGGTGCGGGAATCACAGAGTTTACTCTTACCCTCCTTATATAAAAAAGTAGACCTGGAAACCTTCGTCTGCAGAGAGAACCACCTTTATTACAATAGCCCGGGCTATGGGACAGAGTCCCAAGCTAGTCAGAGACAAAACCCAGGAGGCTGCTGCTTTACTCCACAGCGAACAAGCCTTATGTACATTTTTATTTCACTCTTTTGACATTCAGTCCATTGTTCAATCAGGGCGGTGTTTGTAGTTGATGACCTGATCAAGACGAGGTTTGTAGTTGATGACCTGATCAAGGCTCGGCATTCAGACCATTGTTCAATCAGGGTGGTGTTTGTAGTTGATGACCTGATCAAGGCTCGGCATTCAGACCATTGTTCAATCAGCTTGATCAAGACTCGGCATTCAGACCATTGTCCAGATGACCGGATCATGGTGTAAAGGATGTTTACCAAGCAGGGAGAAAAAGATGAAAAACAAGCTTGTTTACACAGGGCATAGGTGTCTCATGGCTTTCTGTTGATAAATTGGCTAACTGCAAAGAACAGGGGGGCTTGGGTATGTGATAGTTTTTTTAGCGTCAGCAAAAATGGAGGCTGTAGGCATGGTTTTGTCACGAGATGGCAAGGAATGGAGGAATGTAAGGAAATTAATAGGACCCAGTGAAAACTCATTTTCTTCAGAATTATCCCTCACAAACACCTGTTCCCTACTGTTGAGATTTAATGTTAACCTTAAGGCTCTTTGATCAATCCACCCTAGGACAGAAGGCCCCTTTTCAGTGACATATAACTTGCCTAAAGCCTTTCTTCACTTAACCTCAAAAAGTTACAGTTCTATGTCATAACATGGAGATTCTTTCGCCTGTAAAACACTCAGGATGTACATCTTGTGGTATCAACTTTTCCCCAGGTCCCACACAAATTTAGTTGACTAAATAGATTTCTCAACACTGGTGAAGAGAAAACCAGAGTCCGCAACAATTATTATGTAAATACCTCCTGTCGCCATTTGACATGTTGATTTCTCTCTAGACTTTTAATCCACACTCAATACATTACATTCACACTCAACACACAATCTACTCCACTGCTTTTTTTTTCTGCGCAAGAAGATTCAGAATCTGATTTCCCAGCTACACACTTCACCCCAAAGTTTGCATGCTCTTTTCTTCCTGCAAACTTTAGGAAAATTGCCTATAACACACCAATGTGAACATTAAAGCCTGGATGCTGGGCAAGCTTTGTCCTGAGCAAAATTATCTATTTTCCCACAACGATAACTTTAAAAGCATCAGCATTAGGTTTCCGCTGAAGATATCTCTTGAGAACATTCCTATTATTAGTCCTTTTTGTTTTCCAGTTTCATCATTCATGATTTGCCTTGAGAAACCTTGCAAATAGTGTCCTTCGTTGTCATGGAATTGACTGGTGCTGCTTTCCCATACATTCCGCTTTTCAAATTATGGCTAGCACTTTGGGTCAGCCCATTGCATATAAATGTGCTTTCCTGTCAATATAATGTGCTTGGTTGTTATTCAATGGCTTTCCTACCTTTTCTGTTTTTGTCCCTCTCCTGACGCATTGTTTCTCTACCACTCTTATTTGACTGACTTGTACCTTCTCATTAGGGAACTACTTTTTTCTTTTCTTGGAGCACTTCATTGAAGTGCCTGTGTTTTCGTACTGTCCCTCTCATGTATGCTGTCCCACTCATGCTGTTTTGCCTCACATTTCTTCCCCCTTGCACTTCATGTTAATCCCTCACCCCTCTTCCAGTTCCTCCATAAAAGCACAGCAACAGGTATATTTGCACCAGTATTTGACAAAAAAGCAGACTTTATGAGACTGATTTAGTTTAATCTCTTGTCTTCTCAGCATGCTGCATTAAAGCACAGGCCTTCACATACAAAGTAGCATTCATTGCACCAGGGGAAGGGCAGGTTGTTGCACTCCATCTTCTTCGATAGACTCAAATCTGATCCCTGGGCTGCTACATAGCAACAGTAGGCCTAAGGCCTAAGGATTTGTTCCAGTTCGGCCAGTGTTTTCCTTAAACATGGACTCTTCCTAAAATACAACCTCAGATAGTTGTAATGTTCCATTTAGTACCACAAAGTCCTCTGGTCAGAGATGTAAGTTATTCAACTGTATTCCTCTGCCATTGCTTCCTTGCTGTGCACAATATGGCAATGTGGTAGTTTGTACGGCAACGTGAGCTGTCTCAAATGCAAGCGGATTCACCTCTTCGTTCTCTCTCGTTCTCTTCGTTCTCTCAGTTTTGTCAGATAGGAGAGCCAAGGTACAGGGATGCAGAAGGCTACATAATGTGGCGAATGTGAGAGCAGGGATCAAAGAGAGGTCTTCTGGGCCCTATAGCTACCATGCAACACCACATGCATAGGACAGTATTTCTTTATAAGTAGTTCATGGTGTCCACCACACCAAATGGACTATTGTTCTATGAAAAAGTGCAGTGCAACACTGTAACTGGGAGAGAAGGAAAATCACTTTTAATCTAGGGGTGATGGTAGTGAGGGGAACACTTTTGCTTCATTTATTTTTAGATGGATTTCTCTTATATCTGTACATACCTCACACAATAACCACCTGAAGACCCTTTTTTAAGGGCAGCATTGATTTATATATAGGTTAGGCTAGGGATACACAAAGTTAGCCCCATAAAACATATTTGTCATTTTCATTTTGGTGTGCCCTGCTGTCACCATGACCACGTGCACTTCTGGGGATAGCTCTGGTATGGGTTTTATTTGAACAAAGGGGGTGGCAGAGTGATTGTATGAAGAGGCCCCTTCACTATCCTAAGCTTTTATTACACCACTGAATGCAACCTTTTAATTTTCCAACCTGACTCGTTAACAAGACCAGCCTGGCAGGGCTGCAGAGCTCTACACTTCACTTTTACAGGTCTCTCCAGGGTCCCATTGTTTTCCTATTTTAAGTAATTGTCATAATTGAGGTGCAGAGCCTCTGCTGAAGTGAAGGCTGGAAAACTTGATATCAGCATAAAATAGAGTTCCTTCCCTTCACTTAACATTTTCTTTATTTAAGAAAGACTTCTTATGTCAGCTCAATGTAAGGTGCAAGTAGTGTACTGATTTAGTGTCTCAAACATAAAACACAATGCGCTAAAGAAAGGAGGCAGAGTGGGTGCGGGCTATTTATCCAGTGGAATGAATTACAGATTGTGTAATTCGAAAAGCTGAGTTCAATCTCAGCTTCCTGCTTGATAAGGCTGTTCCCATGAGGCACAGGGTCAGACTGATTTGCATATAGCCATGTCTGAACTGGGGTGGCAGAGTGGGTTAAAGAACGGTGATGGATTAAACCCAGATCTTTTGACTGGGTGTGAGTGTTTGATTGGTTCAGATGCTCAGTCCATTACCACCCCCTTTTGTACCATAAGGTTGTGTAATCAAAGTCAATTACTTTACTTATCGGTGCAACCTTTTCCTCCATTATGACATTTGAGAGCACCTGCATCTTCAGTTCAGGATGTACACTGTACAAAAACACTCTTTATGTGCTTTGATAGGCCACAATATTGTTCCACCTAGAATAATAAAGGCCATGCAGAGAGGGCACACGATGAATGACTTATCTCCTGGTTCACATTTGGCACCTTTATCATGGAATGGGGACGATCATGAATGTTCATGTTTAGAAACCATCACTTCTAATAAATGTCACTCAATGTAGTAACATGTAATCTAATATACTGAAGTAAAAAGTACACAAATTAAAAGAATACACTTTTTTGAATTTTGAAGAGCTTTTATCAGATTTTTACAGGACCTATTTTGCTCTATTTCTTTGCTAAACCTAATAAATAATGTGCATCACATCTTGAGTAAAAGAAGGGTCTTTAACATGAAGCATCTCAGCCACAGACATCAGCAGGATTCTCGTATTTAGAACGTCCCTCGGCTGCTTCACAGTAAATCTCTAGAACAGAACCCTACCCAGTGAGATTCCAAACATACCACACATCTCCTTTCCAAAACAAAACAATGGAACACAAATAAAGCAGAACTACAGTGTATAGACATAACATGAATGTAAATAAAGGTAAAGATTACAGAAAGAACCGAAAGATGATGGTACATACCTATTTATAGACATGAGAAGAAGGCCAGACTGGGAACACAAACCAGCCCTGACAATTGAGTCGGGCCGACCGCGGAAGGGTGGGGTTGGTATGGGTGGGAAGGAGGGGGGGTTTGAAGGGGAACGGTGCGCGTGGAAAAAAACGCTGCGGCCAGTTCAGCCCTGATGAGAAAAAGTAATTGAAATGACTTCTCAAAATAACACATACTCACAAAAATATGCAGGCCTCATGGTCATTCTCCTCTTTCTCTCACTATCATTTTTCAAAGACTCACCTGCAATCCTTATCCTGAGTTAACCCGGAACCAAGGCACTGCTTTCTTCATCGTCTGCTACAGCCGCAACCCACCTCACTTAAACTCCACTTAAGTCCAAATTTTTCCATCCTCAGTTTTCACAGCATTTTCAATAACCCTTGATGGTCTTGTAAACTTGGACCAATCACCATTAATTACCACCAGACCTTGAATTCTCACTTTATCTCCCAAACAGCCTATAACTTCTTTTGCCACATTCTTATCATGCCACTCCTCCCTTTTCCCCTGACTTTTCAACTCCTTTAGCCTCTATTCACTCTGAACAGACACTTCAATACACCCCTTAGGCCACCACATACACAAAAGAGTTTCTTGCAAGGCCAAAAGGCAATCTTCCAGGTGTTTTTATGCTTATAGTCTGCTTTCTGCTTCCATTCTCCCATCTCAAATCATTCACCTTCACAAACTCCATACCCTCCTTGAAGGTCTTAAATCTTTCTCAAATAACATTGGTGTGTGGGTGGTACAGAGAGCTTTTCTGATATTTGATTTCACGTTCGTTAATAGGAGAAACTCAAGACCTTTGAGAAGAACAGTGCACCGATATCAGTCAGAATTCCACCTCTACTAATGACAATCTCCAAACACTGAATTACAGTCCAGGAACTAATATACCTGGCTCCCAAATCTCTTTGTATGAATTTAAACTCCTCACTGCACTTGTGATCCTATTTGAATTCCGCATTTCTCTTTACTAATTCTTTTATGGCAATATTTTTGTCCTGATAGTCTCTCCATGATTTTGCTATAAATGATTCTCCGAATACTTTAAAAGGAGGAATTAGATTTTCTTAATGACTCAGAAAGATTATGCATAATCTCTTTACTATGCCACTCCTTCCTCAGCCCTTTAAAGAACCTGATATCACATATAACAATTTAGATAAAGAATGTACGCAGTAGTCCATTTAAACCCTAGCGATTCAATGTTTTTCCTCTTTGGATGCTGATAGTGTTTTTTAGCTTCTTTTTCACTTTGAGCCCAAAACATAGTCACAAACTCCTCCTTTCTTTCATCCATACTGGCATCTCTGCCATGGTTCTTCATTACTGACTTTCTGGAAAAATAATGAAAAACACATATCTCAATTTACACTACTCAAACAAAAAAAGCCTTCAATAAAAATCCTTACAATACCTAGGCATGCGTAACACTACGTTTAAAAACCATCTCCTTTTTCTCTGTATTTATTTATCTTTCTTTAGCTTTTCGTTTCACAAACTAAAGGGCGTGGTACGAGGGATCATGCTAGCCTCCGTACGTTTGATAATATCTACTTTCTCCCTTCATATTGTTTAGAGAATCGTTATTTTATGGCAAGATGCAAGACTAACATTATGCATGTTCAAAGCCTCTCAAAGCAGCAAGTGCATGAGTCGCAAGTAACATTTTGCAAAGATTCCTGTATTCAACCAGTCATCTTCATTTAAAATCTCCTTAGTCCTCCTGAAACATTTACTTTATTGTCCATTCAACTTCTTGTGGGGTTCACCTTGAACGTGGACATAGCAACACAAAGGCCTTTAAACCAATTACCCATCTCATGGATATTAAACATAGCAAGGTTTCCAGCTTCCAACTCAGTTCCCTGGCCACTTGTCAAACAATTAAAAAAACAATCCTACATCCTGTATTGAATCATATCCAGCCTCAGTGGATCCACATTCTTCTCCATGCATCATCATTCTTTGACATTCCAAATTTCTCTGTGTCCTCTTTTGGTTCATGGAAGCCAGGATTTACTGATTTACTTTGCTACCTTATGTGAAAGTCCTTCCGATCCTTTGGATATCCTGATATAATCCATACAATAAGATCGAGATCTCCTGAGATGACTAAAGGATGCAATACTACTCCCTAGCCCTTCGATGCTTGTATAAGCATTGGCTTGTCCATGGCTACCTCCACTACCCCAGGAAAATAAACCTGAAACACCAAGTACAGAGTTACACGCACTACCCAACATCTCTTTCTTCTCACCTTCAACAGGACTCTCTGAAACTTCATAATAACATAACCTCTCACCACCCAGTGCCAAAGCTTAGGGAGCCAATAACCAACTGTAATAACTTTCTATTTGAATTGTTAACCTGTTTTTGAATAAATCTATTTTCAGAGGACCCAGATCCTCTGATTTCTGTTTAAGTATGCTGGATTCAGCTCCTACCTGCTGTAACCCTTCAAATAGCGTGAACTCCAATCCACCTCTTAGTCTGGTAAATACTCTGCTGCTAAAGAAATCAAAACAAAAATACCATATTTCCTTCACCAGCTCTGTTAACTGATTTGACATGCTCCTTCCTATGACGTTTATCTTTTTATCTTACCACTGTCATGTTTTCCATCCTTAAAAGCCCCAACCAACCTTGTAACACCTCTCTGAACCTCTTGTGTGCTAACAATCCAGCCTTCATCTCCAGGCAATTTATAGATAGGCTCTTCTCCTCTTCCAACCATTTCCCTCTTGTTTCTTGTTGATCCAGATAAGTTCCCCATCCCTTGTTGCTTGCTTCTGTCTATAACACAAATGGCGTATTTCCAAAAGTTGATTGACCATTCCAGGCCTCCAGATTCTCCAGCCAACATCACAAGTCTTGTTTGGCCCCCTTCAATATTTCCCGCTGGTTGCTCTACCAAACTTTTCCTGAGACCATCTGATTTCCGCTTCTACATTGCCCTGTAATGTAAAGGGCCTGGGAAAATCACCTGAATAGATCAAATTAACAAAACAATTATCCTATCCAAAGCTGTCAAAAATTCGACTCCTATTTTCAGAGACCGGCAAATCTCTATCCTTATCACCCTCACCTTCCTTCTTGGCAACTTGAGGAAAGCCACAAGAATGTCTAATTGAAAATCCCAAACCACCACCTCCCTTGCTGGAACCATCAGGGATTTCTCTGAATTTATTTTCAATTCCAGGTCCTCTAACAACATCCTCAACATAACTAAATGCTCCAATAGCTCCTTCGAATTCTGAGACATAATTCAAATGTTGCCTAAATAAATTATTCTCGCACCTCACTCTCTCACCCACGATGACTAAATGCAACATCTTTGAAAAGCACAAAGGTGCAGATGCAAGTCCAAAAAAGATATAAACAAACTTTTAGAACCAACCTCTCCACCTGAACTGGAGATACAACTGATTTTCCTTTGCCAATGGGATTGTGAAGTATGCATCTTTTAGGTCATGCAGAGAGGGCACATGATAAATGACTTATCTCTTGGTTCATGCATGGCACCTTTATCATAGAATGTGGGCAATCATGAATGTTCATGTTTAGAAACCATCACTTCTAAAAAAAAGTGTCACTGTGGGATTGTGAAGTATGCATCTTGTAGGTCCTACTTCACAAGCAAGTCTCCCTTCTGTAAAATAGAATTTTTTTACCCTGCCTGCTACCTTTCTCTGGAAGAACCAGTAGTCATATCCCTACTCACATTGTGTTGCGCTCCTCAAGTGTCGTCTTCCTCTACTTCCTCTTGTCCTGCTGCTTCCTGCCCTATGTGGAAAGAAGCCAGTTGCTGCTTGAAAGTCACCTATAAAATCTTCTGCCTTGACTCTTATATTGGGAAGAATAGTTTGTCCTCTCCTTCCAACCATTCAAAACACTTCCTCCAAATATACACACCATAGAGCTTTGAGACTTTTCAAGTGCTGAACATGTAGACAAATGCAATCAGACACTTTTAACGAAACCTTCCCGAAATAGAAGTACCATTGCAGAAGTGCTCACTTCTTTGCTGGCCATGTCAACCAATTTTCAGCCATTTTTAAAAAACAATATTGCCTTGCATTGCTCGGTAATTAGACTTATGCTTCCGTTTCCCCAAAAATACACTTCTTTTTGGCGCCATCATCTTTTATTTAGTGTCACTGTATTTACACTACCATCAGTTACACTACTTTTTAAAGTACTCCATGCATTTTACATTTTCCACCCTTTTTGCACCAGTAACATTTTAATTAATGAAAGTTTATTCTTCATCTATAATTCCTTCCACACTGCCATTCAGAAGCAACTGGTACCTAATGTGCTTGTCTATTAATGCTCCAAATATACAAGTGGCTGCGGACTTTCTTAGAATAGTTATACTCTCATCCATCATCTCTCCTTCTTACTCCTTTCATAATGACACCCCTCAGTTATTGTGCTCACTTAGGGCAAGTAATGGACATCTAGTTATCTCAGATGAATATCATCCTCACTGAGGCCTTGGGCAACCTCTGTTCTAAGTCTGGTAAATTATCCAAAACCGTAATTATTTCTGACCCTAGACTGTGCATTAAGAGTGATTTTTCCTCTTCATCCTAAATTTGCACCACATACCGTCGCAAAGTATTGTAATTTGTTTCACTTGCTCCATTTCAGTGGTAATTCCCTTGGGTGGCTTAAGAAAACCAATTGGAATGTGATATCGTGCGTGGCCCCATCCACAGTATCAACCACTGAGGTGTAATTTAGCAAAAACTTTGGAACATAAAGTAGAAATCCTTCTTCACTCAAGTATACAAGCTTGAAATTGGACTTTTGTTAAACCAAATCCTGTGACATACTATAAGTGTCTTCCTAACGTTATTAATGTAAATATCCACTGCACAAGGTGTTCTCAGTTATCATCTTATATGGGGAAAGTTTTAAAAATGATTAATGTTTTGTTTCTTATAATGTTTATCTCCCTCACCGTTGGTAGTCACTCAGTGTCCCACGTGTCAGAGTATATATATGTTCTGTCTTTGTTCCTCGAATACCACATGTCTTTGGCCATCTGCTTGGTCTGCTCATCAGCTTCCACTAGCTGCGTCATTCTTGTTAGTACTAATCAGCCTGCCTTCCCTGATACTGGGTAATACAATTGACTCTAGACTGATCTGTCAAAATGGCCACCTGAAGCATACGCGTGTGCGCCCATTCCGCCTAACAGTCATGCCGACCTAGGCATTGGAGGCATTGAGTGCTCCCAGAACTGTGAGTGAAGTGCACTGTTAACATTTATGACAATCAAGTGAACCTCTTCAGGTTGACAGTTAGAAATATTAACAGCATAAGTCACTCACAATACCCTTACAGGACTGGAATCTTTGGTTGGCTTGCATTCCAGTCTCTCTCATACACCACACCACTGTGCCGTGCCAGTCTCTTCCAGTCTGGGTCATTGGCAACACCACTGCCCTCTTCCCGGTGTCTCTTCATAGGTACTAAGCTGCCCCGTCCTCAGTGTAACAAACGGTGTCCACAGAGTCCTGACAGGTCTAGTGGCTCAGTGGACTAATGCATCCACTACAGGGATCTGTGGTTGATCTCACGGTTACAGGTTCGAATCCCGGCAGCTCCCCTCTGCCTTCTCAGATCAATAATATGTATACAATTGAGCTGGGCAACCATAAACATCTGTTATTACAGCGCCAAGCTGCAGTTCAGGGTGAATGTGTGCTTTACAAATACATGTCTGAGTAAAAGAAATGTCTTTAATATGATGTGCCACAGCCATCATTAGGACTGACAAATTAATAACATCCTCACAATAGCGCTCAAGAATGGAGGCCACTATCCCTTCACCCCAGGCTAGGGTCCTGCCATGCCTTTAAAGTTAGGACAGATCGCTGACTTGGTTCTTCCTATTTAATTGTTGGCTTGCCCACCTCTAGTTCTGTTTGTGAGTGAAAGACACACTGCAGCTTTAACTGTGCTGTTTGGGAGGGAGGCATGCGCTGCTGCTTCCCCCGATATACCACCGCACTCGTCCTGTGTGTGAAGGAAGCATGCGCTGCTTCTTCCCCATACATACCGCCGAACTTGTCTTGTGTGTGAAGGAAGATGCGCTGTTGATTCCCCTGATATACTACCTTACTAGTCCTGTGTGTGAAGGAAGCATGCGCTGCTGCTTCCCCTGATATACCACCGTACTCATCCTGAGTGAGAGGGAGGCATGCACTGCTGCTTCCTCTGATATACCACTGCACTCGTCCTGTGTGTGAAGGAAGCATGCACTGCTGCTTCCTCTGATATACCACCGCACTCGTCCTGTGTGTGAAGGAAGCATGCGCTGCTGCTTCCCCTGATATACCACCGCACTCGTCCTGTGTCTGAATGGAAGCATGCGCTGCTTCTTCCCCATACATACCGCCGAACTTGTCTTGTGTGTGAAGGAAGATGCGCTGTTGATTCCCCTGATATACCACCTCACTCGTCCTGTGTGTGAAGGAAGCATGCGCTGCTTCTTCCCCATACATACCGCCGAACTTGTCTTGTGTGTGAAGGAAGATGCGCTGTTGATTCCCCTGATATACTACCTTACTAGTCCTGTGTGTGAAGGAAGCATGCGCTGCTGCTTCCCCTGATATACCACCGTACTCGTTCTGTGTGTGAAGGAAGATGCATTTCTGCTTCCTCTGATATACCACCTCACTCGTCCTATTTGTGAAGGAAGATGCGCTGCTTCTTCCCCATACATACCGATGAACTTGTCTTGTGTGTGAAGGAAGATGCGCTGTTGATTCCCCTGATATACTACGACACTCGTTCTGTGTGTGAAGGAAGATGCGTTTCTGCTTCCCCTGATATACCACCGCACTCGTCCTGTGTGTGAAGGAAGCATGTGCTGCTGCTTCCCCTGATATACCACTGCACTCGTCCTGTGTGTGAAGGAAGCATGCGCTACTGCTTCCCCTGATATACCACCGCACTCGTCCTGTGTGTGAAGGAAGCATGTGCTGCTTCTTCCCCTGATATACCACCGCACTCGTCCTGTGTGTGAAGGAAGCATGCGCTGCTGCTTCCCCTGATATATCACTATACTGGTCCAGTGTGTGAAGGAAGCATGCACTGCTGCTTCCCCTGATATGCCACCCTACTCGTCCTGAGTGGGAGGGAGGCATGCACTGCTGCTTCCCCTGATATACCACCGCACTCGTCCTTTGTGTTAAGGAAGCATGCGCTGCTGCTTCCCCTGATATATCACCGTACTCATCCTGTGTGTGAAGGAAGCATGCTTCCCCATATATAACACCGCACTCGTCCTGCATGTGAAGGAAGCAAGCGCTCCTGCTTCCCCTGATATACCACCGCACTCGTTCTGTGTGTGAAGGAAGATGCATTTCTGCTTCCTCTGATATACCACCTCACTCGTCCTATTTGTGAAGGAAGATGCGCTGCTTCTTCCCCATACATACCGATGAACTTGTCTTGTGTGTGAAGGAAGATGCGCTGTTGATTCCCCTGATATACTACGACACTCGTTCTGTGTGTGAAGGAAGATGCGTTTCTGCTTCCTCTGATATACCACCTCACTCGTCCTGTGTGTGAAGGAAGCATGCGCTGCTTCTTCCCCATACATACCGCCAAACTTGTCTTGTGTGTGAAGGAAGATGCGCTGTTGATTCCCCTGATATATCACTATACTGGTCCAGTGTGTGAAGGAAGCATGCGCTGCTGCTTCCCCTGATATACCACCGTACTCATCCTGAGTGAGAGGGAGGCAGTAGTAGTAATATAGCTTTATTCGATTTTCATAAAATCATAAAAGCACAACCCATACATCCAAATATAATCACAATTAATAAATGTTTACGTATGCATTAACAATTAAAAACAGCAAATGTAATAATCAAGCAAATAGAAAAATTCAGATGCTATACAATTTAAAGTGCAATTTGTACTGTCCAACACAATGATCATGGTGGGACCCACGCAAAGAATGTTTTACCGCATGGTTTTCCGCAACAACATGACAGTTCTTAAAAAACAAGATACCGCAATGATCACATGCTCGTCTTCAAGTTTTAACAATATTAAGAAGGCAGGCCTACAATTTCTTATACCCCAGCGATTTAAAAGAGGTTTTAGGTAAAGTTTTCTGGGGGTGGAATAGAAAGTGCAAAAGAACATTATATGCAAGTTAGATTGCACTGCGGTATTGTCGCATGTGCAGGACAGTTTAGAGGTAGACCAATTATTCATATCCGGTACAGATACCATGCGATAAAAAGTCCCAAGGCGAAGACGGGACAAAAGCATTCTGTGGTACGGACTGGGATCCACATTTAGGTACATTTGCATGCCTTCGTTGGGGGTGACTTCTTGAAAGTTTAAGATGGTTTGTTTGTTCTTTTCAGCATTCCATCTCAAAGTTTCCAGATGGGTGGTTAGTGTTTTTTTAAGAACTGATCTAGATACACCCTCCAAGGTTCTAGGTTTTACATAATATTCTGGGAGGCCTATCTCATTAAGTAAAGTTCTTACGTACGACAACCATCTGAAACTTGCAACCCCATCTAGGGCCAGGCAGTCTTCCAAGAGGTCCCTGTTGAAACTGGCTTCGCTTGTGGTCCATACCTTATGCCATAAAAGGATTGGGGCCATCTTAATTATGTCGCTCAGGTACTTAACTCCTGTCTCAATGTGCGTCATAAATAAAGATGAGGTTTTTGGTACACCAAGAAGATAACTGATGAATTGATTCTCACAGCCCTGCAGAGATTGATCCTTCTCTATGCCCCAAAGTCCCGCCCCGTAGGTGGCTGTGGACACACACTTCGCCCGGTATATCTGTGTCAGCTCTTTGATGGGTTTACCACCCACTCTGTTAGAAAAAGCGCGTAGAGCGCCTATGGTGTGAGTGAAGGCCAGTTTCCTAGCTTCGATCGTCTGCTTCCAACGGCATCGCCTGTCAAACAGTATGCCCAAGTAGCAGAACTTATCTACAGTGGCTATATTCTGTTTGTCCAGGGATACGTTACAGGGCGCCCTCCTACGCTTGTTGGTGCATGGCATGGTGTATGTTTTTGAAATATTCACTTTCAGCCCTCTATCCTGCATAAACCCTGCAAATTTAGTCACCGCCCTCTGCAGTCCCACTTGAGTCTGGGACATTATGGCCGCATCATCGGCATACAGGAGGATTGGCACCGGTGAACCTTTCACAGTAGGGTAATCATTTTGAAAGAGAGAGAGGTATTGACCCACTGAATTTATATATTAGGTGAATAACCTTGGGGCCAGGATACACCCTAGTCTAACCCCTCTTGACAGGGCAAATTTATCGGTACATTCACCCTTCTTGCCATATCTTACTCTTGCCCGGCAGTTGTGGTACAGCTCTCTGATGAAGATGATTATGCGTGCGTCAATGCCCATCTCGGCCAGCGTCGACCATAAAAGGATATGGTCCACGCAATCAAAAGCAGAACTTAAATCAACAAAAGTTATAAAAAGCGATCCACCTCTGGCCTGAGTGTATTTAGCACAAAAAAAGGGCCAAGTTTAGACACTGCTCGGCAGTCCCTAGGCCCTTCCTAAATCCATATTGAAAATGTGAGACAACATTATGCTCTTCCTCCCACTCCTGAAGTCTCTTTAAAATGATCCTCCCTGCTAGTTTCATGAGGCCATCCAATAGAGATATTGGCCTGTAGCAGGTCGGGTCATCTCGCCTGCCCTTTTTAAAAATGGGGACCACTATTGCGTCCGACCAAGTTTCAATAAACCCCTTTTGATTGCCCTTATTCAGCACATTAGTAAGCAGAGGGGCCCAGAAGTCTGGTTCAGCTTTGTACACGTCTACCGGGGTACAGTCTGGCCCTGCTGCTTTGCCTGATGCACTGTCCCTGATTGCATCCTGCACTTCACCTACTGAAAAAGTTACGTCAATTGGGAATGGGCAGACTGGGAGATGGATGTCCCTGCTGCTTTCTATAGTTTGGGGAACGGTTGGGGTCAGCCCTATCGAGGTAGTAGTGTCAGCTGGCTTTATATGCTTATATAATTGCCTAAAATGTGTGAGCCATCTTTCGCCCGTTATTGCCAGATCTATTTTATTTCCACTATAATTCGGTTGGTACAAAGATTTGACCAATCTCCAAAACTTAGTGGTATTTTTCTGGGAGGATGCTTCTCTTAGTGTGGCCCAGGCTTGCTTTTTTAAAACCAGGGTTCTTTCTTTTAATGCACGTTTATATGATTGCCTAGCGCTGCGGATTGTGTGGGGGTCCCTTGGTTTATGGGCCAAAACTTTTTTAAGGGCTTTTAGTGCTTTCGTGCACTTCCCATCGAACCACCCTTCTCTAGCTGTGTTATTATTATTCGCTACCCGAGTATATATCACCGTACTGGTGCAATGTGTGAAGGAAGCATGCGCTGCTGCTTCCCCTGATATACCACCGTACTCGTCCTGTGTGTGAAGGAAGCATGTCCTGCTGCGTCCCCTGATATACCACCACACTCGTCCTGTGTGTGAAGGAAGCATGCGCTGCTGCTTTCCCTGATATACCACCATACTAGTCCTGTGTTTGAAGGAAGCATGCGCTGCTGCTTCGCCTGATATACCACCGCACTCGTCCTGTGTGTGAAGGAAGCATGCGCTGCTGCTTCCCCTGATATACCACTGCACTCGTCCTGTGTGTGAAGGAAGCATGCGCTGCTGCTTCCCCTGATATATCTCCGTACTCGTCCTGTGTTTGAAGGAAGCATGCGTTGCTGCTTCCCCTGATATACCACTGTACTAGTCCTGTGTTTGAAAGAAGCATGCGCTGCTGCTTCCCCTGATATAGCACCAAACTAGTCCCGTGTTTGAAGGAAGCATGCGCTGCTGCTTTCCCTGATATACCACCGCACTTGTACTGTGTGTGAAGGAAGCATGCGCTGCTGCTTCCCCTGATATATCACTGTACTGGTCCAGTGTGTAAAGGAAGCATGCCAGAAACCGGTCCCCGGAAGCTTGTCTCCTTCCCAGTATAAGAATTGGCTTGGTAGTTTGGTTTGCCCTGTTCCCATCATGCAATGGGACAGGAACAGACTAATTTGCATATAGCCAGGTTCTGAGCTGGGATGGTGCAGTGAGCTAAAAAACGGTGATGGATCAAGCCCTGATCTCTTGACTGGGTAGGAGTATTCTGCATCATTCAGAAACTCTGTCCATCACCTTTTCCAAAATTGATACCACCGTACTGGTCCATTGTGTGAAGGAAGCATGCGCTGCTGCTTTCCCTGATATACCACCATACTAGTCCTGTGTTTGAAGGAAGCATTCGCTGCTTCTTCCCCTGATATATCACTATACTGGTCCAGTGTGTGAAGGAAGCATGTGCTTCTGCTTCCCCTGATATTCCACTGTACTCGTCCTGAGTGGGAGGGAGGCATGCACTGCTGCTTCCCCTGATATACCACTGCACTCGTCCTGTGTGTGAAGGAAGCAAGCGCTGCTGCTTCCCCTGATATATCGCCGTACTGGTCCATTGTGTGAAGGAAGCATGCGCTGCTGCTTTCCCTGATATACCACCGCACTTGTCCTGTGTGTGAAGGAAGATGCGCTGCTGCTACCCCTGATATACCACCGTACTGGTCCAGTGTGTGAAGGAAGCATGTGCTGCTGCTTCCCCTGATATACCACTGCACCCGTCCTGTGTGTGAAGGAAGCAAGCGCTGCTGCTTCCCCTGATATATTGCCGTACTGGTCCAGTGTGTGCAGGAAGCATGCGCTGTTGCTTCCCCTGATATACCACCGTACTGGTCCATTGTGTGAAGGAAGCATGCGCTGCTGCTTCCTCTGATATACCACCACACTCGTCCTGTGTGTGAAGGAAGCATGCATTGCTGCTTCCCCTGACATACCACTGTACTAGTCCTGCGTTTGAAGGAAGCATGCGCTTGTGCTTCCCCTGATATACCTCAGTACCCGTCCTGTGTCTGAATAAAGCATGCGCTGCTGCTTCCCCTGATATATCACCGTACTGGTCCAGCGTGTGAAGGAAACATGCGCTGCTGTTTCCTCTGATATACCTCCGTACTCGTCATGTGTGTGAAGGAAGCATGCGCCGCTGCTTCCCCTGATATACCACCGCACTCGTGTGTGTGAAGGAAGCATGCCCTGCTGCTTCCCCTGATATATCACCGTACTCGTCCAATGTGTGCAGGAAGCATGCACTTCTGCTTCCCCTGATATACCACCACACTTGTCCTGTGTGTGAAGGAAGCATGCACTTCTGCTTCCCCTGATATATCACCGCACCCGTCCTGTGTTTGAAGGAAGCATGCGCTGCTGCTTCCCCTGATATAACACCAAACTAGTCCTGTGTTTGAAGGAAGCATGTGCTGCTGCTTTCCCTGATACACCACTGCACTCGTCCTGTGTGTGAAGGAAGATGCACTGCTGCCACCCCTGATATACCACCGCACTCGTCCTGTGTGTGACGGAAGCATGCGCTGCTGTTTCCCCTGATATACCACCATATTAGTCCTGTGTTTGAAGGAAGCATGTGCTGCTGCTTCCCATGATGTACCACCACACTCGTCCTGTGTGTGAAGGAAGCATGCACTGCTGCTTCCCCTGATATACCACTGTAATCGTCCTGAGTGGGAGGAAGGCATGCACTGCTGCTTCCCCTGATATACCACTGCACTCATCTTGTGTGCGAAGGAAGCATGCACTGCTGCTTCCCCTGATATACTACCGCACTTGTCCTGTGTCTGAATGGAAGCACGCGCTGCTGCTTCACCTGATATATCACCGCACCCGTCCTGTGTGTGAAGGAAGCAAGCGCTGCTGCTTCCCCTGATATACCGCCGTACTGGTCCATTGTGTGAAGGAAGCATGCGCTGCTGCTTTCCCTGATATACCACCGCACCCGTCCTGTGTGTGAAGGAAGCATGTGCTGCTGCTTCCCCTGATATATCACCGCACCCGTCCTGTGTTTGAAGGAAGCATGCGCTGCTGCTTCCCCTGATATAACACCAAACTAGTCCTGTGTGTGAAGGAAGCATGCGCTGCTGCTTCCCCGGATATACCACCACACTCGTCCTGTGTCTGAATGGAAGCATGCGCTGCTGCTTCCCCTGATATACCACTGCACTCGTCCTGTTGTGAAGGAAGCATGCGCTGCTGCTTCCCCTGATATAACACCGCACTCGTCCTGTGTGTGAAGGAAGCATGCGCTGCTGCTTCCTCTGATATACCACCGCACTCGTCCTGTGTGTGAAGCAGGCGCGGTGCGTCCATTGGGGCGTAGGGGCGTAGCCCCACTAAGCCCCATGGACCCACCGTCGCCACTAAACCACATACACATTTTTTTAAAAATCGCGCTACCTGCCGGCCGGGAATCCGGGAGACACCCGACTTTCCCGGAGTGCGCAGGGTGTGTGGGGGCCTGATGGGCCTGCTAAAGCTGCGCATGTCGACTTTTGGGCACAAACATGCCCGCGCATGCGCAGATTGTTTCCCCCCTGATTTTCCCTTTAGATAGAGGACATGGGGGCGGGCGGCAACCCCCGGGGTTGTACAGGGCGACTGGGCGAGCAGTTATGGTGCCCCCCCAGCCAATCCTGGCTGGGGGGGCACCATACAGCGCCAGGATTGGCTGGTCAATGATCAGAGTGCTATGAAGGAACATTGTTTACTAAACGGGTTCACTGTAGTAGTGTAGTGTACACGGAAAGTGAAATCCGACCTTGAGAAATATAGATGCCGAGTGATTTTTATTTATTAAATTATGCCGCAGTAGCAATCGCCAGTTAGGCAGCACAGGTTTGCTTATGATATGTGGTGATGGAAAAGTAAATACCTGATTAACTCATTAAAGAAACACTATAGGAAGTAACGTCGTTATGCACGCGCTTGGAATGGCGGTTTTTGGCGCGCTGCTACAAATGAGTGTAGCTTTGTCGGCCATCTAACTGCTAATGACTCGTTTTGCTGCCCTCATTTACACTCGTTTTGCTGCCCTTCTGCAACATTTGTGTTTGTCAGTGTTACATGCAACGTTTATGCCCCACGATCCCCACCCCTTTATGAATGATGGATGCAGGATGGATGAGTGGATGGATGGGTGGATGCATGAATGAATGATGGATGCAGGATGGGTGGGTGGATGGATGGATGGGTGGATGCATGAATAAATGATGGATGCAGGATGGATGGGTGGGTGGATGGATGGGTGAATGCATGAATGAATGATGGATGCAGGATGGATGCAGGATGGATGGGTGGATGGATGGGTGAATGCATGAATGAATGATGGATGCAGGATGGATGGGTGGGTGGATGCATGAATGAAAGATGGATGCAGGATGGATGCAGGCTGGATGGGTGGGTGGATGCATGAATTAATGATGAATGCAGGATGGATGCAGGATGGATGGATGGGTGGATGCATGAATGGATGCAGGATGGATGGATGGATGGGCGGGTGGATGGATGGGTGGATGCATGCATGAATGAATGATGGATGCAGGATGGATGGGTGGGTGGATGCATGAATGAATGATGGATGCAGGATGGATGCAGAATTGGTGGGTGGATGGATGGGTGGATGCATGAATGATGGATGCAGGATGGATGCAGGATGGATGGGTGGGTGGATGCATGAATGAATGATGGATGATGGGTGGATGGAGGGGTGGATGCATGAATGAATGATGTATGGATGCAGGATGGGTGGGTGGATGGATGGGTGGATACATGAATGATGTATGGATGGATGCAAGGTGGTTCGGGCTCGCTTGCTCGCTGCGGCGCAATATGCAAATTAGTTTACGCCTCACCACTTTCAAATGTCACCAGCCGCCACTGGTGTGAGGGAAGCATGCGCTGCTGCTTCCCATGCTGATCTGTACCTGTCCTGTTTATAAATAAACTTGCTTTGCAGATTCCTGTGCTGTGTGCGCGTCATCCTTGGCCCTCTGCCTCCCGTTCTGTACCGTATCTATTCCATGTGAGTTAAAAATATGAAATTCTTGCCGTGCTGTAGTGTTCCTTCCTTTTCTGTGAATGAAACTTGCTCTGTTGCCTCCGAAACTGTGATACACCAGCTCTGTACGTGGGGAACTTTGTATTGCTGTTTCTCTTGTGGGACCTATTCTTACTTGTCATTATACTAAAACAAAACTGATTGGTTGGGTAGTGTGGAGATTGTTTTAAAATCACTAAAAATCGGGGGTAAAAATATAGAAATATTTTGGAAGTGAATTCCAACCACAGCTCATAACTATATTCCAATGCCTAGGTAAGTGCTGGGTGGTCGTGACTTTCAGTGCTTGGTGATGTAGTGGTACCTGAACCGTATTTAGATGGGAGCGCCCTTGTGTTTTCATTTTTTACCACAACAAAGCAATTAATAATCATTCATGACCCTCAAGTCCTCTGAAACTCAGGGTACAATGCTTAGGAAAACTTTTCCCACTTTGGATGTGTCCTGTACAGTGCAACATACATGCAAAATCAAAACTTTCTGGAGAAATAAAAACATTTCCCCTTTTTAATATCAGCCTCAAAGAGGCATTATTATTGGTAGCAAGCACTGTCTACAAATCTGATTGGATAGGGCTTTGCGTCAAAAATCATTGGTGGTAGCATAAAAATGCCCATGCATCAACCATAGTACATCCCCTTGACATAAAGTAACGCACATGAGCACAAAGAGCTTCTTTGCATTACTTTAAATCTACTTTTCAGTGGAAATAAAGATTTACCCTGGAAAGTAAGACCAAAATAAATATTGTATGCTGATTTGCATCCCTTTTGTTATGCAAAGCTGGTTCGAAATGTTAGGAAGTCTGTCCCTGAGTATTTAAGCGTCATACAGACACAGGCATGGCCACTGGATAAGAAAGCCAACATAGTCATGAAAAAGTCTGTGCAAACTGTGTTATCACACCTTATAGTTAAACAAACAAGCACACCTTTTTGAGCGATAGCCTGCTTCCAATTAAAACATACAAGAGCACATTGGAAAACACAAGATTTTGAGTGGATACCCCCACGTCATGTGCGCAAGATTATTATAGGAGGCTGCGCCGTAGGTATGAAAACCACCAGTCAGCCCTGTCTGGGCACTGCTTGTCCTGACTGCCTCTTTGGAGAGGTATGGTGCAGTCTCTGTGGGTGTCATTGTCATGAGGTGGGCTGTGACCCAGGGACATGGTGCTCTAAACCTATAAAGCAAGTATTGTGTCACGAGACAAGCCCTTTTGGATGCCGTAGAAACTGGAAAGAAACTAAGAGGGTACAGGATGTCCCGACAGCGCCCTCCTCCTGCTTAGATGAGGTGGTGCTGAGGCATTCAATTGCAGACCTAGGGGATGCCAAAAGAAGTGGGACAAGATCTGGGGCAGATGGTTGGCCTATAGAGGTCACTGAGACTTAGGTGACTATGGAACCATAGACGGAAGTATGACAAGTTAAGAAACATAAACGAGACTCAGTAAAGGGCTCAAGGGAATGTTCAATTGTCACCAGGATTGACAATGACCTGGTAAGACAAGTTTTTACTGTAACGAAAACTGGAAATGTACAACGTTATGGACATTTGTAAAAGGATGATGCTCTCCCTAAAATGGAACATTTATTTTGCCAAACTTATGTTTCATAAAAAGAATGTAAAAAAATTACAGACCTGCCAACTTGTAAAACATTTTCACTGTGTGAGGATGGTGGGCGGGGGTCCTTATAGGGGGCGGGGCTTCATGCCGTGCACAGCCTGAGGCACTTGAATATGACCACCTCCCACACCAGGAAGACCCCAAGCTTCCTAAGGCTGCCACCAAAGCCCTGGGGAGGTTTCACACCCCCATATTGACATTTGCTGCACAGATCCTTCAAGTAGCTGGAAACCTTCTATTTTATTTGCAGGCGAGCGAGCTAGTTGTATGCACACCCTGTGGTATTGGTTCCTCACTGCGAGACCCTGTAAAAGGAACCAATACAGCGTGACCCGTTGATGACACCGTGTGAGTCGAAAAGTCTGAAATTGGAATGGGGTTTGAAAGTGAGCAGCAGAACATTACATATTCATTTGTGTTTAGAAGAGACCCAGAGTGCTGCCGTGGCTCTGTGCAATCCAATTTTCCTGAAGCCCTCCTACCCCCCCGCCCCGCTTTTGTCCCATTATCTTCGCTGGCTGGTAGGAAGTAAAATATTTTTTATTGCATAGATTTATAATTTTGCTTCATATGATGCACTTTAGCCCCCTTGCCACTTTCACCTTATATTTAAGAAAGCCGAGTAAGTGGGGCACTCAACATTACATTCAATGTCGTCATCCTATATTTTGTGCTGGTTGGTCTAGAAATGGTCAAAGTTATGGGGGTGGGTCTAGAAAGTGAAAATCCAAGGAAAGTGTCATAAGAAAAAGGCTGAAGAAGTCAAGCCCACAGGAGCTGTGACATCTTCATCCCGGCAAAGTTCAGCTGGGGGTTCCAGGACCCTGTACATTTAGAGCAGGTCGAGCTCCTGGCTGGCTGACCTGAAAGCAAAGAATGTCTGTCATGCTGACCTTTGCTCAGCCTGACAGACATTCTTTATAGTGGCCAAGAGGTGAGAGGGCGTCAGTGGCTCTTTAGCCTATTAGGACGGCCGCGGCTGCGTACAGCACCATTGATAGACGGCCTTCTGGTGCCGTGTTTAATTTCATTTGTTACTGCAAGCATGTGCCTGCCACATTTAGGCGTCAGAGTGTTTTCTTTTTGTCTTTTATTCTTTTAATAATCTGCATGTTTTGTTAAGTTTGTGTGTGTGTTTGATTGTGGTTTGTAAGTGAACGAATCCAAGAATGAATCAGTGGGTGGACGGAAGGATACATGAGTGACCCACGAGTGACAGAGTGCATGTATGATGACTTATTGTGTCGCAAAGGACATCAGTGACTGAAGGGGCACTGTTATTTATGATCCAGACACATTGGCATTGCCAACGCCTGGTGAGCAATAAGTGTTACATAAACAGTTTGATGAGCTTCGAATGGGTAATGCTACAGCTCTTTGGACCCCTAGATTTGCCAACTTTTGGTGATTTCTGTTTCTCGAACTGATTGCAAATTAGAAAAACACACAAAAACCAGGTAGAATTAATTGCAGAAAATCTTGCACATGTTTTCAATCCCTTCATCCAAACCTCTTCCTTATTCACAAACAGGACAGTAGGCCGTGCCGCTGCTTTTTATTTAAATTCCTGGCTCCTTCTGCTTTCTCAGCAGCCTGCAATTCTAAAATATTTCTCTCAGAAAAACAGGAAGCGCTGGTGTCTGTTTTTACACACAGCGCTTGAATTGCACCATCTACATGCGCTTAAAGCGCAAAGCTAGGATAGGAAGAGAGAAAGGAAACCGGCTGTCTTAGGAAAGAGGCGTGGCACTTAACTAACCTCCCGTCCAACCAATCGGAGCTTAGCTCATTTCTGTGAGACTGTTCGGTGGCGATGCCACAACTGCGCAATCATGCGTGGTTCATTGAGGCCGCAGGCATCTTCTAGACATGGCTCCTGGGGATCGAAGGGCTCTAATCTTTGCCTCCCGCTGGCGCAGGTAGGAACATGCTCTTTATTTGAAAAAGTCCAAACTTGGCGCTTGATTCAGGCCTTATTCATGCACGCAGAACGCTGCGCTTGGCTGAAAACTGCACTGTGTCTCGGCTCTAATGCCAGCCCGTGACACAGCACAGGAAGTGGCCTTTCACCACCAGGGCTACTGATAAGACTTGCAGTCAGACCAGAGGGCACTTATATGGGCAAAATGGTGAGCCTCGTGTGCTGTCTTTTTCATATAATGTTCGTTGAAAATGGTGTTAAGCAGACAGGTGGCTGCGGCTGTGTGGCCATGTGTGTCACAAATGTTTTCATGCAGTCACCGTGTCAGTGCACTGGTGGATTGTCAACAGCAATGGTTTTGTCTGTAGTTGATGCAACAGTCTACGGATGGAGGATTGACAACCAAGGTCATGTGTTAAAATGTGCATAGTTGACCACTGAGTCTGCTCGTGGACTGTCATCGAGGGATCTGCCAGCATTTGTTGAAGACTTTTCCTACATTTAATGCTTCATTCCACGGGTGTACCCTGAACCAATGGATCGTGGTAGTATGTCCATGATGCTGAGTGTAGAATTGATGCTCCAGTCTACTCGTGGATTGTCACCAAGGCTGCATTACTGTGTTTGTTAATCTGAGCAATATGACACTGACTTAAAGATGCTTGACGCACCAGTCCACTAGTGGATTATCAGCTAGGCCTGTATCACCGTGTGTCAAAACCTTTTACATGGTTGAGCCATTGACCCACTTGTCATTTGTAAGCTGTGGCCATCTGGTCATGTGTCGAATACTTTTGCAATAGGCTGATTAATTGTCCCACCAGTGTTCTGTCAACTTGGTCTAAGTGTTGTGTTGAAGACCCTTGTTGCATGTTTGAGCTAATGGTCAACTTGTTATGTATCAAGCAGGCCTATGTTGAGGGGTGGGGGTGTCAAAGGCCTTTTCTACACAGTTTGCTCTTTGTCCCACTAGTAAAATAACACCCAGGACAACATGGCCATTTGCCAGTGAACGTCCAAGGATGGTTGATCTGCGTTTCCACTGGTGGATTGTGATCTAAAACATTGTAGATATACATTTATATAGTGCTTATCGCCCCTGACGAGGCTGATTGAAGTTATTTAGCACACAGTTGTCTCATCATTCCAAGGTGGATACTTGTGGCCATTTTCTAAAGACGCGTGCTGCACTGTTGATCAATCCTTCAGTCTGCTAGTGGGTTGGAAATTAGAGCAATGTGGATATGTTTCAAATTTGTTTGCTGTATGGTTGATCCTGTGATGCAGGGTTCATTAGTCCTATTTCGTATGGAGGAAGTTCTTGTGGGATTGTCTCCTTATTGGGTTATTATTAATGAGGACTATTTTTTTATTTTTTACACAAACTTGGATTCCCAGTATCCCTAGTTGCTGTTTCCTGAACTAAGAAAGCTCCATGGCCAGACTTGTACTCTGGGATAGAAGGCGAGACTCAGAAATATTCCTGAGACAGTTCTTGAACTTAACCGAAGCCATGTGACAGACACCATTGAAGGAAAACTCTTAGTGGCCAGAGGTAACTGGCCTATGCAGCTGGTGGACACAGGGAATGGATGATTTATCAGTATTGCTTTTAAGGATTGGTTGAATTGAGGCAGGGTTGGTCACATTTCAGGCATCCCTTCAGGGGGGATTGGCTGCTGCTCATCTAGCTTTGATGGATAGGGGCTGTTAAACCCTGCTGCTAAGGAGTGTGTTTCTAGTATTCAGTCCACAATACATCACATTTTCTTCTGTTGTTTGTCGCAGGGTGGAACATTCTGTGAGTAGTTTGTGGTTGTTGTTCATTGGATAATATGCTGAGCATCAAGGCATCTGTGGAATGCTCTGGATAAACAAGGGTTGTGGAACTTAAGAATTAACAAAAATGTTCATAATATTTGTACTCCGCTACATCTTAGCTTGAGTTTTTCGCCAGAAGGTGGAGTCCTCTTAGCGGCTGACTGCTGCCTGCCATGCAAGTAGAGTGCAATGAGGTCTTCCAGCCGCCACTCTTCAAAGTATCAAACAGTCCCCAAATATGACTTCCTCACACCTTTGCATATCGGAATTGGAATTAAAGCCAGGTGTCATCTAAATTTTTTTTTAATGCTTGCATGGTTACTTTCATCGTGTTTGAACTCCGTCTATTATCCCTTTTTGGTTTTTAATGCTTGCCAAGTTATGTGAAATTGTCTGGTAACATTTCGAGCTATTTCATTTTTTCAAATTGGTGAATAAAGAAGTTCATGTTAAATACGTTCTACAAAAAAAGCCTTAAAAATGTTTCAAGTTGTGAAATCCTTACTTTGTTGGGCATTAGCCAAACATCAAAGTTATGAACAAAACATGATTTTGGAATTCTCTTTCGAAGATATACCTGCCCCACCTATTATACAGAAGAGATTTAAAGATGCAACCAAAATAAAAACTTTATTGCTGTGACAAAAAAATATATGGATCCAACTCACAAAAGCATTTATGAGTTTAGGAAATAGCACCGGAGTACTGTTTAACGTACTCTTACATTCCTTTGTGAATTGTCTCTGAAACGTTCAACTTCCTATTAGTAATACTGCAAAGATTGCACAATCCTTTCCATTTCTGCTAAATGGATATGAATATCCCCTGAATAGTAACATTTTATATGTTTTGGGTCCAAATTCCAACGGCACGTAGAGCACATAAACAAATTCTAAAGGAATTTGGAATACTCTAGATGCCTTTGTGAATAGGCCACCTTGTATTACAGAGAAAAGGTGTCATTACCATAGTAGAGTGTAACTGACTTGAAAAAGGCTTTCTGTGATACTGAATACAGATTTTCTTGCAGAATACATTGCAGAAATAAAACAATTGTGGCCATACTTACAAGACTTCCTTTTAGTTCAAGTCTATCTCAATGTGTGGATTTTAATTAAATCCCCTGTGTTGTGTCCTGACTGGTTTAACAGCTTTGTTTATAACTAGAGCACACAGAAGTTTTTCACAAACCTGTTGTTCAGATATGCTTACTGCAATATGCTGTTTATTACGACCGTTTACAGAGGGGATGGCCATCATGACCCCTCAGCACTTCGCCTTTTGTATATCCTGGACTCTTCCCACATTCAACAATGGTAATAGTTAGTATATTATACTCTGCACATCTGGATATAGACTATGGGGCAGATTTACAAGCCCCTTGCTCCCCTTTTACGCCACTGTTGCGTCACTTTTGTGATGCAGCGGCAACGCAAAAGATGCGCCATGGTGTGGGGTACTTACAACGTGACGCATCTGGGAGATGCGTCACGTTGTAAAGCCCTGCGTCATAAGGAGGCATTCCTGCGAAGGGGGGAAGGACTTCCGCGCAGGAACGCCTCCTAAAAGTGGCTGAGTGAAATCTACAAGATTTCACTCAGTCACTTTTGGGCCCATGCTGCGTCAAAAACCCTGCGCCTGCTTGAAGCATGTGTAAGGATTGAGGCAGCATCAACAAGATAGGGACCCCTAGAGCATTTTTGGAGCTGCGTCACGCTTGCGACGCAACTCCAGCAATGCGCCACTCTTACAGCACAGATGCGTGACGCATCTGTGCCGTTTTTGCCCCATGGTGCGCCGCATTGTAATTGCAGCGCATCCATGGTGGCAGAGACATACCTCACAATAACTGGCGCATCCCTGCAGATATGCAGGGATGTGCCAGTTCTTGTAAATCTGCCCCTATGTATGTATGTATACAATAAATGTTTGGGTGCATTTACTGCAAACAAATAGTGCTACAAAAGCAATATTTTACAGTCAACTGTGAAATATGGAAAATGTTACGATTCTCTGTGAAAATGGGTTTCATCATCACAGTAGGAGCTCAGAAACTATTCTGCATAGCTTTCAAATTATCAGGTACACTAGAATTATGTGGCAATGGAACACTAAATTATATGATACAGTTATCTAAATTATGCAGAGTAAAAAGGCAAACTGTGCAGCATTTTGCTGCAATCTCTGTCAGCATTGTTGTTTATCAATTTGAGCTAGAAACATATTTTTTGTCGAAATCGGCAGATTATGTGACAAGGTGGCAAATACAATAAATCTTTAATTATGTGGTAAACACTGTCACAACATCACATTGGTTCATCAACAATCTATCCATGAAATGTAAACCAACACTAAACATACTAATGCCTTTGGTAGCTGCCCAGTTAGGAGAACATCCTTAACGTTATTTCCATTCTACAGATAGAATGTGATTTTTAACAATGCAAGGGTGTTTTTTTTCTCAAAATTCTACATTTTCAACGACATAATTTAGGGCCCGATTATAACTTTTGCGGGGGCGGGTTCCTGCCACCTCCCCATCCCTGCACCGCCAAGAGTCGTTGCTACCCGCCCACCAAATGACATGTTTTTTGTAGTCTGGCAGGTGGGCGGTGTAGAGATTCCTGCTGCTTTGCCACTTTCAAAGGCGCGGGGCCTTTGCAAAAGGCACCGCGATGGGAAAGTCTCACAAGGTTCCTGCACGGCATGGATTGTAACGTCTATGCAGTACAGCAACAGGGCCCCCTTTGTTTCCTCCCAACTAGGTTTTTCATGGCAGTGGAACTGCCATGAAAAACGTGGCAGAGAGGAAACTCGTAATATGCCTCGTGGGATCACAGCGGTCCTGTCAAGCATATTGCGGCCTCTGACCACTGCGCCATCACCAGGGAACAGCGGTTCCCGGCAGCGTTGGCAGTCCCAGAGTGGTCAGACTGCCCAGGTCGTAACGGGGCAGTCAGACCGCTAGTGTGGCCGTGGCTGGACTGCCACTGCTGCGCCACCACGAGTCTGGCGGTCCTCGTACCGCCAGACTCGTAATTTGGCCGTAAGTGTTGTTCTTATCTTTTCTACTGCAGGCAACCAAACCGCATAGCACAGTATTTCACTGACCAACATTTCCCTGTTTAAAAATACAACCTTTTCAAGCTAACTACCATAAAAATAAGCTTGTAATGTAAAATATACAAAACGGGTAATGTGTAATATGGTTCTGTATTTCCATTTTAGTATTCTGGCGACAATTTACAGACCACTCGACCCACAAACTTGTCATTTATGATATCATCAGGATCTCTGCTGACAATGTATAACGTATTATTATACAGGTGCTTCACTTGCATCCTCTCTCTTTATATATAAATATATATTTAATGTGTGTGTTCTATCTATCTATCTATCTATCTATCTATCTATCTATCTTTCTATCTATCTGCATTGTTTTTGTTTTTTTAAACATTTTTGTTATTTCATTGTTTGACTTCTTACCCTTCAACCAACGGTTCTAAAAGTATAACTGTTTTATTGTTTTCATGTAGGAAATCCCTGCTTCCTTAATGGGTGACGGCAATAACAAGTACCCACGGTCAATGCGGAAGGGGAAAGGTAAGTCTATGGCAATAATGGCTATTTACAGTGCTCGGAGGAGCGAGAAGTTATAAAATGTCCAGCTGTTGGCAAGCTGAAGAAAGTGCTACTTTGCGGTTGTATCCCAAAGTCCTTTACATAGTTAGTGAATCTTGCTTATTGTGCCTCTAATTACCGCCTCATATGCCTCCAATCGAGCATACTGACATCATTTTTGGGCAAGATTCCAGATTGTACAGGTGCATCTTGATATTACAATAGTTCCATAGTATTGAATGTGGTATTTGCCTTCTGCGCTCACCTACAGTAGTCTTTACTTAAACATTTACTCCCCCTAAGCCTCGTTTGTGATATTAGTTCTTTTCCATTTACCTTGTAGAGTGTGACCAATCTTCCTTTTATCAGTCGGGTTTGCCAATATATGTCCAGAATGCATGGATCCATGTCAGATTTTCATGATAGTCACAAAAAGATAAAATTACATACAATCAGTATGTATTGGATTCCTTTACATAGTCAAAATGTGACATGGATTCGGCCCTCGTGGACCTACCTGGCACACTACTGCTGTAGTTTTTATCTTTGTTGAGAGTAGTTTATGGTTTCTCCATTGACTGTGGTTGGGCCTGTCTTTCTGGTGTAAGATCGAGTCTGTAGCACTCACCTGTTTCAAAGATTCTTTGACTATCAAAAGCCCGGTCTGATGGGCCACTGGACTAGTGGATGCCAGGCGCGGTGCATCCATTGGGGCGTAGGGGCGTAGCCCCACTAAGCCCCATGGACCTACCGTGTCGTCACTAAAAGCCCGATACAAATATTTAAAAAAATCGCGCTATCTGCCGGCCGGGAAACCAGGAGCCACCCGACTTTCCCAGAGTGCACAGGGGGGGGGGGGGGGGGGGGGGGGTGGGGGGGAGGATGGGCCTGCTGCAGCTGCGCAAGTGTATTTTTGGGCACAAGCATGCCCGCGCATGCGCAGATCGTTTTCCTGTGAATTCCCCCTTAGAGAGAGGACCAGGGGGCGGGCCGCAGCCCCCGGGGTTACACAGGGCGACTGGGCGAGGAGTCATGGTGCCCCCCCCCAGCCAATCCTGGCGCTGCATACAGCGCCAGGATTGGCTGGTCAATACATAGCTGACTTTGGTGCTGGGAAACCAGGTTCGAGCCTCTTATCGAGCCATAAAAATGTATACATTACTTACTTTTGTGTTAAATAAATAGATATTTTAAAAAACAAATAAAAATGATGTTCCGACTAAGGTGTGAAATTGGTGTCGAATAAATACATGTTTTAAAAACAATCAATATTAATCATGTATCATTGGCGCTGGAGTACAAGGTTCGAGACTGGTATTGAACACTGACAAGCTGTGTGCAAGTTATATGGTCATAAAAATACATGAATTATGGATGGATGATGGGTGGGTGGATGGATGGGTGGATGCATGAATGGATGCAGGATGAATGATGGGTGGATGCATGAATGAATGATGGATGCAGGATGGATGGCTGGGTGGATGGGTGGATGCATGAATGAATGATGGATGCAGGATGGATGGGTGGGTGGATGGATGCATGAATGAATGATGGATGCAGGATGGATGGATGAATGGATGCAGGATGGATGATGGATGGGTGGATGGATGGATGGATGCATGAATGCATGATGGGTGCAGGATGGATGCAGGATGGATGGGTGGATGGGTGGGTGAATGGATGGATGGATGGATGAATGAATGATGGATGCAGGATGGGTGGATGGATGGATGGATGGGTGGATGCATGAATGAATGATGGATGCAGGATGGATGGATGGATGGGTGGATGCATGAATGAATGATGGATGCAGGAGGGATGGGTGGATGGATGGATGGGTGGATGCATGAATGAATGATGGATGCAGGATGGATGCAGAATGTATGGATGGGTGGGTGGATGCATGAATGAATGATGGATGCAGGATGGATGCAGGATGGATGCATGAATGAATGATGGATGCAGGATGGATGGGTGGATGGATGGATGGGTGGATGGATGGATGGGTGGATGGATGGATGGATGCATGATGTATGGATGCAGGGTGGGTGCATGGATGGGTGGATGGATGCATGAATGATGTATGGATGGATGCAAGGTGGTTCGGGCTCGCTCGCGCGGTGCAATATGCAAATTAGTTTACGCCTCACCACTTTCAAATGTCACCAGCCGCCCCTGGTGGATGCTCTCCAGGGATCTGTGTTTAACACTGCAGGTAATGGTTGTGACTGCAGTGGGCCCACTCAGCCTTCCATCCTTCCAAGGTCAATAACATGAGTAGAATTTATTTGTGTAATAATAAATATCTATGAAAAGTGCGTAGAGACCGCCTTGTGGGTGAACGTTGCACTATACAAAGGTGTATGTTAATAAGGGCACCAGGTTGAGCCATTACTGAGCGGCACGTTTCTGTGCTTCCCAGCATATGATACATCACTGGGTATTCCTCAGGACATATATGTCCCTGCCCTAATTAATGATCTAGCCTATAAACTAATCTAAGTGGTGCAGGGCCAGAAAAAGGGTGAGCTATCTGACAGATCTGTCCTATTATCTGGAAATTATCCTAAACTTTAGTAACCTCGATCTACAGGTGACTGGATAATGGAGACACCTGCCTACCCCATGCTAAATGGTCGATTGTCTGTGTTCCTTGGGTCTGTCCTGCCACTTGCACCTAGTTTTACCCGCCGAGTCTCCTGCTTTTCCCAGATAATATGACGTAGCTGACAAATCCATCACCAGAGATGTATCACATGTTGGGAAGGGCAGAAACATGTTGACTGGTATGTAAGAGATGAGTGAGGTATCCCAATCAATACCATACATTTTATCTGAAATTAGTTTCTACTATTTTGCTTTCTGATGGATTTACATACTCCATATTAATTAATAAGACTCATTATATTAGGAGAATGTCCATGTGCGGAGCTGGTGTAGGTAACACTCCTTTGGTGAAAAGGTTATTCTTTGCAGAATGATCACATTATTTTTCCTGCTATCAGTCAGATATTTATAATGGTCACAGACATCCAGTAGATCAGCCTCAGCTTAAACTGATAAGCACGCTTTAGGACCTACAGCATCTGACTAAACACCCTCCTGAGATTTAAAAAAGTAAATCCGTAGTTGCTTTGTGAGGAGCCAATTCCTCCCCACTTTGCCTCCTTGATGATTGTGTGTCAAAGACTCCAGTACCAGCCATGCAGTGGCATCCTCCGCGTGCCCAAGTGTCACTTGATGACGGTCAGCGCGTGCCTGGATATCTAATTTGAATATGTAATGAGCAGCATGACGCTCTCCTGTTCCTTCCTTTGCCTTTCTCGCTGGTTATAGGTATAGACTAGATTACGTGGGTGAAATATGATGTGAATGCACACCTTGATCCTGATTACAAGTGACCCGCTTAATTGCAACCCCTGCATAAATACCTGTATGCACAGGAATCGCAATTACAAGTGGTGCGATGTTTATCACACTCGGTAATTGCTAGATGGGATAATGATGGCTATATTAAATCTTGGCCAATCAGGAGGCTTCAGATCAGGGAGGGAGGGCAGGGCGATACAGGTGGAAGAAGGACACCTATAATTTGTACATTGCCGCCATGAGTTGCAGGCCAAACGAGCGGGGAAACCATAGAACTGCTCACCAGGAATGCCTCATGTGTGGCACTGTGCTACCAGACCGCCCTTTGTTCATAATTACAGTGTTTGGAGGCGTCTACGCTCTGGTTACAGGCCCGCCGTCCATTCTGAAGCTCACGGTGACACGGTGTGCAGTTGGAATGCAGTATTGCCCCAGGCCGCGTGTCAAGGTGTTCGCAGCACCCTGCCTTCTCACACACTTGTGACTCCTTGAGAGCCTGGTCTGGTGCCAGCACGTCTCTGAGGAAGCCCGCGGCGCGAGAGCAGGCTGGGCCTGCTGTACCAGGTCTCATGCGGAAGGGGCCTTCTCTGGAGGAGTGCATGTGTGCAGCCGGCCTCTTGTCTTATCTACACTAGGGGTGTGGGCCCTCTAATGTATATTTGATTTAATGGTGTGTGTTTGCTGTCTCACCCTGGGTGGATATTGTCTCTCGCCGGCTCTTTGCTCCCTTTGATCTAGCGTTTGCCTTCCTGTGTCTGACCAGGCCTGGGGGCTCAAGTGCATAGACTTGTGCTGGGTGGGCCCAGTCAGGTGTGTGGACCTTCAGTGCCTGGAAGGTGCCACAAATGTCCAACCCAATAATATTTACCGATCACAGGTGTTTGGCATTACTGGGTTTAAAACTTGAGACCTGCACGTTATACTCTGATCTCTGTTGTAGGAGTATTGTAAATGTAAATGTATTGCGATTTATATAGCGCACGTATCACCCGAAGGCATCCAGGCGCTTGCCTTGGGAACCCGTCCTGGTATTCCCCTGTGAGATAACCCCAGCAGGGTATCCACAAGGTGAAAGCCAGGCATCCCGCCGCGAGGGGCCGTAATGGAGATTAAGCAAGCTATTGCCCAGAGTCGCAGAGTGTGAACCCGTGAGTCGAGTAGGCACCGGAACGAGAATTATCGAGTCTGTGGAATGTTTGAGCCCAAGACCCGCCGAGGCAGGGAATTGAACCCTGGTCCAGGACCGATCTCAGCTTCCGGGTCTGCCGCCTCCAACCCCTGAGCCACACTTCTCCACTCCTGAGCCACACTTCTCCACTATTAACCTACCCAGCCACCTGCAGACCGGTCTGCAGCTTTATAGGGGTCTGGGTGTAAAACCGCAGATGTAGCCCCTACTTTGGTTCTTCACCATTGATCGCTTTAGAAAAACAAGCATGACAAAGCCAATATGTCTGGGTTATGTGAGCTATCTCCTGCTGCTTTAGCACATTGGAGTGAAGCGCACAAGAGGGTGCCAGCAGGTGCAGACAAAGTGCGCCATAGTTCTAAAGTAAGTTGTAAAGTAGTTCCTCAGGCATTTCAGTGCAAAGACTCACATGGAAGAGAAAGGATACTCCTAAACAGTCAATAGCCTTAGGTGACAAAGATTTATTCCACTGGGCTGAGCATAGGCAAATTATTAAGTCAATGGATGAAAGAGAATGGTCAACGAAAGTCAGTGATTGAAAGAGAGGACCAAAAGCCCGCTCAATGTGTATTGTTAGCAATGAATCTGTTTGACAGAATGAATGCCAAGTGCATTTTCAAACAACCCAATGCCTCTGGCACATATACAAATAGGCGACCAGAGGACGTTGCACGGGCCTACTGAATCACATACATGCCAACAGACCCGATTCAGGCGGGAGACTACCGATTTTTAAAGCCAAAATTGGCTTTATTTGAGCTGTCTCCCGCCTGAAATTGCATTTTCTACAACATAAGTCAATGGAGAATTTTCATTCTCCCGATTTTTTCTTTTAAATCTCCCACTTCCTGGTCCTAAAATGTTGGCATGTATGGAATCAGCATTTCGTAGATTGTATTGCCACTGTAAAAGCATGCACTATTGCAAGGAAGATTTATCACCAGAATTGAAATCTCTGCTGGGGTGTTACTAATATCTGCAGACTGGATATAAATCTGACACATCTGCTTAAATCCTTGCTGATGTGATGTGAGGAGAGACACAGAGCTTACCTAGCCGCTTGAAGAACTAGAACTGTGTCTCCGAGAAGCCAGCCTGATCTCAAGCCCCAGCTGACTGGACAATCTGAGAGGAGGATGCTTCGATGAATGAGGTCACTCATCAACCACAAAATCCCACAGTTTGCCAGAGGAAAGAATCAAGAACTCCAACATGTGAGCCAGAGAGCTGCAATGTTGCCTGAGTTCGACAAGCTGGTGAGCCTTCACAGTCCTCAATTTACCCCATAACAATATGGTACCTGTATCACCACCCTCCCCAGTCTTAGAAGGATAAAGAGGTAGTCCAGTGGGTTACATTACTGGCTGTAGCTGACAGTTGGGTTTTGAGTATTCAAAATAGAGGGCTAAGGTGTGCCTGGATGGGCAATGCTGGCAGGATAGGAGCGTGGAGCAGGGCACAGTCCTACTTACACTTGAATAGATTGTGTACTGCCTCCACACAAGGGGCTGCATACCCCCCATTAGTTAGTCTGGAGGCAGGGCAGACGAGGAAGGAAACCTGTGCACTTTGAAGGGAAACCTCTAGATACTTCTCCCATGTCAAATGAGGCACCTGGTATAAATATTGGACCACAAATAGCAACTCTTCAGCACACATCTTAGACCCAGCACCTGTACTCTGCCATTTGTGAGTCCAAGCCTGCAAATTCGTGCCACCACAGTCCGGGACCCTTGGAAGTGGGCCTGAAGGTGCTCAACCATCCAGCTGTGGATTCAGCAGAACAGATGCATCTCCTCTGCTGCGCAGTGAAAACCAGAGCAGAATCAATGCATTGCCTCGGCTGCAAGGATTCTCTCAGTGCATCGACCTCACAGCCCGCATTGGAACTGCAGCTGTGCGAAGCTTCACCGACGCCGGCCCTCGCATCACGAATCCCTTGTTGATGTCAGCCTCGATGACAAAGCTGGTTCTCAAATTGCAGCCTCTCAGCTCTTTGCAACCAACGCGTCACCTCGACAACACAACCATTCCTCAACACTGGACTTTGCATCACGAGCCCTCGTTGATGGGATCCTTGTCTATGACACAGGACCTCGTATTGCAGCTTCGTAGCTCCTTGCAATCAACACATTGCCTCGGCTATGTGATTCGGAACCTCACTACGCTCTTCAACCAGGACTTAATGCTCTCTAGTTCATCGGGCCTAACTGGGTTCCTGTACCCGACCCCGATCTATCATGGTTGGCCTGAACTTGTAACTTTCCCACATCCAGCGCGACCAGGTAGCCACAGTTGGCACGTTGGGCATTTTGGCGGTATTGTCACTTAAATATTTAAAATTGCATATCTCCAGTTCTACTCATTGGATTTTTGTCATTTTGGTCTTGTTTTATTTATTAAAATGTACTCTAATTTACTGTGTCTTCACTTTATTACTATTTGAGGTACTACATAAATACTTTACATTTTGTCTCTAAGTTAAACTTGTCTGCTCTGTGCCACGTTAATAGAGGGTTGGGCACAGTTTAATTTGTGGTGTGATTGTGCCTCACCCTGACCAGTATTGTGGTTCCTACTTGAGTGGGGTTCACCCCCCTCAACCAGTAACACAATTTCTCACACTATCTCACATTAAGTAGGTACATCTCTGCTATTGTCATATTAGCTGTTCGCCAAATAGCTAAACAAATGCAAGCCATCCTTAAGAACACAGAACAGGCAGTGCAAATTTCGCTCAAACACAACAGCCACAGCAGACAGGACATGACAGTATTTCTGTTTCTATCACAAAAGAAACAATCTATTCCTTAACTGGTCTTTTTTGTCTTACTCACTATCTCTTTCTCTCACACATACTTTCACTGAACGGTTGTGTTGCATGTGCTTGTGCTTATTTGGCCCTGACTCAGTTTGACTTTGAGAAGTGGCTGTCCAGGAGATGGTACTGTTCAGCTGACATCTCTCAATGTGTGTCAAACACACAGGCACAGACACACACACACGCACATTCATGCTCACAAACACTCAGTACTTATTTTTGTGCCAGAGGTTGCTGGCTTGTACGTCTGGTCCTTATTTCACTGTGTTTTTAGTAATGAGTAGAGTGTACAAGTCCATGTGCCTGTGTCACTAAAGTGGTGCCTCATGGCTCAGTTCAGTAAAGTTCCACTGCTTTGTCCTTATCTCAACATTTAGCCTGCATCAGTTTGTGTGCACCACGAGGAAGTAAGGTGTGCCTGAGAGATGGTGCAATACAGGAAAAATATTGCAAGCGATTGTGTGTGTGTGCATGAAGAAATATGTGTGCCTGAGAGGTGGTACAGCGCAGGAGAAATGTGTGTGACAGGGTGTGCATGTGCCTCCCTGAAGGTACGTCACATAGGAGATACTGCATGATGTTGCATTACCGTGCTCTGATGTGTGTATGTCTGGGAAGAGGTACAATACATTGGAGACTGCGCATGACTTAATGCGTGCCTGTGCACGAGTATGTGTGTGTTGTGAAGGGCACCATACATGGGAGACACTTGTTTACATTTTTTTACAGGTGGAGGTTTCTCCCGGATTTGTGGATTTCTGCTTTTCTGAGAGCCGGGTGGGAAACACACGGGGGGGGGAGATAAGCTAGGCTCTTTGGTGACCTTCGATGGGAGCTCTTTGTTTCTGAAATGAGGTCACTCATCAAAGGGGTTTGGGCACTTCAGAGGAAGGAGATGGGGTTGATAAGAGAATCATAAAGAATGGAGCTATGGTAACTTTTGAAGTACATATCTCTGAGGCTGACATCCATCTAGGAACCTCTAGTCACTCCAGTGGCTTGCATTAGGGGCTATCAGGTTTGGAAACTGTCCTACTGTGAGAGATGGCACTTCAAAGTGAGCAATCCCAAGAACATGAACATCACATGCAGAGACACTAAATCACATGTGTGTCCTGAAGTGGATTATGAAAAGTAAGTATGAGACTCCCAGGTCGTCAATGTGAAGAAGTGCCTCAACACGGAGAAGCTCAGCAGGAGCTCTGTTTGTTGCGACCAGGACTGGGAACTACTAGTCTGCCAGTATCCCATGCGGGGTGAGGGGAGTACGAGCTTCTTCCTGACCAAAGACCAGTGGGCTCTGTGAGGTGAAGGAGATGGCTTGGAGGGAGCTAGTTCCTGCAAGGATCGTGTTGCATGGATCCCGGAAGGCAGAGTGTTAGATTGCGGTCCGTTAGGACCGTCACACTGATCTGGTTGTTGGCGTGTGTGCCAAAGTCTGCAAACCCCTTGCTAGGTGGGGACTGAGGTGAAGAATAAGGGCTACCACCCTTAGTGCTGCACTGTGAGAGACTAAGGGCTGTTGCCCGATACAGCACTGTTACCCATTAGGGGGGCCGTCACCATGTTCGTGCTCTCTGCAAGCCTGGTATGCCAGGGCAGTGAAGGAGGACTAGGGATATCACCCTGCCCCCATGCTTAGCGGAGAAGACACTTCATGCCATGACCGACGGGGAGAGAGCAATGATTTCAACTCCTGTCCAGGAGCATCAGAGATCTGCCCTCCGATTCCAGGAGAGATTTCACGTATCGGAGCAACGCCATGGAAAGCAGCGGCCATGACCACAGCATCTCGCTGTCAGGGCACCATCAGGTGGCTGAAGGGCTCCCTGGGACTCTGAACCACCCCTCCACAAGAGTGGGTAAGACTGTTGAACGGGCCGCCAGTCTGCAGTGCCCGGTGGGAACCTGCACTAAATTAACACCTTCCAGCACAGTGACTCCCTGATCTTGCCAAAGTCAAGTCAAGTCAAGTCAAAGAATTTATATAGCGCACTACATACCCAGGGGGTCTCAAGGCGCTTAGGGATGGGAAGTGGATTACTTGTCAAATATCCACGTTTTAAGTTGCTTTCTGAATGCTAGGTGGTTCTGGGTGAGGCGAAGGTAAGTGGGGAGTGAGTTCCATGTTTTAGCAGCCAGGTATGAGAAGGATCTGCCTCCCATGGTTGTCTTGTTGATGCGAGGTACAGTGGCGAGGGCTTGGCTGGAAGAACATAGTTGGCGGGAGGGGGTGTAGAAGGACAGTCGTGAGTTGAGGCATTCTGGTCCTATGTCGTAGAGTGATTTGTGTGCGTGGGTTAGCAGTCGGAAAGTGATCCTCTTATTGACGGGTAGCCAATGGAGGTCTTTCAGGTGACCAGAGATGTGTTCGTTACGCGGGATGTCTAATATGATCCTGGCTGAGGCGTTTTGGATTCGTTGGAGTTTCTTCTGGAGTTTAGCGGTAGTTCCTGCGTAGAGGGTGTTTCCGTAGTCCAGTCGGCTCGTGACTAGAGCATGGGTGACTGTTTTTCTGGTTTCGGTGGGGATCCAGCGAAATGTTTTTTTGAGCATGCGAAGAATGTTGAAGCAGGATGAGGATACGGCGTTGACTTGTCTGTTCATTGAAAGAGAAGAGTCCAGGATAACGCCTAGGTTCCGTGCGTGGTCTGTCGGGATGGGTGCTTTTCCAAGGGCTTCCGGCCACCAAGAGTCGTCCCATGCAGAAGGTGATGTGCCTAAGATGAGGACTTCAGTTTTATCTGAATTCAGTTTCAGACGGCTGTGTTTCATCCATTTGGCAACTTCTTTCATTCCTTCGTGTAGGTTAGTTTTGGCGGTGTTGGGGTCATTGGTGAGAGAGAGGACCAGTTGAGTGTCATCCGCGTAAGAGATGATGTTGAGGTTGTGTTGGCGTGCGATGGCCGCGAGGGGGCTTCTGTATACGTTGAATAGGGTGGGACTGAGTGAGGATCCTTGTGGTACGCCACAGATGACTTCAGAGGCCTCGGACTTGAATGGTGGAAGGCGGACTCTCTGGGTTCTTCCGGTGAGGAACAAGGTGATCCATTCAAGTGCTTTTCCTTGTATTCCGATGTTTCTGAGGCGTTGTAAAAGGGTGCTGTGGCAGACTGTGTCGAAGGCTGCGGAGAGGTCGAGGAGGATGAGGGCGACTGTGTCTCCATTGTCCAGTAGAGTTCGAATGTCGTCTGTTGCTGCGATGAGGGCGGTCTCAGTGCTGTGTTTTGCTCGGAATCCAGATTGTGAGGAGTCGAGGGATTTGTTGGCTTCGAGGAAAGCGGCGAGCTGGTTGTTGACGGCTTTCTCGATGACTTTGGCCGGGAAAGGAAGGAGTGATATGGGGCGGTAATTTTTGAGTTCGGTGGGGTCCGCTGTGGGTTTTTTCAGGAGGGCGGTGAGTTCAGCGTGTTTCCAGCTTTCCGGGAAGGTGGCGGAGTTGAAGGAGCAGTTGATGACGTCTCGGAGGTGCGGTGCTATGACGGAGTCTGCTTTGTTGAAGATGTGATGAGGATATGGGTCTGTGGGGGATCCTGAGTGAATGGAGTTCATCAGGCGAATGGTGTCCTCGGTGGAGATTGGGTTCCAGTCGTTAAGGGTGTTCAAGGGGGGAGAATGTTCATCATATGGTTGGGTGGGTTGGTCACCGGGTTGGTTGTCGAAGCTGTTGTGGATGTCTGCAATTTTGTTGTGGAAGAATGTGGCTAGGGAGTCGCAGAGGGCTTGAGAGGGGGTGATGTCATTGGAGTTGGCCGAGGGATTGGTAAATTCCTTGACGATGTTGAAAAGTTCCTTGCTGTTGTGGGCGTTGTTGTCTAGTCGATCCCTGAATGCAGTTTTCTTGGCCTTTCGGATTAGTTGGTGGTGTATGCGGGTGGCGTTTTTGAAGCCGTCCTTGGTGCTGGTGGTTGGATCTTTTTTCCAGGCCTTTTCAAGGGAGCGGCAGAGTTTCTTGGACTTCTTGAGATCATCGTTGAACCATGAGGCCTTCTTGCTGCCAGGTTTGCTTTGACGTTTTTTCAGTGGTGCTAAGGTGTCGGCGGTGTTGGATAACCATAGTGTGAAGTTGGCGGCGGCTTGGTCTGGGTTAGAAGAATGGGCTGGGGTGTTTAGAAGGAGTGATGAGGAAATCTGGTCGGTGGTGATTTTGTTCCAGTTTCTTTGCAGAGTTGGTTGGAGGTGGTTGATGGGTTTCGGCTTGTTGTAGATGAAGTGAACGCAGCTGTGGTCAGTCCAGAGGAGATCCGTAGTATGGCTGAAGGAGACATGATTGCTGGAGGTGAAGATGGGGTCGAGTGTGTGACCTGCGATGTGGGTGGGGGAGGTGACCAGTTGTTTAAGTCCGAGGTTGGCGAGGTTGTCCAAGAGGGTGGTGGTGTTGCGGTCGTTGTTCTTTTCAAGGTGAAAGTTGAGGTCTCCTAGAAGGATGTAATCTTTGGAGGGGAGCGCGTGTGGAGTGATGAAGTCCGCGATGTCTTCACTGAATTTTGCGCGGGGTCCTGGTGGTCTGTAGAGGAGGGTGCCTCTGAGTGTGGTCTTGGGGTCGGTGTGGATCTGGAAGTGAAGGTGTTCAGAGTTGGTGAGGTTGACGTCAGAGCTGGTAGAGATGCGGATGGATTTTTTATGGACGATAGCGATTCCTCCTCCTGTTTGGCCGGTACGGTCTTTGCGTGTGATCTTATAATCTTCAGGGATGGCAATGGTGATGTCTGGGGCGGAGGAAGCGTTCATCCATGTTTCTGTTAGGAAGGCGACGTCTGGAGAGATGGTGTCTAGTAGATTCCATAGGTCAATGGCGTGCCTGTGGACCGAGCGGGTGTTGAGAAGGATGCATTGTAGGTGATTGGGGTCGGGAATCTGTGGTGTGGTCGTAGCGGGGATGTTGTCGGTGCCGATGAATTTGCAGGAGTTGCAAGAGAAAGGTCCATGAGTGTGTCCAGGAGCGGCTTGGACGCAGTTCGGGGCGCGACCGGGGTTAAGGGCTAGGAGGGTGGCGGCATCGTAGGTAATGCGGGAGGGTTGGGGAGTGCAAGGGGCAGGGGGTCTGGCGCTGGGCGCGGTCCTGGCGCGGACGGGCGTAGACGGGCTTACCTTTGGCGCACCTTCGGCGCGGATTGGGCGCGAACGCTGCGCGTGGACGCTGCGCGCAGGAGCAACTGTCATATAAGGATAGTGGACGGGGAGGGGCGAGGGCGGTTCAGCTGGGAGGCGGGGCGGGCTAAGGAGGAGGACAATAACAACAAGATGGAGGCGCAGGGGTCAGACCGGCAAGAGGGCTTGGGGGAAAACGCTATTTCTGCAACAGAGTCACGCTAGATCCCATAGAACTACTGAGACAGGAATGCATCAGTGATATATAGCTTGGATGTCAAACACGTGAAATGGGGAATAACCATCAGCCATAAACTGGAAAGCTGATCTTGGAAACACTTGTGGGCTTGCCTCAAGAAGGCTGTGTATACTGGTTGCAGTGTAGTGTGTTATATTGTACTTTGTGTTAGTAGATAAATACTACTTTTTACATAAACAAGTATTTGATTGGGCAATCATTTACTGGGGTTGCTGGATGTATTTTGTGTTGTGAGTCTACGCTCACTGTAGACCTACCTCCGCCTTGAGGAGCCTTGGACTGCTTGACCTGTGCTACCACTGAGAGTCAAGTGTTGAATGGGCACTTGGCCCAGTTGCTCAGAGCCCATTATAGGCATTGCCCTAGGACATTAGGAGCAAAAGGCCTCAATCACCAAGGTTGGAGCCCAGTAATTCCTGCTTGCCCTGTAGTCCTCTCAACACAGGTCTGACACAGTGATACTTCACCATTCAGTACATTATCAGCTTTTCTAATTCCACAAACCACAATAGAAATAAAGGAAGGACGATTGCTCACACTTCTGGATGGGGAGCATGTTGCATCTTGGCAAGCGCAGTGCGTCCATTGGGGCGTGGGGGTGTAGCCCCCGCCTGCAGCTCCCTCGGCGTCTTTGAACTTAAGTAAACTGAATCAGTTTACTTAAGTTCAAAGACGGAGAGGGAAAACTGTCTGACAACCATGTCAGTCAGCCTGACGTCGGGGGTGGGCGGTCCGACGTCAGGCTGACTGACATGATTGACACCAGGGGCAGCAGGCAGCAACACAAGAGCGCATGAGTGGGGACGGAGGGTGAATTTTCGCACCATGACCACTCCTGCGCACTTGTGTTTTCCTTGTTTGCGCATGCCCATTAGGAGCCCCTCTGCCTCCTAATGGGCGTGCTGGGGGCGAAGATTAGCCGTGACCTAAGCCCACTCAGCACCAGGATTGGCTGGGAGGGGCTGCCACTCCACTCCAGAGCCGTTCGTGAAGGCGCCAAGGGGAGCAGCAGAGGTGGCGCGGACCGTCTGAGGTACGTTTTTCTTTTTATATATTTTATTTAAATCCCTGCCACCCACCCCCGCGCAAACCCCCTAAAGCGCGAGCCGCGACTGATTACGCACCTTGATGCTCAACTCGCCTTTGATGTTATTATGCGGTCCAGACACTGATTTCAAAAGACTCAAGTCAAGTCAAGTCAAAATATATGTTTATTATGACCGTAGTCTTTAAACAATGCAGTGAACATGACGCAGAATGGAGTATGCACCATTAATTCATAAACTTATTTTTTTTTAATTTGTCCATTAAAAAGATCCTATACACCATTATCAAAAGTACAAAACTCCAATAAAAATTACAATTATCTTAAAACTTATATTTGTGTATTAAAAACCTATTCACATGCTTACCACTACAAACAATTTCATTCCGCTAAAATTCATACAGTACTACATGTTATTCTTTGGATCTCAATGCACTCAGGGCCACCTTTATAAATTTCCAGAGGGCAATTGCAATATCGATGTAGGGGATTTCTGTTAAGAGGCTGGCCGCCTGCGACCTTGTTTTTATATCATATTTTAAGAAAACTGGGCGCAGCCAAAGTTTTCTCTGATCTTGGAGTGTCAGACAATCTAACAGGATATGCAGCAGGTCTCCCTTAGTTCCCAACATACACCTGCAGCGACCTTCCTGATCTAACATTTTTATTTTAAGGTCTCTGTTTATTAGCCATGGATTGATCCCAATTCGAAGCCTCAGGATCTCTTGCCTGAACCCGCGATTGGGTAATCTATCAAGGTAGGGGAACCAGTTTTCATAGGACCAAGCATTTAGCATATGCACCACTGATTTTTTTCTTTGTTAAATAGCCTACATCAAGCGATTTGGAAACGTCTTTCCCCCTTTGCATCAGATCACCTTTGGTACTAGGGATTTGATATGTTTTCAGGTCCAAGTCGATCTCTAATGAGTTACAGATTCCCTTCAATTTTTCCCTACTGTCCTTCGCTTTCCCTACTGGCCTTCAAAAGACTCACTTAGAGCACTAAACCCAGAATTGGCTTTTCTTTCGCCCATTTTGTCATCTCGGAAGCACTAACTTGTATCTGTGACCCCTAAAACACATTGACTCTAGCGCACGCAATGGAAGGTCAGGCAAAACCCGCCTTTTCATGGCATGAGACACGGGCACAGGTAGCTAGAAGGTGAGATAGGTCTTACGGTGCTTGGTTTTTAGTTTATTTTTTACCTACAGGAAGCGCGTTGTTGGGGCCTGTGCTTCTAGCGCGTCATTTAACACAATATCCGCACGCACAGATCACAATAAACTCTGGGCTGAGTTGTTTGTTCCGTTTAATTTTATATAACTCGTGTCACTGCCGTCAGCATGTCTCCAAGCGTCTCCCATGTTTTGGCGTTAAAGGATACGAGTTCATATGACGATAAAATGATGTGCCCACGGTCACACAATTTTGGTGAAACGTGATGCTGAGATTGGCAGTTAGGTCTTCCTTTGTCACCAGTTAGGCAGTGTCAATACCACCAGCGTTCATGTTTGCGAGACTATACCAAGCGCGTGCTCAGCTCTATCTCAGCGCTTTCGGTAAATGTGCAAAATATATAGTGCCAATATCGGCCCAGCTCCAGACCTTTCATCATACAACACACCACTCCAACAATAACCGACACAACACAAGTTTGATGGCGAAAGTTGTTGTAGTTTTATTAGCATATACATTATGCTCATGTTGGGTTATCTTACGGGTCGATCCAGAGCAGGCCGCCTCTCGCGACCCGCCCACCTGATGAGCCATAACCCCCCGGGGTGTTAAACGCGGGGCGTTGTCAGTTTGGGGGGAAGGTCTAACCCCTCCACTCGGCGGACCTCTGTTCCGCCCCTTGCCCACGCCCCCCCCTCGGGGGGCGGAGCGTTGTGGCAACCCCCGGTTGCTCACGTCTACAACCGCCCAAAGGACTAACGGGGCGCCGTCACTCCTCCAGGGTCCAACCCAGCGTGGACCTCCCTGGGGATAATTCTGCTCTCGCACCCACCGGTGCTCCTGTAGAGGGTACCCCTCTGTACCTTTATGCATTGGATCGCCCAGTAACTCCGCCATGGCTCTGGGTGTGGCCGCCGCCGCCCCAGAGTCCCCCCACCTACTAGCTTCCTATTAGTACAACCTGCTGCTCCTAGTGCTTTCCGCTATATCAACCCAAGCTCGTCATATTAACTTCGGGTAAATGAACCCCGTCTACATCAAAGCACACAGTGCAGTTGGCAAGTAGCAACTCGAGCCTGATGAAAGAAGTACTCCTATGCTTCAGGCTACTCCCCAGTTGTCGGGCGACCCTATCCACCTCTCCTTGGCGCCAAGGACCTATTGCACTACAATTGCAATCACCGGCCTCCTTCAGCTCAGGCAAGGACAAGTCTGCTCCCTTCCTCAGCACCGCCAAGCTGGCACGCAACCAAACTTCCTTCTTGCTTCTGCCACCCTCCGGACAGGGAGCTGTGCCAGTGATGTCCATGAATTTCACAACTAACTGCCAACTGTGCTATGCGGGTGTCCATCAAGTGTGCCTTCCCCCAGACTGTTCCTATTCTCTACCGCTGGCTGACCAGCAACCAACAAGCCCCTATCAGGTAAACAACACCACTGGCATGGTGTCCCCTGTCTAGCATGTGGCCTTACACCCTTACTTAGACTTACTGGGGACATAATCACCATCAAGGTCACGCCTGGCGGCTCACTCCCATGACGCCGACCCTACTGTAGGCTAAAGAACTCCTCGCATGTTTAGCCTCTCTGGAAAGACACGTAACTTTCACCCATGGGAACCTAATTGTGAGACCATCACCTCTCAACTATGCCTGCCAACTGCGTTCTGGAGTCGGCTTAAAACACTGTGTAGAGGATCTCCTCATGTTTGACACTTGTACCAGACGTCCCCCTGTGCCTGGCCTTCGATGGACCCTATGAAGCTTGTAACAAGCCGCCTATACAACTGTATATACAAGGGGAAACATCCTTAACAACGAAATTTTAATAACGACTTACCTGAACAACGAATCTTGAACAACGACCAATCCTTAACAACGACCATTTTAAACCACGACTTTCCTTAACCACGGGTCCCTCCCCTCCACTCCTCCTAACGTGACGCGATCTTCGCCCCATGGCATTGCCTCGGCAAAGCTATCATCAGGAAGACGGGCTCTGATGCGCACGGGGAAGCAGCCAGCCTCATCCTGCCAGCCTGGTAATGCGTGGCACTATATCCGTTCGTGTAACCAGCATATTAAATAACATCTGAACTAATTAAAAAAACAATTGAGAGGATCCGTAATTTATTTTAGTAAATCTCCATCAAAAAACACACACGCACAGAAGATACAAACTATCGGCCTGCGTTCCAAGATTCAGGGCGTTGGAAGCGGAGCAATCGTATGTGATCTGTGCTTTGAACTGGCAAGGGTGTTCCTGTCATCGGAGCAAAAAAGATCATCAGCCTTTGAAGTGCACTGAGATAGAGAGCAGGAGGGCAAAGGCCACGCTTGCCTTTCTGGTATTACAGATAACAGGGCGAAGACAAATCAATCACTTTGTCATAGAACTGCATCACATTAAGAATTAGTAAAACAAAAAAAAACATGCCGATGATTACAAGTTTGAACTACTTTAGCTGCTGCCATCCATTCAGTTTGGGACCAGGATCAGACGGGAATATTGGGAAAACGAGCAGTGCCAGATGGGACAGACTGTGGTCAGATTTATGGAAGTGTGTGGGCTGCCATCTCAGTTGGTTATTTTGCGTCACACACAAGTAATTGTTATTACAATACTGCCATCTATTGGCCTGTCACGAGATGTTGATTTTCGTGGTTAAGGGACTCGTAAAAAATGTAGTGGTTTGGCATTCCTCGTTGTTTAGCCTTCGTGGTTGAGGAATTCGTGGTTCAGGCGGTCGTTATTTAATCATACATCCACCGTCACTGAGGCCCACAAACACAGCCTATTCTATGCAGCTGCTGCAAGTCGGTTTTAACACTGCCAAGGAGGAGCTGCATTAGTGCCCTGCGGCCTCGCCCACTGAGGTGTAGAAGCAAAGGGGGTTGTAAAGTAGCCTATGCAGGGACACTCGCTCTGCTTAAAATGTGCATCTTCCGAGGGAGGGGGAAGGGGGGCTGGGCTGCTGCTGAAGATACGGAGCACGCCTTGGATGGACCCTTTCTTCCAGGTTTAATTTCAGTCGTTTTTAGGTTTCGCTGGGGGGCGGAGCCGTTAGGCTCCTCCTCCAGAGAAATCTGTAGTTTCTAGTATGGGTGACTTGAACACGCCTCTCTGCTTCATTGGCTAGCTCCATAAATGGAGGCTAGCCATTGGAACAGAGAGGCGTCCGTCAATGCCGGACCAGACACGGGGGCGTTCCCGAGAATCTTTGGCTTTTGGCTACGTCATGATACGTCAGCCAAAAGCCGGGAACGCCCCCGAGAAGAGCTGGCCCGATCGCTGTGCTCATCGGCACAGATTCAGGGGTGAGGGGAGACCCGTGGTGTTTCCCTGTGCCTTATAATCCCCCGTGTCGATCTGCTGGCGAGGAAGCAGGCTGACCGCGATCTGCGGCCCGAAAATCTCTGGCCGCTAAATCACCGTCGCGGCCCGGGGCCAGAAACACCCTCTGCAAGCTGTGTTCGTGACCGGGAGCTGCGGTAGCTGAGATCGAAGCCGCCGCGCTCCCATTGGCCACAGGAGTCGAGCCCCCTCACTGACGCCGCGACGGGATTGGCCCGTGCGCCGTCGCGTCACTACTGAAGCTGTGCAGGGATTGGCCGCTCAAGGTTCGTCATCGTGGGTTGCCCCGGGAGCCGCACTGCCGTTGGCTGACTCCCGGGTGGTTGTGAGGGCTCGCCTGCAAAGCAGCGACCTGATTGGGCCATCGGCGGAGGAGCTGCACCTGAAGCACGACGAAGAGCCTCCCGGAGGAGACCCATCCCCGCCGAGGAGACCGTGAGTGCCCCTGTGCCCCCGGCCTGCCGTCCCAACTGCCGAGTGCCTGCATAACTCCCCCGCCGCTCGTAGGATTGTCGAGAGCGGGCGGGAGAGCAACCGGGACCGACTGTCCATTAGCCTGATATAATTGGATTGACTCTGAAATATACAAGTTCTGTCCGAGAGCCTGATATAATTGACTTGGCACTGCAGTATATGTGCACTGTCCAAGAGCCTGAAATAATTGGCGCTTCTCTGCAGCATACGCGCACTGTCCATGAGCCTGATATAAATGGACCTGCTCTGCAGTGTATGTGCACTGTCTATGAGCCTGATTCCATTGGATCTGCTCTTTAGTGCATGTGCAGTGTCCATGAGCCTGATATAATTGGATTTGCACTGCAGTTTACATGCACTATCCGTGAGCCTGATATAATTGCATTGGCTCTACAGTATACGGTCACTCTCCATGAGCTTGATGTAATTAGATCTGCTCTGCAGTATACGTGGACTGTCCGTGAGCCTGACATAATTGGATTGACTCTGCAGCATATGTGCACTGTCCGTAAACCAGATATAATTGGATTGGCTCTGCAGTATACGTGCACTGACCATGATTGCTCATGGGCCTGATATAATTAGATCTGCTGTGTAGTGTACGTACACTGTCCATGAGCCTGATATCATTGGATCGGCTCTGCAGTATGCGTGCACTGTCCGTGAGCCTGACATAATTGGATTGGCTCTGCAGCAATGGTATACACGCAGTGACCGTGAGCCTAATATAGTTAGACTTGCTCTGCAGTATACGTGCACTGTCCGCGAGCCTGATATAATTGGATTTGCTTTCCAGCATATTAGTGCATGTTATGCTCCTGGTGGCATGCACCCTGGTTGGTGGTTCATGTGTACTGTTCCTAGCAGTAGTGCTGGGCCTCCATTGTTGGTGGTGTTCTTTCTATCATTTGGGTGTTACTTACCTGCAGTCTGGGGTGCACATATCTACTGCCCACTGCCCTGAAGATATCAGGCCTCTACCAAGAATGCGAGCGCTGTTCATCGCCCTGATGCTGTGCGCCTTGCACTGCGCTACGTATGCAATGTCTACCAGCCCTTCTGCATGTGCCCTTCCCTCTGACAACTATGTGCTCCACATACCCTAATGATCTGTGGTTCTTTCAGGTGCATGCCCTGTGTAGCGCCCTGATGCCATGTGCTTCCTGTCTGCGGTATATGTGTATTATTTATTTCCCTGGTTTTGTCTGTCCCTCCTTCATGCGTTGCTGTCTTTCAGTATAATGTTGACCATAGTTCTGTGCTGTTTATCGTCCCGATGCCCTGTGCCTCGTTTACACTTCCTGGAGGCTTCTGGGTATTTCAAACCCCAGTGGCACTGAAGGTCTTTCCTGGTCTGTTAACTGTGCTTCTCTCGTGGAACTGTTTGCTGTTGTTTGCCTGGTCTCAGGGTTATGCTACCGTCGTCTGCTGCCATTTGCCCTGCTCTGCCCTACGAGTCCTGTGGCTAGGCGGCTGGAATTTGTTCTGCCATCATGGCTATGTTTACCTGGCGTTGTTTACCGCCTTTTTTCGAGATATTAGTCCTGTTCTGAAGGATCAGGCCTTGCCCAGCCCTGGAGCAAGCAGAGGGACTATCCATTTTGTCCTGCCTCGTGGAGTCACGTGATTCTCTCCACAGTGACACGGAGGGGATTTCCAATGTTTTATTACTTTGAGCGGTGGAAACTGCTTTATTGCACTTTGTGCTTTCGCTTTACCAGGGTAGTGTTGTTACATCATTTCTTCATTACTGCTTGTCATCCTGAGCCAACAGGAAGTGGTAGGGCACTCTTGAATATTGCTTAATGAGTCCCTTTTTAGTGCAAGAGTGTAGTAAGTGTTACATGTCATTTTCCGTATTTATTTGATGCACAACCAAACATATTCAGTGTGTTTGAGCGTGGGAGTGGACAGCTAGCAACTAGCAGAAAACGTTTTGTCTCAAACTGCTGTATTAGTAAAAATGTGCTTATTTTTAAATGCAGATATTAAAATGATAGCATATAATATATATATGAAAAATGAACATTTTGCAATTAAAGTTTTGTATCGCTGATACCATCCTGAAACGTTACTCTGAAACTTCACAAAGTTGCAAACTTTGTCGACTTTGGAAAACTGTTACCCAAGAACAACATTTTCTAAAAACAAAATTGTGGAAGAATTTGTACTACAAAAGCCTTTTTCAAGGGAAAAAGTAGCCAGTTTTTAGGTTTCGCCTGGCCGAAGGCTGCGCACTTGTGCGCAGCTTTTCGGCGCAGGTGAAATCTTTTGTTTACAATCTGGGCTTCGGGAACGTCCCCCGGCTCCCATTGGCTAGCTCCATAAATGGAGGCTAGCCATTGGGAACCGGATCTGTCCGTCAAGGCCGGACCAGATTCGGGGGCGTTCCGTGATTTTTTCCCTCTCCACCCACTTCTGTTCGTCATCGCGGCGGTGGGTGTGTGTTATTTTTTTTGTTCGAGTCGGCTTTTTTCTTCCTTTTACAAGGGTCTGTTGTTGGAGTTGGCTGCAAGATTCGAGTTCCCACGAAGCGATCAGGTAAGGAGCATTTTGTTTATAAATGTGTTTTCACTTTGTAAGTTTACGCATTTTGTGCCCGTTCCCGCCCCCCCCCTCCCGCTGTCCGTGCGCCGTTCCCGCCCCCCCTCCCGCTGTCCTGTGCCCGTTCCCGCCCCCCTCCCGCTGTCCGTGTGTCTGTTCCGCCCCCCTCCCCGTGTGCCCGTTCCCGCCCCCCCTTCCCTTTCACTCTCCGTTGCTTGTCTTTGAAGAAATCAACAGCCATGCTCATAACCCTGAAAGTAATCCCATGCACTAACCAGGACCCACAAGAAACCACTGTGTGGCCCGGGCTGCACTTATGACATGAGTGGGTAAGTAAGCCCTCTGTTATCCTCGGAGGTAAAGTTATAGGCAATAGGCTTTTCTTGCAGTGTAAGAGGTTCTCCTGCTACGAAATGTGTATTGGGATAATATTTGTTTGTGGGAGACTTGTTTTTAGATTAATTTAACTGGTCTGCCCTGCCAAAGGATTTGTTATGTACATTTTCGATTACATATGGGCATCCACTATAGGTCCAGGAGGAACGGTTCCATGCAATATTTATGAGATATCCACAAAGAATATTTACATTAAATTAACCTAAATGGCAACATTTTACATAGTACTAGCCAGACATTCGGACATGAATCCAGTCTCCTAGGTGTGCGTTCAGCACTCTACCAATCTGAAAATATTTATATTTAAATAAGTCACCCCGGAACAAACACGTCCGAATTTTCTAGAATGTCCTGCGTTACTTACATAGGAACTTGCTGAGAGTCCCATTAAATATTTGGTGGGCTCTAGGATAATGCAGATTGATCTTTGACAATTTCACATGGCATATTACAACCTTATCTGAGTGTCATTTAAGATCTCTTTAACCAAAATAAGCAGTGTTTGGCAGCAGTGTGCTGTCCGTGCGCCGTTCCCGCCACCCCCTCCCGCTGTCCCGTGCCCGTTCCCGCCCCCTCCCGCTGTCCGTGTGTCCGTTCCGCCCCCCTCCCCGTGTGCCCGTTCCCGCCCCCCCTTCCCTTTCACTCTCCGTTGCTTGTTCTTGTCTTTGAAGAAATCAACAGCCATGCTCATAACCCTGAAAGTAATCCCATGCACTAACCAGGACCCACAAGAAACCTCTGTGTGTCCCGGGCTGCACTTATGACATGAGTGGGTAAGTAAGCCCTCTGTTATCCTCTGAGGTAAAGTTATAGGCAATAGGCTTTTCTTGCAGTGTCAGAGGTTCTCCTGCTACGAAATGTGTATTGGGATAATATTTGTTTGTGGGAGACTTGTTTTTAGATTAATTTAACTGGTCTGCCCTGCCAAAGGATTTGTTGTGTACATTTCTGATTACATATGGGCATCCACTATAGGTCCAGGAGGAACGGTTCCATGCAATATTTATGAGATATCCACAGAAAGTATATTTACATTAAATTAACCTAAATGGCAACATTTTACATAGTACTAGCCAGACATTCGGACATGAATCTAGTCTCCTAGGTGTGCGTTCAGCACTCTACCAATCTGAAAATATTTATATTTAAATAAGTCACCCCGGAACAAACACGTCCGAATTTTCTAGAATGCCCTGCGTTACTTACATAGGAACTTGCTGAGAGTCCCATTAAATATTTGGTGGGCTCTAGGATAATGCAGATTGATCTTTGACAATTTCACATGGAATATTACAACCTTATCTGAGTGTCATTTAAGATCTCTTTAACCTAAATAAGCAGTGTTTGGCAGCTGTGTAATATTCTACTTGGGTGAGGATCTCCCACCAAAAACCTTTCAGTGAGAAAAGCAATTGTTGTAGAAACGATTAAATTAGCTCCTCTTTACAAACTGATAATGCCAAGAAACATCCCTTAACTAAGATGTGGGCTGTGAGAGCTGTGAGAGCTGTGTGGGCTGTGAGAGCTGTGTGGGCTGTGAGAGCTGTGTGGGCTGTGTGGGCTGTGAGAGCTGTGTGGGCTGTGAGAGCTGGGTGGGCTGTGAGAGCTGTGTGGGCTGCGAGAGCTGTGTGGGCTGTGAGAGCTGTGTGGGCTGTGAGAGCTGTGTGGGCTGTGAGAGCTGTGTGGGCTGTGAGAGCTGTGTGGGCTGTGAGAGCTGTGTGGGGAGTGTGGGCTGTGTGGGCTGTGAAAGCTGTGTGAGCTGTGAGAGCTGTGTGGGCTGAGAGAGCTGTTGGCAATGTAAATAACAATGCCATTTATTTATAAGTAAAAAAAAAAAAAGAAATGTCATGAGCAATGGCAATAGCTCTAACTTTTCCAAAGGCGAAACCGTTGCATTGTAAATGCTTGTTCACTTTGAGTCCTGAAATCCTAAATCTCAGGGTAGTCTTGAGTAACAGGCCCCTGCGAATTTGTTTACTCGCCCCTGGGCAAGGATTTGAGATCAAACGACAGACAGACCTCGGTGTCAGCTGGGAATGCTTTAGTGCCAGCCTTTTCCCTGTTCGGAAATAGATTTATCCTGCGCGTGCATTTTTTCCAAAAACATAAATGGGATACTCAAATTTGTATATTGAAGGATTGAATTGCATTTCCTTTCAACGCGCATGTGTATAGTGTGGTACATGGGGAGACGTGTGTGAAGGGCTCTACGGTGCCTACTGTGGGTCGTCTGATGGATGTATAGTTAATTGGACAATATATGTGGCTGTGGGGGATGTGAGTGAGACATTAGAAAATGAGCGAGTTATGTGGCCTAATAATGTGTGCCTGGTGGCTGGAGGGGCACATGGGATGTAGGTGACATACATTGGAGTGTAAAAGACACATAATGTCTATAAGGTGCATCTCGAGGCAGTGGGTAATATGTGAAGGCTTATGAGGTGTGAGAGTGGTACACACGTTCTACGACGGAGAGCTGAGCGACCTATCGTAATTATTTTGGGGATATCATGGAGACGTGTGCTGTGTGCTCTTGACATGGGGTGCGTTTCAGAGAGACCTGGATTTTGTGAAAGATATAGAATAGGTGGAGGTAAGCAAGGTCTGTGTGAAAGGTTCATGGTCCAAGGGTCTGTCCGTATGGGTCCGTGAAACATGGCCTGCCTCTTACGAAAACGAGACGTGCCATAGTTGGCATATCGGGAAAGTGTGTAGGTGTTATATGGGTAACAGCTGTGTATACATGCGCCGGATTTGGACAGCATGTGTGCGCCCACTTGGGCTTTCGACATATGTGTGTGGCAGATGTCACAGAAAGTATAATATTTCAATCAGCAAATGCAGCAGGGAAGGTTTGGTAAGGACGTGCGTTCCCTTGAGGCGATGCATCGTAGGCCTTATGCTCTTGGTCAACCCTTCTTTGATTGACATCTATTACTGCCCTTCTTTACATTTCATACAAGACCATTTGTGATTACTTGCAAGCCTTGTTTCATGAACTTCAATGTTTACAGTGCCTAAATATTGTATCTAGTTTCTTGTGGCAATGGACCTTGGATCATCTGATGTCCCTTCACGCACACTCTATTATAGCTATAAATTTATACATGAACTTACATTCACAGGTCACTTGTGTGCATCTTTTTACATGAATATTGAGCTACATGCTTCAGATGCCCTGCGACATCAGCATCGATTTTAGGTTAATATGGATGACCCATACGGTAGAGCCCATTGGTGAACCTGTTGCCTTGGATTACAGTGTTTGATTTTATTTAGATAAGCACAACCTTTTTTACGCTCGCTTGCCATAGTGCAGTATGGCAATCATTTTACGCCTCACCACTTTCAAATGTCACCAGCCACCACTGCATCCTGGCCAGGCCGATTTAAGAGACTTTGGATAGGCAGCTACCTGGAGTGGTAGGCGGATCTGGCTAGCAGTGATGCTACAGCTGCTGCAAGGATGTGACCAAAAAGTGAGGCAGGTAAGGCATGCATCGCTTGTCCACCACCACCCCTCCACCTTCATTAAACAAATTGGGAACTGGCACTTATTATTATTATTAAGATTATTTTTTCAAATGAAGCAATGCATACACATACATGCACATACTCTTTAACAGACACAATGAATAAGTGCATGTTGCATTGAAAAGACCGGTACACGGCCAACGCCTAAGCTGCACTTTACAAATGATTATTTGCTACACTAAAGACAAATGGGCCGGATCCAGTGCATGTCATGTATTGCCAAGTTGGGCTTCTTGTGTGGCACCCTAGGGTTGCCTCAGAGTACTGAGGCAAGGACTGCAAAAGTGAGCCACAGAGAGGAAAGGAGGGACCAACACAGAGGGGAAAAAGAAATCAACTGGTTAATGGAATGATCTTTCCTACAAGACTTCTATCTCACTCGATTGTGCAAAAGCGCACATGCGTCATTTTATGACTGGATTTCTAATAAACTGAAGGGTTGAACCACCAGGAAGAACGTGAGCTGGCTTCTCACCTAGACAGGGCAGTTTGACTGCATTTTTGAGCTGTTTGTAGCATTGTTTAAAGAAACTAGAGCAGCCAAGATGCATGAAAAATGCATAAACGTGAGACCGAGCATGTAGGCAAGGCCCCGTCTGAGAGTAAGTCATGTTTGTGGTAGACAAGTCCAAATGGTCCTATGGAGGAAGGCTGCCGCCTCATGCCAGAGAGCATCGATGGGTTTCCTGCCCCTCACTAGGCTGCCTCCAAGGCCCTGGCACCTTGCCTCTTGTGTCAAGCCAGCTGTTGAAGACTTCTGTGGTTGCTGCTTTGATTTAAGGTGGAGAACTGTGAAGAGCTGTTGTCCTCATGGTGCATTCATTGTTTTAAATCTATTTTTGCTGTTGTACAGGGTGAACATTGCTATAGAGCGTTACAGCACTTTAGAATAAATCATAGTTGCAAGTATATATAGAGTAAAACAGAATAGTAAAACAGTAAAAACACAAACGTAAATGAGTGCTTTACAAATGCAACATAATACAAGAATACCGTAAGAAAAACAAAAACAATGTAGAAGGGAAAATATGACCGTGAAATAGAAAGACAGAACGAGTACCCAAATAAATCATCTTGACCCTTGACATATAAAGTGGAAAGGTTACATATAAATAGGGAGTTGGTCATTAAATAGAGATTAGAAATAAAAAAAATGGAGGAAATAATGATTAAAGTTATAGAGAAAGCAAAAGAGTAATCATATATGGGAAAGCACCTATACCAGATAAAGAGGAAGCCAGGCTGGATATAAGGGCGAAGCCAACCAGAGACCATGGTTAGGATCTAGGGAGATAAGTGAAGAGAAAGGTTGAGAAAAGGACAAGAGGGTGATGGGCAGGTCCGTGCAGGAATCGAATAAAAGTAAAGCACAACGCGCAGAAAGAGTAGGTCCCGGTATGTGAGACGGGTGCATAAAAACAAAGAACGGTGACTGTGAATCAAGCAAGAGAGTGAAACTATACGAAGATATTGAGACTGGGGGACTACTAACTGGTGGAGGCAAACTCTTGACTTGATGGGATACTGTCTGCTGGTCACTCCTACACACCTTTATTGTATGTGATGGATTACTGTGTTAAGTGCAGCAAAGCAACTGGTTATCGCCTTGAGAAAGCTCTAGGGCATATAGTTGGTCCAAGCAAAACACGTGTCTCCATTCTTTTGGCATATAATGAATTAAATATACCACCTACCCATCTCATTTGGAATCTGATTAGATTATTTTACTATTAGTTAATGTGTGAGGGAAGTGCGGAGTCTTCGGATCCGACAGTGGAGCCAGGCCAACTCAAGATCATCAACTCTGAAACTGTTTTTGAGAAGTTATAATCAAATATCCATTTTGAATGTTATGTGAGAGGTAGTGTTGCAGAAAAAGGTGAAAAATAATGTGAAATTCTTTTGGCTACTATTCCAAGAAGAGGGACCGACTGGTCTGTATTATTCTGAATTACAATTTTTTTCCAGACAGCTGAAGTTGGATTTATAATTCCTTAATTGATTAGCCAAATCGCAATTTCGAATGAATAATGGCATGCCTCCAGTAAACTTGCAGCCCAGGCCTATAGCTCGGGTTCAGGGCCTTTACCAACTGGCTTCGCCTCGGCAGCGGTCTATAAGGCTATAATGACAATCTCAAGTACACCAGAATTCCTAATTATTACTGGTTGCCGTTGTAATCGACCTACAAATAGATCACAGCCTAGAGATCCTAGACTGGGGGCCTGGGAGTGAAATCACGTCTGCATCCTGACCAGTGCTTTAAATGGGCTGGTACCCGCCGGTACATAGTACAAGCACTTTTTTTATTTTGGAAGGGAGAGTACCAGCACTTCTCAAGAGAAATGCTATACTTTTAATTGGAGAGTACCAGCACTTCTCAGAAACAAGCAGGTACTCTGCTACAGAGTACCTGCACTTCTATTTTTCCATTTCAAGCACTGATCCTGACACAGGGGCAGTAGCATATGCTGGCAGACCACAGGGAAAGAACTCTTCCGAGTCTGGAGGGGCCAGGTAAATGTTTTGATAAAGGAAGTCAGTACTGGGTGTGATTAGAGGTGGTCGAGACAAGAATTTAACAGGGCACGCCGAGTCAACCAAGGGTTTGGCTTGGCTTGGAGATCCTGTGCTCAAGCCGATGCCTTGAAAAATTTTCTTATAAATCGAACAACAGCCATCATTTAAATCTATGATAAAGGCCGTCTCTTCAAAATTAAAAAAGATACTTGTTTAACATGCAGGATTGTTTCACCTAAAGGATATCAGATTGCCACTGCATTGAAAGGCATTGATAGTTTTTAAACGTGAACTCAGAAACATTCATACCCCGCCCCCAGTGTGAAGTCAATGCTATAGCTGAATTAAAAGGAAAGTATATTGTCATGCGTACCCTATATGTGTCATAGTTTCTTATTATACCTGGAACAACATTATGGTCTAGTAAATGAAACACAAAACATGTTTATACAGCAAACATCCTAAACTCTCGTATTTCAAGATACTCTCTAATAAACAAGGGGCTCGGAATAGTTGTCTAGAATCGCACAAACCAGCAGGGAAGCCGGGATTGATACCGGGCTTCCTAGTTTCACATTGTGTATTTCAGCCAATAGATGCATACCGTTCTCTTGTTTCACATCAAATATCACTGTGTTGTATTTCATTCATGGCCTTGAGTTTAGAGCATGGGTGGCAGGCAGTAGCCACATGAAAGCTCGGCTCGTTTTGGGCTCGAGGGATTAAGAGGACCTCGAGCTGAGGTTTCAGTGGTTCGCCCAACTCTAGTTGTTATACACCCCACCCAGTGAGTCTATGCCCAGTGTGAGTCTTGGACAAGAACACCCAAAGAGAGAACCTTTGCATGCATTGGATTGTAGTGGATTGTTACCGGTGTCACCTGGCCTACAGATTGTATAGATTAGAGGCGTGGGAAATATTGTGACAGTGACATTTTGCAAAATGTGGTTATTTTGTAGTTTTGTGATGTGTGCCATCTTCGCTCAACTTTGAGCAACATTTACAAAACATTTTGTTTTACTTGAGAGCACTGGTACAAAATATAGTCTTATCCTCGTTTTAGCTCTTGCGATTTCTGTTTTTCACAGGACTTTCTTTATCTACAATAGTATATAAAAGTTCGTCAATATGGCAAAGTTAGAACAGTTGGGGAAGTTTTTTGAAAAGTGATATTTTGGTACCCCACTCAGTCAACTTTTGCATAGGGTCTACCATTGTGCGGCACCACATGTGGTGCTCCTTAGTAACTTTTGACCTTTGCGAGCTAGAAGACATTTTTGTTCAACTCTGAAAATTATTCAACAGTAGTTGGATTATGTGGCAAGTATGTCAAATCCATAATTAGGCAAAAAGCACCACATGTGCATAATTGAATAATTCCTGTGACAAGGGGCGTACCTTGGTCAGTAAGATTGGGGGTTGTGGGTGAGCTTCCGATTTTTCAACAATCATGCTGGCATATCATATAATGCTAAAACACATTATACGATTAACAGGGTGCGTGAAGGTGGCTTTAGAGGCAGTGGAAATGGAGAGGAATGCGGATTGATAGGAGTACTAAGTGAGAGAAAACTCAATATTTTATAAAATAAACAAGAGGTTTGAGGATTTTCAAAACAGTGGGAGAAAGATTCTGTGTGAGCTTTCTTGTCTCTGTACGTAAAAATTATTGGTGAAATCTGACAGACAGCTCACCATACCCGACTGACACTGGCGTAGCAAGGGTGGCGGGGCGGTCCTCCCCTTTGCGGCACGAGTTTTTTGGGTGGCAGAATCCTCCCCCCCCCCCTTTACCTGCGGCCATCGTGGGCAGCAAACGCAGGGACTGCCACGGGCAGAAAAAAGGTCTAGCTGTGTCACTGCTGACTGAAAGTAAATGTACCCTACTATTTATTAGAAAATGTATTTACTTGGGGGGGACTGATAAACATTCAGGGCTCAGGTAAAGCCAGTGATGTATCCCTCGACTTTTCATAAAAGATGCAAGTGACGTGGCTTGTTTATGCACTTCCTCCTAGTAAACCTGCCGCAATACAACATGGCTTATTTTCCGGAAAAACATTTTTTGAGGAATTTTCGTGCAGTGAGTATCATTGAGAGAGATATGTCCTAGATAAGTTGCAAACATTGGTATTACACCTGCATTCGTGTGTCACTTTACTGACACCAGATAAAGCTAAAGATCCCATGGTAAGTGCAACACGTTATAACAACACGTACTGCACCAAAACACGGGTAACCAGGCCTACACACGTGCAGTACTTTATAACAAGATGTACTGCACTAAGGACAAAGGTACAGGGGCCGGAGCATGTACTACTCTCCAGCGCATCTTCAGCACATTAGAACAATATTTACTGCGCTGAGAACACAAATAAAGGGGCGTACATAAGCCTTTCTTAAGTTAACATTTGCTACTGTGAAAGTACAGGTACTGGTCCAGTGTGTGTGTGTGTGTGTGTGTGTGTGTGTGCTTCTGTGTAACAGTAGTTGCTGCACTGAAGACACAGTGGGAGGGAAGGCTGCGTATGCTCTATTTGTATGTTTTTGAAATGCACACATGAGCAGAGTGTTATAACAATTAAATATATATTAGAAATTAATAATACTATTGCATCCATCCAGCCCATTCCAACAGCTTTCAGTGACCTTAAATTGTCCAAATTGTTGCACTTGTAGACGTGTGATGATTAGAACTAGTGTTGGTAATGGCACTTGGGAGCGGAAATGGATGTCGAAAAGTACAGAGGCCTCTGGGGAAATGCCTAGGCCCTGGCACTTACCTTTTTCCTTCAAGTTAAGTACTATGTGGGTGGCTATGGTGGGGTGGTGGTATGAAATCTGACTCCACCAGGAAAAAGTAAAGAGATCTAAGTAGCCATAATGGTCCATCTTCTTGATGGCTATTGATGCTGTTTTTGCATCAACCCCAGCTCTGGAGCACATAAATGACTTTGCTACACACAGAGCTCAGTAGGACACTTCTTCAATCTTTGACATTCAACCGTTAACTGGACACATTGCATCATGAACTTTTTGTCAACACCCAGACACATCTCAAATGATAACGTAACTGGTAAGGAGTCTGTCGAGGACAACAAGGGTCCTACTGCACATGATCACATGACACTAATCTCCCCCTTTGTTAAATAAAAAGTACAGACAATATATATACATTAGAGCTCCTCATGAGTCATCAAGGTGCAGTGAAGAAGTTGCACTGTCATCTGGCATTGTAGATATAAACTCATATGTTTGACTTGGGCACTCGGGTGGACTGGTCTCACTTGTAAGGTCTGGAGTTGATGAACATCGAGGCATGTGCTTGAAATGTGATAGTCTCTTGTAATGGATTTTCCGGGAAGTTGAGTGGTCACCATGTGTCCTTCACTTGTCATGACTATTAATAGATCAGCATCATGCGAAGCATCAGTTTTGCATTTCCGTTTTTGTTTCACTAAGACGCGATCTCCTTTTTCAAAAACCGTGTCCCAACAGCTCGGGTCATGGTCCATTGCATTAACTTTGTCCCAATGGCTCTCCCAAACAGTAGGGTGTCAGGGGTTTCACCAGTTGTAGAACGGGGAGTTGACCGACAGGCACAAAGGGCTGGATGCAGAGCTGACTTTAGATTGATTCCTTATAGCGCAACGCACGGAACTACTTTCTTCAGCTTGCCCATAAATCGTTCAACAACACCAGAGAGGTGTGATTTTCTGATGTTTGACATTCAAGCAATTAAGAAAGTCCTTAACCTCCCTGCTATTGAAGGGTAGACCGTTGTCGGACTTAAGAGTAGAGGCACCACCCCATGTTGCGAAAATGTCATCTAGCCTCTCATAACTTTGTCATGGGTGGTCAATGACAAATCTTCCGCTAAGAGAAAAAGTGAATACTCATCAATAATGACCATAGGATGATGGCCATTGTTTAACACCTTGGCTGCTAGGGGGTTTCCCCTCCTGTGCTGATCCTTGATGAACCCCATTGTTCATGACAAGGTCAACTCGTCAAACGCACAGCGCAGGTAACACCCATGACGAGCTGACCTTGTCAAGAGCATGGAAGGGGTTAAGGGTCCAAGAAATCAAATGCAATTTTCTCCCACTCTTGTTTAGGAAGATCAGACCTGTTTAGCGGATGTTGTGGGAGATAAGCAGTTACACTGGTGACATGCTTTCAGTTGCTTCTCAACCATTTCATCAAGGAGAGGAAACCACACATAGTCTCCGAGGGCTCTCTTGGTGGCTAAAATGCCTCGATGTCCTTTATGCGTCACTTTAATTACTTGTTGCCTCAAGCTCTCAGGTATTACAATCCTCGAACCTCTTAGTACCGCACCTTCTTGAGTGACAGAAAGTTCATCCTGCACATTTTTTATATTCTACATCATCTGTGAGAGGTTGAATACGTCTTCTCCAGGATTGCGTTGTAATGATATCCTTGAGTGTGAGTATGTCTCTGTCTGTTTTGGTAGCAGCAACTATTTGCTCAATGGATAGAGCTGCAGGGATACTAGACTTCACTATGAAACTGATATACTCTTTAGCTGCTTTGGATGTTGCACTGTGACGTTGTAACAGCACTTGTGAAAAGTAATCCGCAGGGTTTTGACCTTTCCTAGGCTTATGCACAGTAGCGTAATCATACACTTGCAATCGCAACATCTACCTCTTAATGCAAGGGGGCATCTTGGCTTTTGGATTTCCGAAAATGGTGAGCAGCGCCTGGTGGTCAGTGACAAGGGAGAAGTAGTTTCCATACAGAAACGCGTAAAAATTTTCATAAGCCCACACTACAGCCAGGCTCTCTTTTTCTGGCTGAGAATAGGCATATAATTTCTGAGACAGACTTTTCCTAGCAAAGGCCACAATGTGACTCTGAACATTTGGATGTCATTTGTGTTGAGCAAGAATCGCACCCAACCCCGCCGGGCTTGCATCTACAACAATCTAAGTGTGTAACTTTGGATCAATTGGACCATTGGAAAGGAACATTCTTCTTTGTCAAATCTCTTAATGGGGCACTCACAGTGGCAAAGTCACAAATGCATCGGGAGCAATAGCTGGCCATGCCTGAAAAGGTTTTCAGCATGGTCACATCCTGCAGGAGAGAATTGGATGACAATGCTTGCACTTTTTCAGGTCTGGCGTCATCCCCCTTTCGGAGAATATATGCCCAAAAAACTTGAGGTTGGCTTTCTGAAACTCACACATTTCAGCATTTAAAGTGAGAACTGCATCAACCAGCAGATGGCATACTTGTGAAAGAGCTTTGTCATGCTCTTTCGTGCAGCCCAAAACACTAGTATATCATCACTGTAGTTTAAAGCATTTGTGAGAGGTTGAATTATTCAGTGAATGACATCCTGAAAGATTTCTGCAGCCAACGAAACACCAAAGCGAAGTCTTTAGTATCTGAAAAAAACAACATGAGTTAAAAAAGTAGTAATGCATCTACAGTCTTGATTTGATGGTATACCTTGTTCAAGTCAAGATGGGAGGATACTTTGGCACCATTCAACAGTGTAATCATGTCTGCTATGTGTAGACCTGGATGTCTTTCTCTCTCGATTGCTTTGTTGGCCTGGTGCATAGCACAAATGTACACCACTCCCCCACTGTCCTGTTTTGGCACTACCACAATGTGAGAAATCCATTGCGTCGGACCAGTGGAGTGTTTAATGGTGTCATGCGACTCAACCAAGCTTAGTCGTCAATCCTGATTTGAGGTCGTGTGGCACGTTCCTCAATCGTGCTGGTGAGTCTGTTTGTACTTTCTGTACCTGGTTATCACTGCCTTTATCTTTGCCCCTGGTCGTCTCTGCCTTTAGCGCTTTCTCGCACCTGGTTAGCTCTGCCTTTAGCTCTTCTTCGTACCTGACTGTCACTGCCTTTTAGTGTTTCTGCTTTATATGGATAATGGTGCTGTGTTACTCTGTGGTGCAGTATCTCTTCTTTCAGCCTTACCAGTAGGCTTCTTGTGTACTCTCTGACTGTGCTTCTCTGTAATGCCTTCACCTTCTTCAAGGGCCTCATAAGAGCTAGAGTAGAGTGTTGTCTCCACATACGCCAATTGTGGATCATTTCTTGGGGTGACACTTGGCATGCACAAGCAGTTTTCTGGACCACAGCAAACACTAAGGGAGAGCAGTCTTATTTCTTGGGGGCACATATCCCCCCTACTTGTCATCAACTGTGGCATCCACCCTAGCTCTGGAGCACATAAATGACTATGCAACACAGGGAGCACAGTAGCACACATATTTATTCTTCGACCTGCAACCATTAACTGAATGCTTTGCGGCATACATTTTATTGACCACACCCAGACCCACCCCAACTGATTACATAACTGGTAAAGAGTGTTGAGGACCATAGTGGTCCTACTGCACATGATCACACAACACTGCAGCTGTATTCACATTTACGCTTGCCACCTCTACTGTCCAGTGATCTTATCACCAGCGGTGGTAACCCATGGTATTGATATTGTGTGGATTTGGTGGAACTGAAACGGGTTCAGCTGCTTTTGGTTTCTATGTATCACTAGAGCATAAGACTTCAAACTTGCAGATTACCTCACTTTAGTCTGAAATGTAAACCAAAGACTAATGCAGTCATTAAAAATGAGTGCCCACAGGCCTACAGAAGATACTTGGCAATGCCAAACAACCCAGAAACAGAAGAAGGCCAAAATCTAACAAACAAAGTAATATAGGATATGTAGAAACTCACAAATCAAGTATTGAAAACCTGAAAACAAAGGGATCAGGGAGAAGAAGTGACTGGAACTTCGGGGAAGTAGAAATATGCCAGCAACTGGATCTTAGAAAGTAGAGACTAAGGGCCTGTTGTACTATTCCTATGCGCAATCCATTTATGTGCAGTTTGCACACTGAGGGCCTCATTTATTAGGTTTTGGCACAGGGCAGCGCTACAAGGAATCTTGCTGCGCTGACCTACGTCAAAAGAAAAGATATGGTGCATTCTTGCCCTTTTCCCCAGCGCTTGGGCACAATGGGCTTCCATGCGTCAACACAGGCACCCTTGCACCATGGTGCAAGTGTTCCTGCGTTGCGGAGCTGATTGATTTTGTGCAGGGTCTCCTTTGTGCACAAAATCAATTAATTCAGACGATTTCCTCTATCTGTGTGTGCAGCAGAATGCAGCACACATGGAAAAAGGAAAAAATAAGAAGAAATTATAACATTTCTCCTCGTTGCGCCTCCCTAACGCCAGCCCTGGGGTGGCCTTAGATTCGGACACATTCCCAGGTTTACTATTTCTCGTAAATTGGGAAATGCTACAAATTCCATGGGTGTTGTGTGGGAACACCCACGGCATCGCCCATGGAACGCCCCTTTCATGCGTTGTTCTGCGTGAAAGGGGCACATATTTAAAAGGCCATGAAATGCTACTTAAAGTGGCTTTTCATGGCCTTGCAAATATACCGTGGCACTTTGCGCCACCAGAATGCCAAAAAAGTGATGTTCCACCAGCACAATAGTGCTGCAAGAGGCCTCCTATATGAGGCCCTGAGTAGTTTACGAATGCAATGAACGATGTGACTTATGTACTAACAACTTGCATTGCAAACATTCCAGCAGGCAGCATGAAGCTTCTGGCAGAAATGTAAGAATTCACAACAAGGCTCACTAAGATCTATTTTGTGGCTTGAACTTGAGAACACAAAACACACAATAGAGCAGAACAGGTCAAGAGGTGGTGTGTGACTATATCAGAAACTATGAAACAGTAGGATGCAGATGTAGACCAATGCTGTTGCAAATTTGGTAAAACAAAGCTGGAACAATTCCCATCAGCCCACCCATTTGGTGGAGTTTACGTCACGTGGGAATTGTCTGATCAGTCCATACCAGGTCCGACCGTATAGTGCCGGTGTGGGAAATGGATGTCAGGAAACTAGCCATGATGTTTTACCAAGAAGTGGACTAGATAATGTGCAGTGCTCATGTGATTGTGATGAATAAAATTGACTACACAACCCCTGAGGAGCGTGTATACAGAGGTTGGTGTGTCAAGGGTTAAAAACACGCCTGGTAGGGAGGCTACCTTATGGCGCTGTGCAGGACGGTCGACATGTTTCAGCCAATGGGGCATTTCCCCGGCTTTCTTCAGGACCCTACGTATAGAGTGGCTACTGCAACTATAACTACAGGTGATATGTGAATGGAAAATAACCAAAAGTTTACTACTAGACAGATACATATCTACCAGTAACTTTAACGCTTAGACGTCCACTGGCGGGAAAGAAGCATGTCTTCTTCCTATGAACTTGAGAACCCCAGAACTAATACATTATGTCAACTTCTCATCATGATTAAATCAATAGATCTTTCACATATGGAATAAACTTGGAAAATATCTTTACCGTGGCCTCAATTCAAACAGATTGTAAAAAAGCAACAACAAGTGCATGCAGGATTTTACTGCTTGTCTTATTCTAAAGCACTTTAACACTTTTTCAGTATCATGCTCTAAGAGAATATTGGAACCCTATTTAACAGAAGCTCTTCTGTTCAAAATGAAAAAGGAGGTGCCAGACTAGGATTGGCCTGTTCGATATAGACAACAAAAAAAACAAAAATGCAAATATATTCGCCCATTGAAAGCTGTAGATTTTACCTCTATACGTTGGAATCCCTGGCACCTGTGATCTGCTGTTGTAAAGGCCTTTCAAAGGCTCGAGCTATTTTTCTACTTCCAAGTTTCCAGCCGAGGAATTAGGTCCTGATCATTAGCGATCATGCAATGTTTTAAACGTGTGGACATGCAGAGCTAGCAAGTGGCTTTTTAAAATGTATTAAAGCTGCCCTAACCAAATTAACTGCTAGCTACCTTTGCAAGTGTAAATGAAACAGAACTTTTAGAGAATCAAATAGTGAACCGTATCAGAATGTTTAAATGTTTTAAACACATTTTATTTTATTTTTAGGTCTCGCCTAGGCAGCGCATGTGCTGGCTGTCTCAGAGACGTGGTATTCAGTCTATGGGTTTTAATCACACCCAGCACTTTCTACTGGTTCTTTCCTCTGCTGTTACACATTTCTTTGTTATTATCGTTCAATAGCATACATTTTCCCACCTTTAGACTGTTTTGTTCTGCCTTGGAGACTGCTCCTGTTACATGGATCCTTTCACTATAGGCCATATGTCTTGCTTTAGTGTACTACTTTGTCTTTCTGCTCTCTCCTAGCTGCAGCCCCCAATTCACTTATTCTCCTGTGCTTTTTCCACAACAATACGTCACGCCCCTCGCAGCTTGTCTTTATTCTGAGCAGCTGCTCTTTCCTCCCTCTCCTAAACTGCATCTCCCATCTTCCCCCTCCTGCTTGTTTAAATTGCTTCGGGCTGTGTTCTCTGCAAACGCAGGTAGCTGATGTTTGCAACGTTACTGCTTTCCCCCTCCCACCCTCCGTGTTCTGTCCCCTTTGTACCTCCTACTTGTTTTAGATTTCCTCGGCTCGTGTTCTCGGCAAACGTGGCAGTGGATTTTTGCAACGTTACTGCTTTGCCCTCCCACCGTTTCTCTGTGTGCTGTCCCCCTTACACTACCTCCTACCCAGTCCTTGTTAGTGTTTGTTTCATTTTCGTTGTTAGGCTTCTTTCAGTAGGATATGACTTTTTGGGCATCTTTTGAAGGGAGTCATGCTTTTCTTTTTATTATTTGAATTAGAGGTGCTTGGGGCAAAGCTGGACAGCCATACAGCACCTGGGCCTAAGACAGCTGCATGGCCTTTGTGATGGGAAGAGACAGTTCCGGTAAGAAGATTCTTCCACAACTTTACTGTAACCATCGTCAAGAGCCACGCAGCCTTAAGTGTTTCACTTGCTCGTCATCTCAGTCGCTGCCTTATGGGCACCCTTGCTCTGGACTAGGTGCTCAGCCCCTCCAACTCTGAATAGTATCTCATCTCTGTTCAGGCCGACTGATCCTCTACTTCCTCTCTGTGGGCTCTCAGTTGTAATAAGGGCACTTTTAGTCAGATCCGCTTTTCTTCCCTCTCAGGTGTATAAACTTTTATGTTCTGTTATGTTATATTGATTTTGTAAGGCGCACAGCTACCCAAAAAGGGTTTCCCAGCGCCAGCCTGAAGGAACAAGAGAACTGGAATTACTGATTGAACATCCATGTCTTTAAACATTTACGGAAGTTCACATAAATAGTTTAATTCCTGAGCGATATGGGGAGATAATTCCCTAAGGTTGGACCGAGACCGGCAAATGAGCGACCACCCATCCATGAGAGTTTAACCCTGGGAACCAAGAATTTCCCCTGAGTAGTAGAGCGTAACAAACGTGGAGGTTGGTAAGGGTGCACCAGATCTTGCAAATATTGTGGGGCAGTGCCAGACCTGATCTTGAACATGTAGCTCAAGGCTTAAAATTTAACGCGATTTGCGACCTTCAGCCAATGAAGATCTTGCAAGGAGCCAGAGATGGAAGCAGTTTTGGGGATCTGACAAAGTAATTTGGCAGCAGAATTCTGCACCACTTGTGGTTTCCTTGTCACTTCCTTGTTAGCCGCCAGATAGAGGATGTTACCGTAGTCCAGTCTTGAGTTTTGCAGAGTAATAAACTACAAATGTATGTCTGTGTGCATGTCCTTGTATGTTTGAGACTGTCTATGCATGTGCTTCTGTGCTGATTACCAACTGCTCCACCTTTAATTAAATGTATGAAATCATTGTGCGGTCAGTTTTCCATACTGTGCCTTTGTTCCGTATCACTGAGCAGCAGCTATAGTTTGTATATGACATACAGCACTCCTTGTTCTAATCACGGAGCGCACTGTACTCCACACCACACATATCCGCCTTGGCTCCCACACACCTGAGTGAAAGCTGTGTTCTTTTATTTGGAGATGCTAGAGATATGCAGACGGTGCTGTGGAACTGCGGCTTGGTGGTGATAAGATCCCTTTTCCTTTTTAGGTCTCGCCTGTCGATGCGCATGCGCATCGAGCAAGGCGAGAGTATTGGCACTTATCCACTCTTTATCCACACTGCAAGGAATCGTGGCGATTCCTTGCAGTGCACGAGAAATTTAAGCTCAATGCGCATGCGCATTGAGCTTAAATGCGCGTGCACATGCCCCCAGCCGCCTGCCTTGCCTACTCTCTCTCACAGCCTCCCCCAGCTCCGCCCCCTCACTACTTGATTGCACGGCCGCTAGGCCGTGCCTCCCCTACTCTCCTCCCCCCTCCTCCTCTCCTCCCCTGCCTGCCTGCCGCTAGGCCGTGCCTCCCCTACTCTCCTCCCCCCTCCTCCTCCTACTCTCCTCCCCTGCCTGCCTGCCGTGTCGCACCTCTCCCCTCTCCGCCCCCTCCCCTGCCCGCCGTGTTACGGTGAAAGGCTTGTTTTTAAAAGTGTTGTGTATACTAACTCTCAGCCATGTCATTCCCCAGCCCTGCTATTCAGCACTTTTTCTCTCAGCTGTGTTCTGGTAAACACATTATGGTTTTAACTACTTTTTTTGGGGAGGAGCCTGCCTGCACGACAAGCTCACCGATGTAAGAAAAGCTGATCCGGTGGTTGCAAAACACGCTGTTTGCTCGACATTTGTGGTGTCTGTTAACGAGGAGTTTTAACATGCAGGCTCAAAGCGCACAACTGCTCCTCATTACAGCTGGCCGCGTGCCAGAAGATTTTTGGACGCAGGAGCTGAAATATAGCTCCACAACATCAGTTTAAATAAAAAAAATAAACCTGCAGGGTTATGTTTTTTTCTGCACGCTCCCTGCGCAGCTCCAGCCCGCCCTTTGCTTGACACCATGTCCGGCCGCGCGCCAAGCACTGCAAGCCCTGTGTTCGTATGTCGCGGTGGCACGTGATGGGCGGAAACCTCGGCCCAATCAGCGCGGACATGTGCCTCTCGTTATGTGTCGCCCTTCTCATATCGCCTGAAAAACACACTGTTTTGTTCTGGTTGCCTGGACTGCTCTAGTGAGCTTAAGGAAGTGACGTCATAACCCTGCCAAACAGTTGTCTTTTTGTTATGCTCATTTCTTAACAACCAAAAAAGTATATTTTAAAAAAAAAACGGGTTCAAGTCTCAAAGTCACAGATACATTCTTGCAACACTGTTTCTCATTTTACATATGCAGGGTTGCAATACTGTTGTAGCCATGGTAACTCGTGTGCCAAATAGCTAAAATATCACAATTTACAGAGTCCCCCTCACTCACCCTCACTCACCCTCACTCACCCTCACTCACCCTCACTCACCCTCAACCACTCACCCTCACTCACCCTCACCCTCACTCACCCTCACCCTCACTCACCCTCACCCTCACCCTCACCCTCACTCACCCTCACTCACCCTCACCCTCACTCACCCTCACCCTCACTCACCCTCACTCTCACTCATCCTCACTCACCCTCACCCACCCTCAACCCCTCACCCTAACTCACCCTCACTCACCCTCACTCACCCTCAACCCCTCACCCTCACTCACCCTCACTCTCACTCATCCTCACTCACCCTCACCCACCCTCAACCCCTCACCCTCACCCACCCTCAACCCCTCACCCTAACTCACCCTCACTCACCCTCAACCCCTCACCCTCACTCACCCTCAACCCCTCACCCTCACTCACCCTCAACCCCTCACCCTCACCCACACTCACCCACACTCACCCCCACTCACCCTCACTCACACTCACTCACCCACCCTCACTCACCCTCACTCACCCTCACTCACCCTCACTCACCCTCACTCACCCTCACCCTCACTCACCCTCACCCTCACTCACCCTCAACCCCTCACCTCACTCACCCTCAACCCCTCACCCACCCTCAACCCCTCACCCTCACTCACCCTCAACCCCTCACCCTCAACCCCTCACTCACCCTCACTCACCCTCACCCTCAACACCTCAGCCTCACCCTCACTCACCCTCAACCCCTCACCCTCACTCACCCTCACTCACCCTCAACCTCATGCTAAAGATTTACAAAAAAACCCATAAACAATTCTAAAAGCACTAACTCTAATGCTGCGAGACCTATTGCATTTCTAATGCTTGTTCATTGACTTGTCTGTCAGGCTCCCCCAGGCTGCTTGCTCGAGCCATGGTCACTACCCTGTGCCTGGCTTCGCGGGTCAGAAGGCACTGTTTCTCAACAAGCGGCTCTCTTTTCCCATCCGACTACTCTAGATTACAGATTATGCACTACTTGTTCCAGGGAGAGGTCGGCACGAAGAGCTGCAAGCCGAAAACCAGCAGCTGGGGGCGACTTTTAATCTCTGTTTCTAAATATTTTATGTTCTTCTAGAATGAGCTGTTTAGTCTTTAACCCTACTTGGGTGGGCAGGTATTATTTCCTCAGACATTTTGAAAAGATTGACATAGGCTATTTGCAGATGGGTTGTTGAGTTCTATAATACGCAAACCTTGCTGCAAACTGTACATTCGCACCCGCCAGACCTGTGTTTTTTAGATTAGATGATTTGATTAAAAGCTTGTAAAGTTCTTGGTTACTTCAACGGAGTGTCCCGCACTAAACCTTCCTCCTGTCAGTGTTGTGGGGCCCTATCCTAAAACAGAAAATTAGCATCAGTCCACTGGAGGTGACCGAAAGAACCATGTTTTGAGTTTTCTACGGAACAGCACTTCTGAGGGCTGCATCCTCAGTTCCAATGGCAGTTGATTCCAGGCTTTATCTGCTAAAAAGCTAAAGGAGCTGCCGCCTAAACGTGCCTTTTGAATTTTAGGCACTGCCAGCTTTGCAGTGCCCGCAGACCTGAGATTCCGGATAGGTCTGTAGAGGGTGAGTAAGGACTGAAGATAGCTAGGTTCTTTCTCCTTCAGAATCCTATGGCAGAAGCACAGAGCTTTGAAAGTTACGCCGTTCTGGACCGGTAGCCAGTGTAGTTCCCTCAGGGCCCCTCCCATAGGGGTTCGCCTTAAGATGTTCAATAACATCCGGGCTGCAGCATTCTGGACTTTCTGCGGCATTCTCATATTACTTTTAGTGACCCCTAGGTAGAGAATGTTGCAGTAATCCAATCGAGATGTAAGCAGAGCCTGAATAATGGTATTTTTAGCGTCTAGAGGTAGAAGGTCTAAGATTTCCCATAGCATATTTAAGAGACCAAAGCAAGTACCGACCAGTCTTCTGAACAAGATAAGGTATTATCAAGCCATACTTTACAGTCCCATTGTGCCGGGCCTCGTTCAGGTGGTAATTTGTTGCTCTTTTTATTTGTTCCCCTGTTGGCAAATGACATGGTTGGGTTCCCCTAGAGCTAACTCTGCAAAACTGCGGCAAACTTTGAAGGAAGCTGAGAAGAAAGAGCAGCAGTGGTGTATATTCAACGCTCCTCATTGAAAATGTCCCCTTCTTAAATATTATCCCAGGATTATTGCATATCGGTGCCAATCCCAACACCCTGTGGCACATGGGGATTTTCACAGGATCTCATAGGGACCCTTTAAAATACAATTCAAGCAATGGAGGTGCACATGCAACATTAAAGTAGAAATAATTTCCAGTTTCAGAATGAAACCTGCCAAAACAATTGTCATCTTTGGTTTTTTCTTTATCAATTCATCTCATTTAGCCGGCAATTTACATCTTCCACAAATAGTATTTTCACAGCCCAGCCAACACGGGTTTCACACAAGTAAAATTACGTAATCAAGGCGTGATTCCTGTGGTACATTGTTGTGTGTGCAGACCCATTGCTAAAATACTCTGAAAGCACTTGAGTGGCTGTCTTTGTTTGCCCCATCTGATGACATAAAGCTGCAGCACCGTGGCTGCCTCACTCCTTCGCACAAGAAGTGTGCACATGGCTGGAACCAACACACGTGTGTGCCTAAACACCCCTGCTTTCGCTGCGGAGTGCTTCATGCAATGCAGCCGCCACAATCAGTTTTAACACCTACCTGATGGCTTCCAACACCTACCAGCTGGCATCCATTACTGCTGGTATTACAAGGAAATGTTTCATTTGCCCTCAGTCTCTGTCCACTCCACTGCGCTATATTCCACTGAAGTATACGCAGCGCAACTCTATGCCACAATACTCTACACAACTTTACTCCACACCACTGTGCTCTACATCACATAATTACTATACACATAATTCCACTGCACACTGTGCCACTTATTTACACTACACACCGCACAAGTACACATCACACAATTACACAACTAACAATTCCAATCCAACCCACATAATTCCACTCAAACTACGTACATCCACTCCATAACACAAGGATCAAAGACTTTGCCATTTACAACACCAATAGCTCTAACTCAAAAAAATGTGAGACCTGTTCCATTTCTAATGCTTGTTTTCTGTTATTCTTTGTAAAAGTTTTTATTAACGGTACAATAAAATATTGTACTTATTCCATGGCAAATTATACATTCGCAGGGGTCGGGGGTCTCGATACAGCCTTCGTAATGAATGTCAGTCATGCTGATAGCAGTTTGTGACCCCCTGTGATTGGTTGCAAATGCAGGAATGGTGCCCTGCATGGGACTACAGACCTCCAACCCTGTGTTTGCATTCCCAAAGGGGAATTTGTTTTAAAGCAGTCCATGTCCATTAAAGAGAGTGGTCCTGCTTTTAAAACAACGTTTTCTGTTTAGAAAAGCCCAGGCTAGGCGTTGGTCCTGTGCACCACCGTCTGTTCCCTCCAAGTCTACAATCAATGTTGCCCAAAGGGGAAGCTCTGGGTGTCGGTATCTGATTAGTCTAGTCTTGAGGTTTTGATATCTGATAAGTTATTTGTGACCGAAATTGCAGCCACAAACCATTAATATATTTATTTCTCTTTAAATTGCAAACAGAAAGGGGAAGCCCTTTTCACACCCCTTTCCTACTTGCGGTTTAGACAGGGTCTGAAAAGCCTTTTAATGAGTTAGAAAGACTTTTCCAACTTGTGAATGGACTTTTGAAATTAGTAGATAGACCTTTAGTGGTCACTAACCTATTGTATGTTTAGGCTTTGCGACCGCCGAATACCTTTGTACATCAGGCTCTACAACTCATGGGGGCAAAGATCTGTCCACAAAAGGCTCAGAGAAAAGTAGAGGCTTATAGTCAGCAAGACCAGAGTCTGCCAACAGTGGGATCTGGAAGAAGTAGAGGCTGGAACTCAGGGATGCAAAAATTGGTCAAATATGAGAGATGGGAGACCCAACCCACATAAAAAGTAGTTAAGCATCAGTGGCCTCGCAATTCTCCCACTTTACCATCTAAAGTGGGGGATGCCACTAGATCCCATTGCCTGGTAATGTGGGCACCACTAAACGTTTATTAGTTTTAGATTAGCCTCTTCTGTCTGCAGACAAATGATCATGCCAAGACAGGGATCGGGGTTGGAGTTCAAGGGCTTCTAAGTGAGCCAGGGTAAATGAAGGAGAGAGGAAGAGGTGATGAAAAGATAAGAGAGAGCAGTAAGTAGAGAGAGAGAGGTGACCAAGAAAAAGAAAGGTGAGAAAGAAAGATGGTAGAACATGGAACGTATGAAGAAGAGAAGGAAGGAAGGAACATATTAAAGCATGAAAGAATGGAAAGGTGAAAGGAAGGAAACATAATAGGCAGGAAGCAAGGAAAGGTGAAATGATAGGCTAAGAAAGGCTGTACAATGAAAGGATGAAACGATAAAAGATGGATGAAAGAGTGAAATGATTAATGAGTGGATGGATGGAAATGTGAAAGAATATATGAAAGCAGGCATAAATTGATGAATGAGTGACTAGAAGAATGAAAGGATGAATTGGTGGGTTGATGGATGGATTCATGGCTGCATGAAATGGTCACTGGATATATGGAATATTGAAAGGATGGATGGATGGATAGATGGATGGGTGAAAGTGTGCCTCGATGGGATAAACCATGGATGGATGGGGAAGTGGTCAATGGATGGGGAAAGGAGAGATGGAAGGATAAAGGTTGGAAATGTGAAATGATGAATTGACAGAAAAGTGGATTTGATGGTAAAGGCAACTATAAGGTGGGGCTAACTTGATTCACTCACTCAGTGTCAGTGCAGGTTTGGCTCAAAGTGGGTGGTATATTAATTTTCTACCTACTGCTTGTTTGGCAAACATAGAACAAGAAAACATTTGTCTTATTGAGAAATAGCAATTAATCTTCTCGCCTTCATAGACTCCTTGAAGGGCGCGGGCCAGCTGACTTTTAAACAAAGCTCTGGGCGGGTTGGCAATTAGATGAAGGTTGGATGTTGTGCACAATTCGAAGGAATGGGCATGGAGGTTAGAAGATCGCCTGGCGTGCTTCTCGCGGCCCCAAGCCTAGCCTGCTGCTCTCCTTCACTCTCTTTCTTATGCTATCATTTGACCCAAGTCGTGCTTGCCTAATGTCCTGTACTAGGTTGTCAGCGTGTGCTGCAGTGTGAGGTGTGCTTTCTGATTAATCTATGAGAGGCAAGCGCCGCGAAGCCTTTTATAGACAACCACTCTGGAAGACACCACTGGGTGTCTATGTGGTTAGGCATACGCAAGACTACAACGGTTGCACCAGTTCCTTGTTTATACTTGGATGTTCCTAGAACAAGGAGGGGATTTCCCCTAGCTGTTCCTGGTGTAGTCCAAAACGAAGTTAAGGCTTCCTTACCAACATTCAAATGACACATATTCAGACTTATGTGGCCCTCTTTTGTAGGCCGTGCTGCTCGGTGGTTTGTGTTCCTTTCGGTGTGTTATTACTGCATAAGTGTTAAGTACACTCTGGTGACTGTCAGTGGCTCTGCCTCTCCTGACCGTGCGTTTCCTGTCTTACAAGGAAGTGGTTTTAACCTGTGAAGCAGGTAAAGTGTATATCCTTCTCGGCCAGTAATAATTTCTACCCAGGGATGGCAAATGTATTTCTGTACCGCCAGAACTCTGTCCGTGAAAAGATGTTAAGGAAGGGGGATATTTACAATAAAATGTTGGAGCGCGGTGTTACTCAAAAATTGGTAATGCCGAGCTCTGACACTTTTTAAATTCAGGGATGCGCCGTATTTACAAATGTGCAACGGTCCCACGTCTTTCCCTAGCACTGGCGCTAAAAAAAGCTACCTAGTGCCAGGGCAGTCACACGTGCGCCATGTTGCCAGGGTGCCTGCGCTGCAGGGGTGATTGTTTATGTGCAGGAAGGGACACCTTCCTGCACATAAATAATCTTTAAAGGCTATTTGCTGTTTCTGTGTGTGCTTTCTGCAGCACGCATGGAACAAGTACAGTAGGAGGACAAATTAATAATTTCTCCTCGTATCGCCATCCTAAGAACAGATTTTTCCTGGCCTTAGTTTTTGGGGTTGTCCCATCTTTGTAAATGTGTGGCAGCATCAAAAAGCAATGGGTGTTGCGGAGGAGCAGCCACTGCTGCACTATTTGCACGCCCCTTTAATACCAAGTGCGGCGTGAAAAGGGGCCTTATTTACAAGGTGGCGTTTAGCCATGTTAAGTGTTTTAACGCCGCTTTGTAAATAAGGAGAAGGGTTATCACCACCAGAATGTCACTAAAGCTGATGTTCTGGTGGCGCTATCCCCTTGTAAATATGCCCCTAAATCTATTCCTAAACACACAGCTAGGGATGAGAAGGATGTAGAAACTGCCAACTTAATTCATTTTATAACTCCGTGAGACTGTCATCCCCACACCTACAGGTGGCGCTCAAGTTCCACTCATTGTCCCTTGTCACACCTCCACCCCCCAACCTTATTTTTTCCACCGGGGACCTTGATCTGCGAAACTGAATGCCTGCCTTATAAATACTGAAATAATACTAAATAGTGAAAGTCTGATGAAGTTCCTTTGGTCCATTTCTGTGGCCTGGGCTGCACACTTGCTGAAGCGTGGCAGCCATTTTCCAAGATTCCATTTCAGAAGCCCAAGGAGATGACCGTCTGGAAAAGACAGGGGTACATGCAGCTTACACTGTGGAGCACGTGCCTTCACATCAGGATGTGGAGGATCTATAACACACAGGGTTGCCTCAGAATGAACTTGCAGTAACAGTGACTACGGGGCTGCCTCCGGCGAGGGCAGCTTGGCTCCAGAGGTAGAGGCCTCACATGTTGGGTCGTTAGTGACGTTCGAACATGTGGCTTGAGACCTGGCTGGGATGTAAGTGGCGTCCAGAGGCTGAAGCGACGATTGAACAATCCAGAGGAACATGTTTTTGGAGGAAATGGCAGATTTGGGGGTTGGGGTTGCTGCCAGTAAATCCCTACGGTGGTATGCTTATGTAAATATGTAAACAGCGTTGTGTTTAGGGTCTTATTTCCTTTGTAGTCTCTGCTCATTACAAGGATGTTTAAATAGAGAGTTATTCGAAGTCAACAGGTCGTGTAGGACTCAATCAGAATTAGGAAGGTGATAGAGATGGCTAGAGATAGAGGGCCAGATTTATCAAATTGTCACGCAACACAACACAGCAAGACATTGTTGCTGTGCTGTGTGGTAGGGAGAGGGCACGAATGTACCATATCTACTAAGATATGATGCATTTGTGCCATTGTGCACGGATGCCTGCATTACAGGTGGAATTGCTTTTGTGCAGGAAGGAAGACCTTCCTGCACAAAAACAATCCAAAAAGGCATGTTCCTGTTTCTACATGTGCTGCACAATGCAGCACAAGTAGAAAAAAATCTATAAATCAATCAATGGTTTGTAAAGCGCGACTACTCACCCGAAGGGGTCTCAAGAATGAGGAAATGACGAGGAGAAATAGAGAGATTTCTCCTCATTACACCTCTGTGGGGGAGGCGTACCATTTTGACGCAATCCCAAGTTTACTGATTTTTGTAAATGTGAGATTGCATCAGAATCCACGGGTGGATGCATGGGAACGCTCCACCCGTGGAATGCCTTACCAATGCAGAGTAATGCAAGTCTGCAATTTTCACTGCCTTGCGTTACTCTGGATTTACTAAGCCCTGCAGAGACACTCAAGGTGACGCAAGGGCAATATCAGGGTTTAATAAATCTAGTTTAGAGAGTTTATGCCTTGATGTATGCCAAATATTTGGGATTATGAGTAAACAAGGCAAGAGAGACATTAGCCCTCAAAACGCTTCATGCCTTATTACGAGTTACCCGGGCCATCATATGGTAAGTGCTCACCCCCAGAGTTACGGAGGTATTGTGACTGAACCCTCGCAGGTTTCACAGAGAAATGAGGAATTACTGGGTGGGTCCTTACTTTTGGGTCCAATTCACGCGGCGATTCCCCATTCCTCCTATACTTTCACCTGGAGATTTTTATTGTTTAGAACAGCTGAAAGCTCCTGTGGAAACTCCTATGAACCTGCCCTTCCAAATTGTTAGGCCACTTTTGAGTGCACCTCACCTCAGAATGTCCCGAAATGAGTTTGGGTTGGTTAGAGGATCTGAGAAGTTTATTCCCAACCTGGCCACGTTAACAGCTCTTGCAGGATATTTTTCAATTGTGAGGCACAGAGAAACTTTCCAAGAAATCAAGACTTTAGTTCTAACACCACAATGGCATATTTCTTCCAGAAGAGGGCACCAAAACGTGGGGGTGATGCCATTCCCTGCAATCCAGGATCCGTGCTGATTCAAGAAGATAAAGCGAAACATGTTCGCCAATTCCACATAGGTGAAAGTTCTTTGGCACCCAGGAGAAACACCTACTGGGGATGCCAAAGGCCCATGTGTATGCTGATGAGCATCACTTACGAGTTATTTTGGACCATATGTGGCTTGTATTCCTGTTCGAGTGAACTGCACATCGTCATGCCCAAGAACAGAAGGGCGATTCTTCAGATGGAGGAAAATCAGCTGTATGCAGAATACTGGTCGGCAAATGATTGAAGGCACCATGCTGAAAGCACTTAAGTACAATAAGAAAGAGGGCCTGCAAATAGGGATAGAAGGACACGGAAAGCAGCATCTCAGGGTGGGGAGGGGCAGACACAGTCACATGATAGCAGAGCTAGCTTTAGTGCTTGTGGCTCCCAGTGCGGCAATCATTTTTGGTTCCTCCACTCCTCGTGACTGTCCCCTGGTATTCTCTCACTACCACCGGGCAAAAGTGCCCCTCATCTCTCCAATCATAAGGTGTTGCTAAGCACAGCAGCCCCTCCTGAAGTCAGTGCCCCCCTCAGCGCCCAGTGGGACCGCACCGGTCACACTGCCCTAAAGCCAGCCTTGCATGATAGAGACTAAGAATGACCCATAAGCCCATCATGTAGAAGAGAAGCCTTCCTCTGCTGACGGTCTTCTGTGTAGACATTGTTGCATCATATTATCAGTAAGGTATAGAGAGGGGTACACACCAATTTGTGCGAATTAAAGGGAAAGTCTGGTTCACAGGAGACAATGCCACTGATGATCTTGCTGATCATACAGTTTACCAAGGAGATAAAAACACATATGACCACGTAGTAAGGAAGCATGGAAAAGTGAGCGAAAGTTAGCATGGACTTCTGTAGAACATCCATTGGGTGACGGCTACTGGTCTTGGTGGACAATTGTTTTCAAACCAATGTGGTATTGCCTCCATTGGCAGAGGTACTCCTTTCTTCTGAAGATAAAATAAGATGCTGGCCCCAAATGGTTTTATTTATGAGATTGGAAAGCACAAAAAATCATTCTTCCAGGAAAAAGAATTCCAGGGGTATCTAGAAAATGATGACATTCAGCATGAAATTAACCCGCCCCACTGGCTTTAAACTAATAGGAAAGAAGAACACATCATACTCACCTCAATGAAACTCTCCAAACTAGTGGAAGAATTAATAATAGATCTGGAACGGGCCATGGATTAGTTGCTGAGAGACTATGGTAGTGTTACGTAACAGATCTTTTAATAGTGCTGTGTTATGTGGCCATTGTTATGGCTTCGGAGGAACCCTTGCTACCCGTGGTTGTATGTGGTGGTCACCAGAAGTCATTTTAGCAACCAAGATGTATTTTCATTAGCAGACTTTGCCCCAGAGATAGTCAGGAAAAGGCAGAAAAAGGAGAAAGAATGAGGATGAAAATAATAGGAAAATAGTGATAAATGGAGAGAACCGAGATGAAAAAGAACATGCAAGAATGAGACGGAGAAGAAGTGTAGGGTGGCGGAAGAAAGATTCTTGAGATGAAATCCTGACTAGACAGCCTTGGTTATCACCAACCCCACCAATTGGCAGCATCAGCTGGGGGACCCTGAAATAAAACTGGCTCCTTTCACATTCTTTTTACAAATGAAGCATTGGGAGGCACGGCACACATTCCTTGACTAGATGTGCCACTATGACCGTTACTGGGCCCACCTATAGCAGGGACCATACCCTGCCATGAAATGTGGACTCCAATAATTGGAGGGAAGAGAAACAGAAAAAAGACTGAGTGAGAAAGTTAGCAGGAGCAAGAAGCTCTGAAATCCAATGTGTGGATGTCCAGGAAACAAATTCCACATGTCATTCTCCCCTGGCTACTGACACTGAGAGAACGCAGAGGGAACATGACGTTTGCCGCAAGTGACAATAGTACCGCCACTCTGAACATAGCTATGTTCAAAACATTTAGGTGGAGAGAAGGCACGCGATGACGAAGAACAGGACTTTTTTCATCACAAATATCTGACCATAATGAGAAACATTTACAAAGGTCAGTGGGCAGCCAAAACCCGCAAATGAAGGACATGAGGGTGGTTGTGGGAAAGATAGGACGACCAGCTCACTGCAGATCATTTCCTACAGTTCATGAACCTATGAATTGTTGATTTCTGGTATGTTAGTCCAATAAGTCAATGGAAGCAAAACAGGACTACAACTCTCAAAGTGCATTAGGCTATCACACCAAACTCCAGGACTTGAGCAGTGTCTACAATGACCTTGAGAGCGGTGATCACCCTTGGGCAGAGTTTCCTAAACTGTGGATACTGACCCACTGGTTGGTCGCCAGCCTATTGCTGGTAAGTCAGAAAAGTCCAAGCAATCAATAAAGATGCTTTAAAATTCCATATTTCACTTCTCACATTTGCTGGCTTCAAAGACAGAGATAATATGTCAGGCTATGTCTTCTGACAAATTGCTCCTTATCTTTTTAACGTGGGGCTTTGTGTTTACAAACTTCTCTCTCTTTGCAGTCACAAAGAAAAGTAAAGTGAATTATGTGTCAATCTTGCTGAGTACAGGGCTTATGAAAGGAAAAGCTGTTGGATATCGTTTTTAAGCAACCCACAACAAAATGTAAAATACCTGTAAACGAACTGTATGCATTCAGCAGTTACGAAAGTAAAAATGAAGCACATTTTTTGAAAATTCTGAAGTGTTCTAGAAATCTCACAGTGCACTATCACATGACGCTTTATTACTTTAAAAAATCACGTGCCTCATGTCCATTAAAGGCAGGTGAGCCACGAAAGTTTGTTGTTATTAAAGTTGGATCCTGGTTCTAAATATTTTATGAAGCACTACCCCAGGGCAAAAAGAGCATTCGACAAGTAAATCAAACTGGTGAAAGAGGCAAACAGGCAGTCCGTGTCAGACTTGCAGCACTGCCGCAGCCTCACCTGCCCATGGTGAGTTGAGCGGCGGGTGGGACCTACTGCCCGGTTTTATAGTTTTTGAAAGGAACGTAATGTACACGGCTCGGATAAAGAAATGCAGCGTCCTTGAAATGGGCAACATGCACACCAACTTCTACGCATCTGTGCCACTGGGACACTTGAGCAAGCAGTGAAGGATTGGCAGGCACTCTATGCAGAATTATGTTCTGATGACATCTAGGTATACCTGTGTGCACCCCAACCCCAGCACAGAACAGTTTGGACTTTCCAGATGAGGACATCTTGAGGTAGGGTTGCCATTAGCCACTAACGTCAATTCACCAAAATGCTAGGGGTACAGGAAGTAAGTGGATATGTAGAGTGGAAACTATGTAAAGTATGCAGGACTCAGAGGTCTGCTAACTTTCTGTTCTTGCTGCCTTCTTGACCCTTGTGACCAGGGGTGGCACAGGGAGTGCCTAGGGTACAGAAGGGCAAGGCAATGATAGCAGCTGCAATCCATGGCTACCCCAATTTACATCATACTATTAACAATGAACACCAGGTTCACCATTGTTAGCTAAAAAAACAAACTGTGAGTGTGCACCAGACTGCGCAATTAAAGTGCTAATAAGCATGTGCTGAACACTTGAACATTGGATAATATTAGGGTATGAGTGCAGAATAACATTGATTAGACACCAAGTAGAGGGAGAGTGGGCAGAATTGTAGTCTCTTTCATGACTTTTTGAGGTGAAACTAACAAATTCCCTTGTGAATGAGGGTTGGTGATCATGCTACAAGGATGTATCCGGGAAAAATAAGATAATGACACTTTTGTAACAAGGAAGGCAGTGCCCAACTAGATTATTGAAAAAAAGCTGAAAGTTCTGGGACCTTGTACAGTCTCATTGGGTGAGTAAAGACTAACTTGCATGTCAGGCTTGCTAAACATGCGAGCGACTCTTCCCAGCTCTGAAGGTCTTTCAGTAGCACAGCTCGCCTGATGTGTGACACATTCTTTTCAGAAAAATTGACCTTTCAGAGTTACTTACTTGTGACTTTATTTTTTAGCCAGTAAGTCACTTTTACACCTAAAACACTGGCAGCCATAGTTCCACCTCCCATGCCTCACAGAATGAGGTTAAATAACCAGGTGAAAGGCCGTAAAACCCAAATGAGCCATTTTTATTTTACATGTCACCATTTCAGAACTGAGGTGAGCAGAAACAAAATGGGCCATGGTAGAACTGAAAGGTTGTCAGGGTGCAAACCAATCAATGACAGTCATCAGAATGTGAATATTGCTAACAATTGCCTACCTATGTGGAGATTCTGAATGTTTCTTCTCTGTGCTATTTGTAATTTCCTATTTTCCTGATTCATTGTTTGTTACCTCCACCGACAGCAAAGCTTCCACAGCGATGGTGCAAAGCGGAATTTTCCTACACACCAGAGAAACCAGATGAGTTGGAGCTAATGACTGGGGAAATTGTGGAAGTTATTCAAGAGGTAGGTTGAGGCTCTTTTATTGGGCTGTTAGAAGGCGGGTTTGGTGTGATTGGCAGGCGTGGATTACAGAATTGAAATTCATGAAGCATAATGGTATGAATGATACATTTGAATTACGTATTTACAACACAACCCTTCACACTGTGGAATGACAAGATAAGATCCTGCTGAGTTAAGGCAGGAAGAAGCATTAATTGAAAGGCTGGTGCACTCACTTCCCTAGCGCATTTTATCTAGACATCCAGTTGGGCTGAAACTACAAGGGCTGATGCTCTGGACTATTGTAATTTCTGCTCTCTAATTTGCCATTCACATTCTAAAAAATAAAACAGTGTATAATCTAAAAAGTAAATATTGCCATGTATTTACAGATAAATAAGGCATATGATCCGTGGTCAATATGCAGTTATTCCAACTTTAAAACTTAATTCCTTCTTGTTTAAGCTTTAAACTATCAATTTTAAGCTTTTAAATATCAAACATCATACCGTTACAAATAATACTAACTGACTGGCTACGCAATGTTAAATCTCTGGTGTTTCAATATTCTGGTTACAGCTGTTATTATTAGCCTCACTGTCACTTGTGTCTACATTAGAAGGATGATTAGTTAATTTGGCCCTTTCAGGAATCAAAGTTCATAAGATTGGGAATCCAGAGTTCTGTGTAGTAAGCTCTTTAACCTAGGTACATCCTGCATGAGCTCCAGAAGTTGGGTAATCAAAAAGACAGCTTCCAAAACAATTTTCAGGGAAACCCTGATCCAGAGATGAAGACATGTCCACAGTGTGTTGCTGTAAGTGTGTGATCCAGTGGTTGAAATGCATAAAGAAAAAAGTATGGGAACTGTGATCTTGTGTACAATGGTGACGTGGGCAGTGGGTGTGGATGAGGGGTCAAAGACATGGCTATAAAAACACAAACTGTTCTGTATTTTTGTTGTTGGCCTTTCACCTACAGTTAAATCCATATAAAATGTAATGAACATCACAACTAAAAAATAAATGCAACTGTCAGTTCATTTTTCCGGTAAAACAGGTCTGTTGTTTACCCCGAACGCCATCATATCTGTGGGTGTAACCGGATGGTAATGATTTGAATCCCGGTTGATGAACTGTGGAAATAGTGACGTGTATGTGTATATATAGTGCTAATGGGTCCAAGCCTTTGCCAGAAAGCACTTTGAATAAGTAAGCCATTAGTTTAAACAATGTATTACATACAATGTAAGGTAAGTTACACACAGTGTAAATAGGCTGTCGCAGACTGTGTTTTGTTTAAATGTTTAGAGTGCTTATAAATGTTGATCTTTTTGTAAAACGCTGATTGTACCAAGTACAAACCATTTTAATTGGTTTCTATTAAAAGGGCAAGTTCCTGATTGTGTCAGTTAAAGCCTATGCTGGCTCCTATGCAGTCTGTAGATTTGCAGATTAAACAGTTGCACATGTTTACAGTTCTTTTAGGTATCAGGCACCTTTGAGAAAAGGCTTGTTTCTTCTTTCGCTGCCTCTCCCTTCACTTCATGCTAGAGGAGACCATTCTTCCCTCGTTGTTTTCAGTTAAAAAGTGTGGGTACTGTTGTGATCAAATTAACACCTTCGCTGCGGCGGCTATTCCGCCGCAGCGCTAAGGGGGCGGGGGGGGAGGGGCGCGACGCACCCATGCTGGTGACGGAACCGCTCCGTCACCAGCCTCGGTTGAGCTGTGCTCATGACGGAGCGGTTCCGAAATGGCCCCGCCCGCTCAATAGAACGCGCCGCGCAGGCGCAAAATCAGCGCTGCACAGGCGCGTCGGGCGGGCCATGACGGAGCGGTTCCATCATCAGCACGGAAAAGGTTAATAAACCTGGGAATGCCATTCCACCGTTCCCCTGCCACTTAGATCACTGGTGTGATCTGGCAAAGAGATTCAGTAGATTATTGCATCCACTGCACAGATTTTCTGTAACCTGCTGCAGGTTTTTCGGCCAAAGTCCTGCATGGTCAACTCAGCCTTTCATCTGTCAGAACTTGATTCAGAGAGTTGTGTTAAATTGTCAGATTCAATATAAGCACCTCGAGATACTGCAAGTTGGTGTGTGTACAATGAGTTGTGTCATATTAACACCACCATGCAAGCACCCATCTGTCTGTAGTGTGCATCCACAAACAGCATGTTCTTACTCCCATAGATTGAAGATGGCTGGTGGTTGGGCAAGAAAGGCGATAAAATTGGCGCATTCCCGTCCAATTTTGTGCAGGAATGCAAAGCTTCACCTGCAGGTGAGGCCAACTTCATGTATGAAATGTTTTCTTATTCTTAATCACTTACATTTTAACACTATTCAACACATGTATGTTTACGTATACCTTAAGCTTCTTTGTAAAGTGCTCTGCTGCCGTAGTGGATCTTGCTTAGTGCTATTTAAAACTGCATAATTAAATACAAAATGGTATGGGTTCCTTTTTGTAGAGGGTAAATAAAGACATTATCAAATTAGCATGGGGGAGAGAGAAACGACCAGAGCAGTTTAAAATAAAAATTTGGTGGGGAATCTATACTGTGCACATTAATAAAGCAGTCGCAAGTATATAATGACTCACTAAGGGCTCTTCCATAGCCCTCTCAGTGATTATAGGCTACAGGCAGATATATACTAGTCCTGGGCGGATTTTCCGGAGTTCTACTCTTTGGAACTCTACAAAGTGTCGGAAAACCTCTGCAGCGCTCCGCTGAGCTCCACCAGAAGCATAGTTGGGTACGTTGCTCTGCTCGCACTGATTTTTAGTGCCGGGATTTTGTACTGCGCAGGAAAATCAGTGCGAACAGCACTACGAGTCACGCCAGAGGGCGCTGCTTGTTTCTTCTGCTTGAGTAGACATTCTATTCGAGTGGCAGCTTCCTCAATGTGACCCACCATCATCGCCCACGCTGAGAAATCTCACCCGGAGGAGGTCTATTGCACAATGTTTTTCTTATGAGCAAGCCAAATTAATGTTGGCGACCTGCGCGAGAGAAGAAACTCTACTCTGCATCACTTTGCAGAGTTTTTTGGAACTCTGGACGGAGTAGACAAAACTCTGTCAGCGGAGTGGAATTCTTCGCCCACCCCTAGTATTAACAAGCCCCCTCTTCAGCTCAGTAGGCGAGATATCTGAAAAATGGTGCTCCCCATGTCTCTTCCCCTTACAAGGACATGATCTGCAGACCTTCTTATAACATCTGTTGTCCCTTCTTATGCAGTCAAGTTACTGGAGGTGGCCAAGAACAACAAACCGCGCCAGAGGATGGACGAGACTACCTTTCTCCCCAATGGCCAGGACAAGGTAAGTCGTATTTGTAGCAGAGCATGTGCACGGTTAATGGTGAGATGTGCTAGAATCTGTGCTCCCCACCATTACTACTGACCTAGGTATACCTGATGTACCAGGGAAGAAATAGGAAGAAGGTCTGCCTCCTGTTTTTCCATCACAACAGCCATTGATGGATCAGTGTCCAAAACCTCAATATATTTGGACTTAATTTTCCTGAAGGTGCCCCAATTTCTTTAAAATATACATCTGATGTCAATAACTCCTTCATTGACTGTAATTTTTATTGTTAGCAACTGAGTACACAAACGGATGTTGATTGTGGAGCATTTATGAGCCACTGTCGATGATAATGTATTGCCTTCAATATGGATACTTCTAATACATATATTTAAACATAAAATATACATTTGATGTACTAGATGAATATGTAGGAAATGGCAGCTAACTTGAGGCTGTGGCCAGATAGCAAAGGTAGGATGAAAGTGTCCTAGTTGGGTTCTGCACTGTTGAATCTTTCATAGAGTTACTTGCTTTGAAATTTCCTAGTTGATTACCGGTCTCAGTGAAAAATGTCATTTTTTCAGAGTCTGCGAATCTATGAATGATGGGTAGAATTGTAATAAGATGTAGACAGGTTTGTTCGTCATGTATGATGGAAGCTTGCATGGATTTGGTGTGTTGCGAAAACATTTAAATAAACTGTACAAACTTCTGGAATCTTTAAAAAAACTGAATTTAGAGACTGTCTGCACAGAATTTTTCTGAAGTCCATCACAAAAAAACACATCGGGAAGAAGGATCTTACAAAAATAACATTGGGCACTTTCTTATAAAGAGATACACTGTATTTCCTCTGGAGTATGTGTAGAAATGGTTGGTAAAATGCAATAGTGAAAACTGATTATACTAATGGAATTCTCATAATTGCAATGAGCAAGATTAATCTATAATTCCTTGGTAGCACCAATCAAAAGTAAAAACGTCTACGGGCAGTATTTTGTTTTCCATAAATTAATACTTTGGCAGAAAATACTCATAAAATAATTATTTACTAAATGGAAGGGCATTATTTAATGTAAAGTGGGCCAAGGTCCTAGTTGGGTTAAATGTTCTTGTATTTTGTTATAATTATTGTTTATTGTCACCCATTTCTACAGTCAACAGCTCAAGAGACCACAAGTGCCAAGAATAACAGTAAAGGTAAGTTGGGAGCAACACAGGTGATAATGGGGCATAGTAAAGTTCAAGGAATCTCAGAAGTTGATCGAAGATCTAAAAGAAAGATGGAGGTATGGTATAGTTATTAGAAATTAGCTATATGATATCTAATGAATGGGAAATGGCATAGTGAATTTGAAGAAATTGGTTCAGGCATGAAAGAGTTGAATAAATGGTAATAGAGAAGAGCTGAATAAAGTGGAAGTTGAATGGATGGATACGAGATATAGAAGAGTTGAATGAATTCGACAAGACCAAAGAAATGTAAAGCTAAACAGGGAGTTTTATGAATATGAAAGGGAGACAAAAGAGCACACTGAAAGGGAACTAGGAATCCTTAAATGAATGGATTGGAGCCATAAAATAGGTTAATGAAGGGTAAGGACGCACAGCATAGACTGTGAATGGTAACGGGGTACAGGAGAGTTGAATAGATGGGTAACAACACCAATGCCTACTTAATTTTGTTCGATAAGACTGAATGATGGCAGTATTGGAGAGTTATTTTAATGAAAGGATGCATAGGAGAATTAGTAAGTTGGAAAATGGCAGAGAGTTATGGGGGAAGTGGATATGAGAGTTCAGTAAATGGTGAGTGAATGTAGAAAAGATAAATGAATGGGAAGGGACATGAAGAATGTGAAAGAGTGGGACAGGGCATAGATATGTTTAACAAATGGAACAAGAGCAAGGAACATTGTAAGCCTGAAGAAGAATGAAAGGTTTAGTAAACAAGGAAGAGACACGGAAGAGTTTTTTGAATGGTTGAAGCAAATCGGAGTATTATGTGATTGAAAAGGGGACATAGACCAATTGATCGAATCAGAAGTAAAGAGACACATGATTACAAAAGGGGGTAGAAGAGTTTTTGTAATAGAGAGGATTCATAGGAGATTTAAATGAGTGGGAATATGAAATGGAATGGTTCAATCAATGGGAAATGCAGACGAAAGGATAAAGAAATTGAGAGGGAGCACGCAAGTATTGGATGATTTGGAGAAAGACAGATTTTTTCAAAAGACTGGTAAGGCATATCAAATTTCAGTGGATGGGAAGGTTGGCATAGAACAGTTAATTGAAAAAGAAAAATAAGGGGATACAGAGGGTCTGTTTCAACAGGACAATGATATTGAAGAGTTAAATGATGGCTAAGAGGGAGTGTTGAATGAAAGGGAAGGGGCATAGAAGAGACCGATGAGGGGGAAAAGGGCATGGAAGTGTTGAATGCAATCCCTGCAACTGGAAAGCACTCACACATATGCCTCAGGTTTGCACATTGCCTCAGCATTGTAGATGAGGTGTTGAGATGGTTGTATCTTTTCTTCTTCAAGGAGAAGGCAAGATAGTTGAAGGATGATCAATACTCTCATCTTCCCTGTACTTGTGCCTTGTAAAGTATGTTCTGTAGGACTAATTCCCATGCATGTCCTCTTGTTTCCCCTTGTGTCTGCTCCAGGTGCCAGGAAGGAGTACTGCAAAGTGATGTTCGACTACCTCGCCTCCAACAATGATGAGCTGTCGCTCAAAACTGGAGACATTATTGTGGTCCTCAGGAAGGTAAGAAGCTGGCAAGTTAATTATGTGTCAGAAGAGTAGGATTACGTGGCACACTATATGTTTCTCAAAAAGAAAAACCATTAGCCTGTTTGTGCGTATTAAATATGGATCAGGACTTTAAGTGCCAGATGTTACAGGGTCATTACTTCTTCACATCTCTTATGGAAGTTGACTTTATGTTACTGATAGCAGAAAATGTATGTGAACCTGCTCATTCTACTCTACTATCTCTATTAGTGATCAAAAATATAAGTAGCAGTGGTAACAGTTTGTTCTTAAGGGGCAAGAGACATAACCTAGTCCATGATCCAAATCCATTTGGGTGTACTGCCGACCCTGTCGAGCTCGAGAACACCCTGCATTGATTGAGGGAATAGTTAAGCATTTCAGACTCTGCACCTGCTTCATTGACATCTTTCGTGACTGATTAAACCGCAAAGAGGAATTATGGCCATTCATCTGCCCATTTCTAGCACTTGATTGTAGATTCTCATTCGGTTTCCAAACTGTTGATTACTCGGACTTTTCAAAAATTGTAATTATTTTAACCGCACTTTTAAACTTGCACTGCTTATGACTTCAGCGCGAGATTTGCATCGCGCTGAAGCCGATACGAACATTCATTAGGCACGGTGCAGCCGATTTTCGGGCTGACACCGGCTTTCACCCACATCACGCGCCATCTTGCGGTGAGGAACGGGTCGCGTTCCAGTTGTTGGACGCCTCCCACCCTCCCCAGAACTCACGAGACTTAGGTATAAATACAGTATGTCACCTCGTCCGCGCAGCGGGCGGGCGCGCCAACGGCAAGCCCGTCTGCGCCCGTCCGCGCCGGGACCGGGCCTAGGGCCCCGACCCCTGGCCAGATACCATCAGACTGCAGGATACCCTATTCCCGATCCTCCCTACTAGAGCTGCGCGCCCCTCGCAACTCTCGATGCTTGTTTCATGACCCAGGAAGCCTTACATACAATACTGTTACCAAATGTACCAACTGCAACACCACGATCCTTATAAACAACCACAAAATTCAATCTAAATAATTATCTACCGCTACAGAAACCGATTTTCTTATGGCTCTGATCAATGCGCGATCAGTATGTAAGCATAGACAGGAAATAGCGGACCTCATTACAGACAACAACTTAGATGTCTTATTCGTTACTGAGACATGGCTGGATGATGCATCCGATCCAGATCTGGTTATTGCTGTGCCACAAGGTTATAAAATTTACCGACAGGACAGGAAACTAAAACGAGGGGGGGGACTGGCAATTATTGCCAGAGAAAGATTTCCAATCAAAATAACATCCATCTCAGCAACAACATGCGAGGTGTTTCAGTTTAGCATTCTGTTCCCTGCCCTCTATAGTTTTAAGGGACTGCTTCTATACCGACCCCCTGGAACCAGGATGCCCTTTATAAATAACCTTAGCATAATAATGGAATCGCTAATTATGGAGGAATCATTCACAGTCCTGGGGGATATGAACTTTCACTTGGATCTGAAGGAGCACAAGGATACTCAGGCCCTTATTATGGATCTGGGCATGTTGGGACTTAAACAAAGGATCACGTCCCCGACCCACCAAGCTGGACACATTCTCGATGGCATCTTATCTAATGTGGAGGGCCTACAGATACTTAATATCTTGCCAATGCCCTGGACGGATCATTATGTGATATTTAGTAAGCTGATTCTAACCGAAACCTCAAAGATAAAGCCCACCACACCGAAGTCAACCACCTTCAAAATCTGGAAAAACATAAACCACACTGAATTAATCACTTTATTGGACAGCACTTGTCCACTGCTTTCCTCCGACCCATCTATTGCCACTCAACAATTTCACGACTGGCTAAAATATGCCACTAATACCTTAGTACCAATAAAAAAAGTTTCTACAAATAGAACTACCCCTTCTGCCCCATGGTACACCGAGGAGCTTATGAGACAAAAACAGCTTAACAGAAGCAGGGAAAGGAAGTGGCATAGAAATTACGACCCGGACGAGAAGGCGAAATACAAAGAGTCATTACCAGTATATAAAGTTATGATTATGGAAGCAAAGAAAACTTTTTTTTCTCAGAAAAAATCGACAAAGCCAAAAATTCAAGTAGGCAATTGTACGACATTACAAGAACATTGTCAGGTAACGCACCTGATCTTACCCCGCCTGCTTCTCAATCCTTTTGTGATGAACTGGCTAAATTCTTTTTTTCCAAAGTCAACGATATTTATCAGGCTTTTTCTTCAAACCCTTTAAACTCACCCTCCCTTAATCCTGCACATGACAAAGATTTCGCGAGTTTTAAACCACTGACCACAGACCAAACTAAAAAAATTGTATCTTCTATTAAGACCGGATCAATACTGGATCTGTGCCCTTTCTCAGTTCTTCCACCTGTGATGGACACACTTATCCCGGCGATCACCTCAGTCTGTAACTCTATACTAGGATCCGGAATCTTTTCCGATTCCTTAAAGAACACGATCGTGAAGCCTCTGTTGAAGAAAGCTAGCTTGGACAAGACAGATCCAAAGAACTACAGACCGATTGCAAGCCTACCTTTCCTAGCCAAAGTGATCGAAAAGGCCATGAACCAACAGTTGGTCGAGTTCCTGGAGACACACCACCTACTGGACGAATCACAATTTGGCTTTTGAAGACACCATGGCACCGAAACCGCCTTAATCAAGGCTGCGGACGATATCAGGACTATTCGAGATCAAGGTTTGACAGCAGTCCTGGTCATGCTGGACCTGTCGGCGGCCTTCGACACGGTCGACCATAAGACTCTTGTCGACCGTGTTGAAAAGATGGGCATCCATCATTCAGCGAGCAACCTGATTGCTTCCTTCCTAGCAGACAGATCACAGGCAGTCACTCTTGGCCCCTATCAATCCATCAATCTGTCATTACCATGTGGGGTTCCTCAAGGCTCATCCCTAAGTCCGACACTATTTAACATCTATGTGTCGGACCTTGCTAATGTCATCAAAGCATATGGGATGAGCGTAACCTCCTACGCTGACGATACCCAACTGGTTTTGGCTATTAAAGACAATGGACCAGAGGTGGCTGACCGATTTCGGCACGGAATGCTCGCAATCAGTGAGTGGATGGCATCTAATTGTCTTAAGCTAAATTCCGATAAGACGGAGGTGCTAATTTTCGGACCCCTTAGACCTGATTGGTCGTCAACCTGGTGACCATCAGCCATGGGTGAGCCACCCAGGCCAGCACTTAAGGTTAGGAACCTGGGAGTAACATTCGATGTGGACCTAAATTTTATGGCACATGCGAATAAGGTAGCGGCAACAGCCCATCATAAATTAAAATTGATTAGGAAAATTCTTCCATTTCTTCCTGACACTGCCGCAAAAACATTAATCAGTTCCCTGGTTTTAACATCCCTTGATTACTGCAATGGGCTATTTCTAAATGCCTAAACCAGGATAATAAACAAGCTTCAGTCACTGCAGAATGCAGCAGCACGGCTTCTCTCAGGAACACCTAAATTCTCTCCAATTTCTGACACCCTCAAGAAATACCATTGGCTAACGATCCGCAACCGAATAAAATTTAAATCTTTATGCATAGTTTACAAAGCATTGCATGACCAGGCTCCCCACTTTTTTAAGGAACAGTTGACACCTTATAAACCAACCAGACTGCTCCGATCGACCACGCTGAACCATCTAGTGGTCCCTCGATCCAAGACAGTTTCTTGGGGAGATCGTCGCTTTCTGGTTACGGCATCAAAGCTATGGAATACCTCGCCACTCTGCATCAAGACGTCTCCTTCACTTATGCAGTTCCGTAAACTACTAAAAACCTGGTTATTTGATCAGTAATCTAAGACAGTTTCTATGAGCAATGAGGGAATTAATGGAATCACTTAGTGCCGAGACGCCCACGGGTATTCGCCGCGCTTAATAAATTACAAAAATAAAAAATAAATAAATAAATGATCATCTGCATAGGACGATGCCACTTTGAACTCCAGTTCTAAGTGTAGACTAATCCCATCCACTTAGGGACCCACAAAAAAGATTTGCCAGATTTCCAATCAAAATCCATCTGTCTGCATCTTTGACAATCAAGGATGGATGTCCTACAACAGCCCTACCTTCGACTGTGGCAAAACTGACCGCTCCTACTTGCAAGTTCAGCAGCCTACAACTTTGTCTTTTTGCCTCGCCTAATAATATGGACGTCTTGTCCTTTAAGATCTGCCTGTATTTTAAAATGGTTGCTTCACTTGAGGGTGTTATTCAAGAGACAAACAGATCTGCGTAATAACTGCTATAAATGTAATCTAAATGTTTTCCAAAAATCTCTCGACATACCTTGCTCCAAAACTGAAAGTTTATGAGATTAGAGACATCTGATACAGGTTGGACTGCATAAGCGGGCTCAAAATTAGCCTTTTATGCCTCGACAAAGGTATTCCTTAAACCTTCCAAAGCAAAAAACTGTCCGGTCTATCAACAATCTGGTACCATAATATTATACCAAGATTGTCTTTAAAATCTGCACAGGCTACCAACTGAGAGCAAAATGAAATTCAAGATAAATAACTCTATATGGTTGTTCATCATTTGTATACTGTTTGAACTCCTTGTCAACTAACACAGGGACTAGATCTTGTGTACAATATGACCATAAAGCTGGTTTTTGAAAGAACAAACTTATACAATTTTCTTTCAGATGTTATCACTACCTAAAAGGATTTCCCACTGACCAATTACAGATAGTTTGTACTGCATCCAGCTATGGATAATGGGACATGAGACAATTCTGACATTAAAACACTGAGCCAATCTAGCATACACTGTGACAAACAAATACCAGTTCCAGGTTACCAATCGGATCAACTTATCAATAAATGTAGAAAAAATAAATAAACCTATATCCAGCCATAAACCAGTCAGTTGGGAGTCCACCAGCTCTGACTTCCAATTATTGCTTTAAGTTTCTCTGCCTGTGTAATATGTTCGAAATGTCAGGATCCACTGTGCTTGGAGAGCAAGATGTCCGTATCAGTGACCACACCCACAAGCGTGCCAGCCCCTAGTATCATGGGAAGTGTCATCTGCTTTGCACTCCGTGTTCCAGCGTTATGTGTAGGGGGATAGACGTAATTTGTGGGCTCTAGTTTAGGGAAGTCATTTCTGCTGTGGATTGAATTTTGATATAAGAGAGACCCTGAATTTTCTTTCTGTTTCCCTGAATCCTTTTTGTTGTGCTCATGCATACCATGCTCCAATTACACGTAGACACTCCTAGGGGCAATATTGTGTTATTAAAGTTATAGTGCAGTCCCTCTGCCAAAGGCCTTCAAGAGCCAAGGACCCGTACTTTCCCATTTCTCTGTATGGATAGATTTCACCAGCAATGACTGGGACGCCACAGACCTGCCCTCATGGCCGGATCCAGTGGCACTAACTGCTCCCAACACAAACAAGAGGGTAGAATATTCTTCATTTATGAAAAAGAAAAATGAAAGAAACTGCCCTTTTTACAGCCTGACCTTGTGATTCATCTCTTTATACATTTGATTTGTTTCAAACAACTTTCTCAGAAATGCCCCCTTGTTACGCCCAGTTCCCGAATCCCCTCCCTATTTCTTGCACACCCTTAATCTGTCCTTCCTGCTGTCGATGCATGTAACACCTGTCAAATAAATAAACATATATGGCAAATATATTTTCTATGCTATTGTTTTTATGAGCAGGGGAAACTGATGTGAGGTGTCTGCAAGCCTTGGAACAGACATAATGGGATTCTTTTACCAGAGTCTTCAGTTAGCAGTGGTAGGAGATCATCAGAGGTCTCAAGTAATCTCATGTCATGTGTTAGTAGGTCTTCGAGGCCTGATTTTCCTTCTTCTCCATTTGGTACTTGAAGGTTTGCTTCTCCTAATATGAGTGTGTGTAAATGAGGAAGAGAATAAAAATGAAAAGATGGGGCCCATTGGCGCTGCCCGTACCCTACATGGGATCTCAGAACTGTTTCCTATAACCTGGCAGAGAACTTGCTGTGACTGTGTTTGTAAAGTTTCAGGCTCTTACGCCATGCTTCTAGTCCTTTAAATGGCGGGCCCACTGGAACTGGCCAGTCCACTTCTGTACAAGTCCACAGATTGGTGCCATGTTGCTGACAGAAATCTGCTCACAACTTTGATGTTTTTCACTGAGTGAACCTAGGTCACATGTGACCGCTTCAAGCGCTAAGGCACCAGGGTTGAAGTGCCTTTTCGCGATGCTAGATCACACATTGTAACAAGCACTTGAGAGAAGATAAGCTGTCCATCAATAAATAATCTATCCATAGTCCGTATACTGTTGGTACTGGCATGGGAGTGTGGGCTTTGCCAATTTGAAGCTAGCACTAGGAGATACAATTATTGGTGCTTTTTCCTGGACGGAGTGACTAGTTTGTATTTTCTTCACAGGAAACGGAAGACGACGGTTGGTGGGAAGGAGAGTTAAATGGCAAAACTGGTCTTTTCCCTGACAACTTTGTGATGCTTCTGTCCCCCGTGGTTAACTTGGTAAGCTCCACTCATAGGAAAGTGTGTGCAGTGATCTTGCCCAACTGCTCCAAAATGGGGCCACCTTTTGCTGGGTCGAAATGTCCCTCCCCTTCCTATCACTACCCAGCAGATCATGCATGACGAGTTTAAGGAAAGGGGTCTGGTCTACTGAATAAAATCACTAAGATTTTAACCAGGAGTACTAATCTTTACATGCGAGTAAATTGTGTGATCTTGAAAAAATCCCTTGGTGTCCCTGTGCCTCAGTTTTCTTTTCCGCCACCATCTTAAGTCCTTAGGAGCAGGCCAAGTCCCTGTCTTATGCTCTGTCTCAAAAATAGGATCCTTGATGCCAATAGTTTGGAACTTGCCTACTAGGTTAACAATTGATAACACTTTAATATAATGTTCTCCCAAAATAAGCCTACTGTTCTCAAATGAGAACAGTCCAGTGTGTCTAGTGGCAGCTACCGAGATCCATATGTAACTAGCCCACGGTAAGCTTGAATTCTGGTTTCACCGGATCTACTTTTCACCAGTCAAATGTTGTTAAGTTGAGGACCATAACCATACAATTATTTAAGCAGCAAGACTCAATTCATTACACTCTACTCCTAAATCTTTGATCAGAATCTGTATTTAACATAATCTGTATGCCTGGCCGCTACCTATGCCAGCAGTCCATGTAAATGGAAATTAGAAGAATGCACTGCTTGCTACTTCCCGTGAAAATGCAGCAGTCGTGAGGAAATAGCCTCTTACATATCCGGGATAAAGAGATTTACAGTGGGACAGATGCCTCTGAAACAGCTGTAGGACTTGGACAAGACCTGATCTGTTTCTGGCACGTCAAGCGACTGACCGGGTGGAATCTTGACTGTCTTTTAGGTGCACCACACAGTCAGTTACAGTTTCTATTTCCAGTCAAGCCAACCTAACTTTAAGTGTCCACTTCCTAGAAACCATGACAGAAACATAATGCCCCACCCCTGTCTCTCTGGCATGAACCTTTCAGTTAAATAACAACAACACACACGGCTGCATGGCATCGCACAAGCAGCACGTTTCTATAGTTGTGACAGATGTTACATGTCAAGATGTTGTCTTCTTTATTAGAATGTTGTCTGTTTTTCTGTTTTTGCAGCAATCAGATAAGCCTCCAGTTCGAAAATCAACTGTGAAAGTGGCAGGTAAGGGACAGTTCAAATACCATAGTACATGAACTTCTATGTATCGAAAATCTAATGATTGTTTGGAAATTGACCAAAACTTGATGAACATCTTAAGGCCTTTAGAAATGGCCAAGTGATTTAGTGCAACCATACTGTTCCCCGACTTTACTCACTTGTTCAAATGACTGTTTTTTCTCTTAAAATACAATCCACCTTGAAGTTATATTTCGTTATTTCATTTGGTTCCATGGTAGTGTATTTAAAAAGAGAAGCCAGTCTCTTTTGAATTTCCCCTTGGCATCCAATTCAGAGATTAAGACCTAATACCATTTGCCACCTTGATGATGAAAGAGCTTTGCTCCATAGTTTAGATCATGGCACAGGTAGAAATAAGTGGGGGCAATAATTAGTATACGCAACAGTCGTGTCACAGACACGTGTTTCACGAGGCGATGTCACAACCATTTCTTACACCTACCTTTTAGGGGAATGAGTTCTTCTTTAGGAAGACCGTCTAATATGATATGTCTTCATCTTTGGGTCATTCTGCCTGGCCACCTCTTTAGGGGCGTGTTTATACAGCCAAGGCCCTGTTTTTTCCCTGATGTCTCTTCTTTATGAGGTCCCAAAATGGACACCAAGCACACTTCTAATAAAGCTTAGTGGGTTAAGCGCTCACTGCTGAGATCTGTGTGTGATCTTCAGGTCATTTGTTCAGGCCTCCGCATGGTCAAGACATACTTTGGGACTGGGGTTAAACATCATCCGGTAAGTTCACTTTGAATGTATATGTGATTGCACAAGGTTACACTGTTGGTGGGCTCGCAATCATTCCCTCCTCCCTTGACCTGTGACAAACAGGGATGCTTTGTGTGCGGTCTCCGGCCGTGCCATGGTGTATGCATTGCAGAAAGAGCCAGACCAACATGGTCTTTCAAGAAAGTTGTTCTGTGAGAAGTCTTCCCCAGTACTGGTTGACGCAAACTCCAGGTCATGCTACACAACACTCTGTAGATCAACAATTGAAAGAGCCGCCTGATAAAAGCAGTATATTCTCGTGTATAACAAACCTATTCAAATGTATTCCGTGTGATCATTGCTTGTCTGCTTCTACGTTTTCAAATGTATGGCTACGTTGACCTTAGTTTATGTCTGTGGCTGGGAGAGGCCCTGCCTTATCTCAAAAGTTGGGTTACTTATTAAATGAGGAAGAAGATAGAGGCCACAACCCCTCCACATACCTGAGTCAGGTGTGTGTTTTTAGGCCACTTTGAGGTTTACCGGCTGGCTAGGGCTGGGAAACGGATGTTGGTGAGATAAGGCTAAAGTGCCTCTTTTAAATAGTACATTGTTCTTCAGTCTGGTGTTCATCGGTATTTAAATTATGACTTTCAATTTGTGCATTGTTGCTCAGTCTGGTGTTTGAGTGGCTCTAAATTTATTGTATGTCTTTTCAAGGAAACCATAAATGAATTCTCCTTTATCTGGTGTGGATTTATCGTCAGTTCCTGGACCTGTAAGTTTGTGAGGGTTCTTCCGGAAGAGCCTGGCACTGGTTAGGCAAGGTTTGGTGGCTTAGTGGACTAACGAGTCCACTGTAGAAGCCTGTGTTCGACCTCATGGTCACAGGTTCAAATCCTAGCGAGTCCACTCAGCCTTTCATCCTTCTGAGGTCGATAAAATGAGTACCATTAAGTTGAGTTACAATAAACATCTGTTATTTAGTGCCAAGATACCCTTGAGTGAACGTGCACTGTACAAATGCACGTAATGTTATGTCTCAATTTAGGAGGATGCTATAAGTTACTGTCCAAAATATTATGTTTACACACGCTTTATTTATCACCTTCAGCGCTCCGCGAATTTTCGCACTGTGCTGAAGGTTCTAAATAACGGGCGTGGCCGTGACGGAACGGTTCCGACATAAGCACAGCCCAACCGGCGCTCGTGACGGAACCGTTCCGTCACAAGCATCGAAGGGGTTAAAACAAGTTTATCTCCAACTCCAAAGCCATACAATGTCATCTACAGAGGAAAAAGGACTTACTCATAAGCTAGAAAATAAAATAAAATAGAACTATTGCAACAGGACCAAAACAACCTCAAGTTTGACAATCCCTATGCACAATTTCCTCAGCTCTGAAAGCCAGCTGTTCAGCACAGTCTCCCTCAGTCCTTGGAACACATGAACCCCTTTAAGCCCTAGTAACTATCATCCATCTTTCATTTAGTAAGCTAGTTAAACTCCCTTCTTTTCGTGGGCCTTCAGTCCTATGGACTAGGTGTAAAGCAGAACCTTTGAGGCACAGGTCTTCAACTTCTAAGACTACAAACCAGGTTTAGTGAGCTACTACCTCTTCTTTATCCAGTGCCCTGCACTCCTCATCTACTTCTATTCTTCTTCACACTTTGTACCATCAATCAAGCCCGCACCTTCCCAGACCATCTATCTTATTCCTTTATTACTGTATTCCGTTCAACCTCCAACTACACTTGAGAGCATCACCAACTCCACTTGAATTGCCTGCGGCATTCATACTCACCTACCGCGTGCTACTGTGAAGTATGACAGTACTACCTACCTGGCACACCGCACAGTATAAACATTTCTTTAAAAAAGTAAATTATGTGAATCAACCTGTCACTGCCAGTACAGTGCTCATCTTTGTCCTTGGTGCATCTTTACAATGAACCATGTGTGCACCCAGAAGATGATGAGTTTTATGTGTGTGAATTAATGGAAAAAGGAAAACTGAGAAACAATATTGGAAGAAACCAAATCATGGAAAAACAATTTTAAGAAAAGGCAATTTTAAGGAAATACAAATAAATGGAAAATTAAAGGAAACATTTTAAAGAAAATATAATTTTAAGGAAAAGTCCAAAATTGCATTAAACTTGGGTGGAGTTTAGGATGAATGCGGGTTTTAGGGTTTAGGAATGGCTAATGTTTAGGAGAGGTCAGGTTTTTTTAGGTGTCAAGAATGGGTGGAGTTCAGGGTATCAGGGGGGTGGAGTTTAGGGTGTTGAGGGGATTTTAGGGTTCACAGATGAGTGGAGTTTAGGGTAGTGAGGTGTCTTTAGCGCTTAGGGATAGGTGGGGTTTAGGGGTGTTGGGACTTTTTAGGGTTCATGGATGGGTAAAGTTTAGGACTGGCGAGGGTTTTTATGGTTCAGTTACACATAGAGGTTAGGGATCATGAAGAGCTTTTAGGGTAGGTTTGGGTGGAGTTCAGGGTGGTGAGGGGTTTCAAGGATTCAGGGATCTGTGGAGTTTGGTTGCAGAAAGGGGTTTTTAGGGTTCAAGGATGGGTAGAGTTAGAGGTAGTGAGGGGTTTTTGGAGTTATGTATGGGTGGTGTTTAAGGGCGGTGAGGGCTTCTTTTTAGGATTTAGGGATTAGTGGAGCTTGGGTGTGGGAAGGGCTTTTAAGCAGTCTGAGATGGTTGGGGATTAGACCTATAAAGGCGGCTTTAGGGTTCAGGAATGGGTGGAGTTTAGAGGTAGTGAGAGGTTTTAGGATTCAGGGATGGGTGGATTGTAGTAATAGAAAGGGCTTTCAAGGTACCGGAATGAGTGCAACCATGGTATTTACACATTAAAAAATAGGCATGCAAAAGAAAGTTTCAAGCTAAAAGACACTCTATGAATTGGTTTCTATGAAATGGCGAATGCCATTTCTTTGGGAAATGCACATTAAACAGTTTAGGTGACATGGTTTCTCAGTAGTGGTATTCTATGAAATAGTCTTCTTTATGAAATCACATTCAACTGATGAGTTGGCTACTGTCAGTTTTTTGTTTCACTTCTCACTATTTCTTTTTTTTTTTTTTTTTCCAAAACCTTTATTGCACTTTGCATAGTACACAGCGGAATGCCTACAACCCTGTGGGCCGGCCGCTATCAGTGGATCGGTGTATACATTAGCTTCCAGCACGAAGAGTATCAATACAGTAGGAGCGCTAAAGTCGCGACTGATCGTGCCGAAAGAGTTACAAGTGCCAGTTGAGCAATTATTCAATGCATGAATTGAGGTTTTGATGTAGATTTTTTTGTTTTTTTTTTTTACCTTTTTTCCCTTTTGTCCTTTAAATAACAACAACCCGTAACATTTAACAGTTAGGAATGACATTGCGGTCGGACACTAATCAATGCATGTCAATTCTCTCGAGTCTCTTGGAAGTATGGGAACTTGACAGCCCATCACAGTGCGCCTAAACCTTTACCCACCCCACCCACTCCTGCCCCCTTTGGCCCATCCGCCTAAGCTCTAAGAAGAAGCCTATTGCTGCAACCCTGGTCTCCACCCCGTTGCCCCCTCCCGCCCGAGTTCAGCCCTCCTCACCCTCCTCATCAGATTCGTCCTGATCATCTTCTCTCAGGGGTTCGCAGATGTCCCCCCTGTATTCATTCCACTTCAGCCATATCTTATTCCATTTCCCGGGGCATGCTCGGTTGATGTATACTGCTCTCTCTGTTAACATTACCCGGTCCATGTTTAGGCACCACTGGGACTTGGTTGGCAGTTCTGCTGCCCCCCAGCGCTGAGCTATGTCGCGTTTTGCTACCATTAGCCCTGCCGTGACCCATAGTTGCTCGTATCGGTTCAAGTCAGTAGGTTCCCATATATTTAGCAAGCACCTCCTCGGGTCTGGTAATATGGAGTGGTCTAGTGCCTGTGAAAGTGTGCGGAGCACTTGTTTCCAGTACTCCTGGATCTTGGGGCAGTCCCATACGGTATGTAAGAACGTACCTTCCTCCCCACATCCCCGCAGACAGTAGGGATGGGGCGCCCTGTGTATGCGATGTAGCATTTTCCTTGTATAGTAGACCCTGTGCAGTATCTTAAATTGCACCAACCGCATGCGTGCCGAAATGCCTATCTCCTTTGGGGACCCAAGTGCCTCGTTCCATTCATGTTCATCCATATCGCCGATCTCCCCTTCCCATTTCTCTTTCAGGTGTGCTGTGGGTTCAGGACTGTTATTGAGCAGTTTGCGGTAAGTGAGGGAGGTCGCCCGTTCCAACATGTAGTCGGTGAGTAGGCGATCCTCCAAAGGTGTAGAATCTGGGAGCTGTGTGCCTGCTGGAATGGCTGCATGCAGTGCGTGCCGGACTTGAATGTATCTGTACAGTTCCCTGTCACTGAGCTCATAGTGTTCCTGCAATCGGGCAAAGGGGACCACTTCATTTCCCTCCCATAGGTCGCCCACTACAGAGATGCCTATAGTGTCCCATTGTGCGAACCCCTTGGTGTTCCTCAGGTTGCCCAGCATGCGAGAGTCCCAAAGCGGAGTCATCCTAGTAATTCTCCCTTTCCAGCCCAGTGCTGCCGTAGCTGCGTGCCATACCTGCACCGTTATCTTTGTGGGGCCCATCAGAGTGCGCATTTTGCGGCGATCATATAGCGGACCCAACAGACTATCAGCTCCCAGCTGCACCCTGTCCGAATGAAACGCCGGTTCATCGTGAGGTGCGTGCAACCATTGATTAATGGGCTTCAGTTGTGCAGCCCAGTAGTACAGTTTTAAATCCGGTAGCGCAATGCCCCCGCTATACCAGTCTCTGTGTAACTTGGATTGTGCCACTCGCGCCGGGAGGTTGCCCCAGAGTAGGTTGGATACCAGAGCCGCCACTTTCTGGAAATACTTGGGTGGTATAGGATAGGGTGAATTGTCAAGGACGTACAAGAAGCGTGGTAACGCCATCATCTTGTAGAGTGCTGCCCTGCCGAGGAGTGTTAATGGCAGGCTGGACCAAAACTCCACATCCCGCTTGAGTCTATCCAGGGGGGGCTTCAGGTTCCTGTCCGCGAACTCATTCGGGTCCCTCGTGACGTGTATGCCTAGATATTTAAAAGATGACCCCGCCAGTCGCAACGGGCAACTATCGTCGAGAGCTGGAGCCGGACCTCGTAACACGTAAATCTCTGACTTGGACCAATTTAGCGTGTAGCCGGAGATCTTGCCGTACGTGTCACAAATGCGTAACAAGGCCGGTATTCCCACCTCGGGGTCCGTTAGATACAGCAGCATGTCGTCTGCGTATAGGGACAGACGGTCTTCCCAACCCCCGGACCCCGGTATTCCCTTGAGGATGGGAGAGGCTCGTATGAGAGTCGCCAGGGGTTCCAGTGAGATGGCAAACAACAGGGGTGACAGAGGGCATCCCTGTCTCGTGCCCCGCCCCAGCTGGAAGGTGCGGGAAATGTGGCCGTTCGCTACCACATGAGCCACAGGGGCCTTATATAGCAGCTTGATCCACGCTAAAAAACGAGGCCCGAACCCCATACGTGTCAGTGTTTCGAAGAGGTACTCCCACTCCACCAAGTCAAATGCCATTTTGGCATCAAGTGCCAGGATTACTGCCGGTGTGGTAATGGTGTCGGCTCTGGCCAGCACACCGTGCAACCGCCTCAAGTTCATCGCTGTGTTCCTGTGTGGCATAAACCCAGACTGATCCGGGTGTATAATCGAGGACAGATGGGGTAGGATTCTTTGTGCCAGTAGCTTGGCCAAGATTTTCACTTCCGCGTTCAATAAGGAAATGGGACGATAGGAGGAGCATTCCTCCGGGGGCTTACCCGGCTTGGGGATCGGTATTATAGTAGCCGTACGTTGGTCCGGTGGGAGGGATCCCCCCTGTAAACAGTCCTCGAACATCTCCAACAGATGCTTACTGAGGGTGTCCGGCATCATTTGATACCATTCCATGGGTATCCCGTTTGGTCCCAGCGCCTTGCCTGGGTTTAGTGCTTTAATGGCCAGCTGGATTTCATCGGCTGTGATGTCTGCCTCCAGTTCGCATGACGCCTCCGGTGAGAGGGTTCGGACTTCGATCGGTGCCAAGAGCGCCTTGGCACACTCAGGTGTGATTTCACGGTCCGGGGTGTACACTTTTTCAAAATGGGTCGCAAGCAATTCCGTTATCCGCCTCGGATCAGTGTGCGTCCCTCCCTGTCCGTCTTTTAGACATTGGATCCCCCTGGAACTGCCCTCACGTCTATCGAGCCAAGCCAGCATCTTCCCCGCCTTGTCCCCCACTTCATAAATCCTGTTCTGGGTGTCAGTTATGTGTCCCTTGACTACCAGTCGTAGGTGATCCTTGTACAGCTGTTGCTGGAGAGTGAGTGCGTGCATGTTAGCGGAGGAAGGGTGAGACTCATGTGCTGTGGTTCGTTCCCTCAATGTAATCTCCAGGTCGGCCAGTTCCTGAGACTGTTGTTTCTTATGACCGGTTATGGTGTTGATGGCCTGGCCCCGCAGAACTGTTTTATAGGCCTCCCAGAGCGTTACCGGGGAGCGCACTGAACGGGTATTTTCAAGAAAGTAGTGCTTCGTGGTGCGTTTGAGTTCTTTGCTAACCTGTGGAACTTTAAGATATGATGCGTGCATGGGGAAAATGCGCTTGCGTGCTCTCGTCTGTAGGGAAAGCGTTAGTGCTAGTGGTGAGTGGTCAGAAATACCGCGAGGGTGAATCACCAGGGTTTCCACATGACTAAGGGCCTCCCCCAGCGACAGGAAGTAATCGATGCGGGACAGGCTGCCATGCACCGTGGAGTGGAATGTGTACTGCTTCGTGCTCGGGTGTAAATGCCTCCAGATGTCAGACATGCCCATGGCCGTGGTAAATCGCCGAAAGTATGTTTCCCCCCCTGTCTGGTTGGGGGAAGGGTGTTTATCTAGTTGTGGGTCTAGGACCGCGTTGAAATCCCCCCCTAGAATGACTTCTCCCTCAGGGAGAGTTAAAAGGAAGTCTCCTAGTCTTGGGAGGTGGACCGAGTGTAGAGCCGGCGGAATATACACTGATACCAAATTAAAGAGTTTCCCTTCCCATTGTCCCTGCACGGCCGCAAAGCAGCCCTGATCATCTGTTTTAACTGCTAGGGGCATAAAACGTGAGTTCTTCTGTATTAGAATGCCGGACCCCCTGGAGCCGGACGTGAAAGCAGAGTGGGCCCACATCTTGTAGCCTCGTCTATCTAAGGCCTTCGTAGCTCCCCCCATCAGGTGTGTCTCTTGTAGCAGGGCCACAGCAGGTCGCAGGCGCCTAATCGCAGTCAATACCAATCCCCGCTTAACCTTATCCCCCAAGCCCCTCACATTCCAGGAAACCAGGGTCAAAGGCGGGCATTGTGTATCAGAGGGAGTCACCCCCTCTGCAGTTTCGGGATAGCTAGCCATTTAGGGGTGATAGGCACATGATGTATTGCCCCGGAGATGCGGCCGTTCCATCTGCTGCGTCGTCTTGCAGCCAAGTGTGTAGATGCATCATGGGGGCATAAAGTCACTGTCCGTTCCCAATAGTGTGTTCTGATTCCTGTAAGTACCGAAACACTGCCCTCGACCCTTTGTGTACATTCCCAACAAAAACATTCCAAAACAAACCCCCCTCCCTGCCTCCCTGCTTAACGGACCTTTAACTGCCCGCCTCCCCAACTGAGCAGAGTGCTTTACCCATCCCCAAACCAGAGTACTTGCGTGTAGGGGGGGAGAGCGTCTCCCCAGGCAGGCGGCCTCCCTGAAGGCTTTCGGGGCGGCCATGCCAGCATCTACGTGTAGCAACGAAAGAGATAAGTCAGTTCAGCGGTCAGCGGCTTCTTAGTGCGCAGAGTCCGTGGTCGGAGTCATTCTTCCTCGCCGCCCCCTTCAAATCCATGGGAGGGCGAGGGTTCCGTTCCCTCCACTCGACCTGATGCTTGTGAGCCAGTCCTGCTGCCCTCCCCGCGGTCTCGATCCGGTCTGTGTGATTTGCGCTGTCTTCCAACGGTGTGCCAACCCTCCAGCCAGTCGCGGGCTGCATCAGGGGAGTCGAAGATCCATACCTTTTTGTCCGCCACCACCCTCAGCTTAGCCGGGAAGATCATTGAATACGGGAGTTCTTTGTCTCTCAGGGTCTTTTTTACCTCCAGGAACGTTCTCCGTCTCCTGGCCACCTCCGCTGTATAGTCCGGGAAGAAAGCAATCCTGGAGTTCTGGATCTGGATGGCCGGTGCCACCCTCGCGGCCTGCAGAATGGCATCCCGATCCCGGAAATTAAACAATCTGGCCAGTATCGGTCGTGGCGTGGCCCCCGACTTGGGTTTTCCTCCCGGAACGCGGTGCGCCCTTTCGACGGAGAAGAAGTTAGAGAGTCCCTTTGGCTTGAGCCGTGTTTTGACCAGGTCCTCCACATATAGGTCCAACGCCCCCGTGTCTTCCGATTCCGGCACACCTAAAATTCGGACCTTATTGCGCCGGGAACGCCCTTCCTGGTCATCCAGCTTGTCCCTTAGCAGTCTGTTATCGGCTTGCAGACGTTCTACTGCTGTTTGCAGTTCGGATACATCCTCAACCAGCGATTTAGTGACCACCTCGACCTGCTTGACCCGCTCGTTCATCTTTTGAAGATCCGCTCTAATCAGGGTGACCTCCGTCGCCGTGGCACCCACCGTCGTTTGTACTTGGGCCAGAGCAGCCAGGACATCATCTAGCGTGGCCTTTCTCGCCCCCTCCGCACTTCTCACTATTTCTAGTGAACATAAAAGTCTTGAGGGGTCACGGCACAAGTGACTAACCTACCTTGGTATACTTTCCGAACATGTGTAGGGCTGGCTTGTCTTGGCATTGTTCTTTTTCTGACTCTTCCTCCATTCTCCACCAGGCAAAAGCGGGCTTTGCAGTGCACAATCAGCACTTGCTTCCAGTCATCCTGGCTCCCGTTTTTTTCTTACCACTTCTGGTTTGGTCCTTTTCCCACCTTGCTGGTGCAAGCTGGTGGTGGGATTACAGCAGGTCTGTGACAAATGGCCTTAGAGGAGGAGGGCCCTCGCCCTGTCTGGAGGAACCGCTAAGCTTCCCCATCCAGTTGTGAATCAAACAGGTAGACCGACAATGCATTGGGGCGCCATGGCACATTAAACTGTGGTTGTAAAGCCAGAAGGCGAAATCTGGAACTTAGAGAAGGCCTTAAAGGATGACTAGAAGAAGAGGGTTCTGTATCTTCTTTGGAGACTTGTGAAGAGGTCCATATCCCAAAGGCTTGCCCACTCCCACCTTCCCAAACCCACTACCCCAAAGTAAAGCTAGGCACTTCAGAGTGTAGTGCAGTTTAATTAAGCCCACTAGTGCCACAGTCTGTGACATTCACTAGGGTTGCTCCAGGACCAATAATAACCCTTCTAAAGGTTGTGCAGTTAGCTAGTTTATGATTTGAAGCCCTGCCAGACCTGCCTCAGAATTGAGGATGAGTGCAGATAGAGGCAATGGCAGTGAAAAGGAGCTGCAGAACTCTAACCTCCTTGAAACCTTTTGGACTCCCTCAGCCCCCAAGAATCTAGCTGATACCCCTGAAACTCTGAGTGAGGAGAAGTTGACTGAAATGTTGCTTATCAATCACAGCGTGCCCAGCAAGCCGGAGATGATAGTAACAACCTGGCCGAAGAGCCACTACTGCTGCCCTTGGCTGAAGTCCTTCCTTATTGGGAGTTGGCTGTGCACAGCAGGGTGGGTGACGGATCTGGCCTTGACACCATCGCATTCTGCAATATCAGTACGAAACTGCAGCGGCTCAGCGACACCTACTGAAAAAGTAAACATTAGATTTGCTGGTGTCAATGTTGCCAGAGTGTCATGGGCCTTACTGCAGAGAAGGAACTGGGTCCCTGGCCGCTGATTAAACTGTGAAATACAGCAACGATCCGGGTTCAATGGGCCCCGTCCGGCCTCTGGGCCCAGGTGCTACAGCACGTAATGCACCAATGAAAGTTACGCCCCTGTATACGGCCTTATTGTTTTTGTTATTGCTAACGTGATAAGTAATCTGACCTACAACATTGTGTATGTCATTTGTAAATACATCTTTCACATCAAGGGTGAGGTCCTCAGGGCGTTTAGTACTGCGGATGGTGCGTCCCAGTGGTTTTACTCAGGGAAACAGTTCTAATAGCAAGAGTCCTCCTCAGCATGGTGATGCAATACTGCACAACCTCATCCTTGGTATACTGGTTTTGGTTAGGCGCATTCTTTAAAAAAAAAATGCCAAATTATAAACCATACACTTAGATGCGGAGTGTATTGTGGTTGTGGAGGTTTTTGATTCCTCGCCCCTGTACCACAAATACATGGGGAACAGCGTTTACAACGCAATTTTTACCACGCAGTACCTTTACCACGCAACTTTTACAACGCAAGTCGTTACGACTTGCGCTGGGGGGCGCTGTAGGATAGGGAATAGTTTAATTTACTACCCAAAATCTTCCCTACTATCCACGGGGACTGGAGTTGGAATAGTAAATTAAACTATTCACTATCCAGCACCCCCCAACCCAAGTCGTTGTAACGACTTGCGTTGTAAAACCTGCGTGGTAAAGGCATGCGTTGTAAAAGCATGAGTAGTAACGACATACGTCCCAAATACATTGATGATGGGTTGATGAGGGGAGAGGTAGATCACACGTGGTTTGGGGTATATGGTATCTCAATGGGGGCTTTTTCATCATTACCAAGTTCAAAACCGCTCACCTTATTAAAATCTGTCCATAAATATGTAGGTGAAATTCACAGTAGAGCATTCAATGAAACATGTTATGGATCACTGTGACACACATGAACTTAACTTCACAAGTTCATGTGCAGTGACAGCCTGCCTAGAATATGGGTTCCCCATGCCCGCGTTTGGGGGAACAGAGCTTCGCCCCCTGCCCCATTACTCTCTTGGGCCCCAATGCCACTGCACCTGCTACATTATTAGTGAATTTGTGAGCATGCATTTGTTTATGCTTTTACTTGTATGTGTGCACACACAAGCACGCAGTGGTAGCCAGTGTAATCTGGGGGCAGGGATTCTGAAGAGTTTCTTGCCATTAAACTATGTTAGTTACTACCTCAGTGCAATGGAAGAGTGTACAGCAGAGATGTGTACAGCAGAGATGCGCACTGGAGGCCTAGGGGTGCCAGAAGTGTGCCTGTCATGTATTCAGGATAGCAACATAAGCTACTTTAATAAACACTGAGGGGCATATTATCAAGACAGGCGATAAAATTATCGCCGCTTTAGCGGCAGAAAACTGCCGCTAAAACAGCGATAATAGGCTTGATAAAATGCTCTATGGTATTCCAATTGAAATTCAGGTTAGATGTCCTTCACATCTAACATGGACTTCAATTGGAATTCCATAGAGCATATTATCAAGCCCATTATCGCCGTTTTAGCAGCAGTTTTCTGCTGCTAAAGCGGCTATAATTTTATCGCCTGTCTTGATAATATGCACCCTAGTCCTTCACCCTTCTGCAGGGTAGCTTCCGTTAGGTGCCTGTGTCATAAGTGTGACTCATTCCGCTCCTCGGGCAGCAGATGTGGGTGACAGAAAAGAGGTGCAGGCGGAGAACCTCGTCCCGTACAAAGAGGACGACCGACTCGTTTGCTGCAGGCAGGGTCTCTGCAAAGTGCGCCACCTTCTATCTTTTCCCCTCACAGGTCTCGTGCTTTGGTTTCCTGCCTAGCGGAAGGCAGGTCACGTGACCGTGGGCTGTGTGGCATCTCTTAGAGACACTGCTGCTTAATGTCACCCTGGGCCCTCCGACCAGTCTGTTTGCAGTCAGATAGAACTTGCCTGACTTGCATTCTTTACAGTGAGATATCGTTGCTGACCAAAGGACTTCCCCGCATGCTTCCATTTTGTTTCGACATCTGCTTGGCGTTCCCTGGACAACATGCGCAGTTACGCTCACTGGAGTGGGCCGCCATCAAGAGGTAACTTTCATTCCCGCCCCCCCCCCCCCCCCCTTACTCTCACTTGTTTCTTACTCCGGGTAAGGCGTGTGCACTGGGCTTTTTAAAAATAACCAACAGGAACGACCTAGACTGCTAGAAGAAATTGGTAGATTTGACGACTCGACATTCCTTCTGAAATGCGGGGATGTAGTCGAGTTAGAAACACAAAACATGTAACTGTGCCTTAGGGACCTTTTACGAGGTAGCAGCCTCTCTGAAAAATTCCTAATTTTGTTAATTGTTCTCTCAACCTTTGCTGTCGTTAAAGGAATGTTTGTTTAACCCTCCTGGCCATCCAAACGGTTTGGCTCATCTGTTGTTGGATTGCCATAATTATTATATTTTTAGCAAAGCATTTTAGTTCCCCTATAATACTTTAGTGAAAGAGCTTTTGTTCGCATTGATATTTTGCCTCACTTCAATAGAAAACCGTCCTAAAAATATAAAAGAAATTACCATGACCTGCACGACCTTTCCTTTCTATTCTCCTTGTGTAAATTCACACTCTACACAAGGACCTTGAAGAACAATTCTGATTCTAAAAAAAAAGCCTAAAAATAAATTTCACTCCACCCTCATTCCTAAAATAAAGGAAAAAATACAGTGTTGTGTGAAGAAGGAAAAACTCGCTCTAGAAGGACCTGTGCTTTGCACCTACCTCACTCTCCTCTGAATGGCGGGAATTGCACCTCAGTGCAATTAATAATTAGTTAGCAAACAAGAATGTCTGTGGATCTTCTTCAGTGTATTCGTAAAGAGGGGTTTGGCTTCGCTCAAACGACTATTTCTCTCTCGCCTTATGCTATTACCAGTTTGGTGTATCATTCCACCTCCTATGGAATGGTTGCATTGCAATGCTTGAGTGACAATTTTACCTACTTGAGAGTCGCATTTAGTGGTTGCATGCCCTTAAAAATCCCACGTCAATAAAGCAGCCCTAAAGCTTAAACAAATCTTGGGGGCAATACTTAGAGAATATTGTGCCTCCTATACTAACACCATTTCACCTGCGCTCTGTTGGCCCTTTATGAGGCAGAGTTGTGGGGATTTACCAACATTGAGGTACTAATCAGAGCAGAAAATAAATTCCTGCAAAACTTTGTATTTCTCCCACTGAGTACCCCTTTGTACCCGCTTCGTATGGATCTGGGAGCGGGAGGGCTTGCAGGCAAAGCCAGGCTCCATCCTCTTTTTTACAGGAGGCATTTATGGACTACTCCAGAACGCGACCACTATTCTACTGCCCATCCGGATGTAATAAAAGCTGATCAATTCTCTTTAAGGTCCCTTGGCTTTTGAATATTAAGGAGTCACTTTACTCTTGGGCTGTCTGAACTATGGGAGTCTCCCGCTGTCACCTGTTTCCAGTCTAAGACCTCACTGAAGAAGTGTTATTGGCCGATCACAACGTCCAATGACTCTAGGAAGGCTGCTTCCCTCAATTTGTCCAGTGAATCTCTTGACTTTAAGCTTCTTTGTGGGTACGAGTTATTTTGGGATCTGGTGACCGTTCTCCTCGATAGAAAGCTTCATTTCCAGTTCAGAGAAGGCGCTTAGCCGCCTAACCGCTGAGATGATTTTTTATTTATTCAAATAGCTCACACCATTGGGTAAGCCACCATTTGTGCATTCTGGTATAATTTAGCTTTTCTTCCCACCTAGTTCTGACCTAGCTGTTCATATTTATTTCCTACAGCCTCTTGAACAAAGGTTCCCCTGCTTTCTATGCCATATCTCAACGAACTACATTTGGATCCCTCACCCCTTTCCGGTGACCAGCAGCGCTGGCCCAGCGCTTGATAAATCTGCTCCATCAGTTTCTCCAACGTGATTGTACTGACTTTCAATCTCCTCGCCACACAGGGGGTTGTTGTTTTCTCTGAGCCCTGCTAGCGGCCGCCTATTTAGCCCTGTCTCTTTTCCTCTTACCCAGGTGCCTTGGATTACCTTCAGGTGCCTTTATGCACGTATCCTAGATTTGTTCGTATTGTTTTTAATTAATTTGTTATAGGGGGGTAACTCATTCTTTGTTCCCCGATTAGTCTACTTGTGTTCTCTTATCCTGAAAATGACCTCAAGTCATGAATGTCGAAACGTCGTTGACTTGTGTCAGCCTAATTGGGATTGCTAAATATGTCATGATTCTTTCACTACTTGTGTCATAAAATAAAGATTCATGCATAATATGTGTACCAAATAGCTCCCAAATAAAATGTAAATTTTCACTGTTTATGTTTTTTACTTGTGCCATTTTATTATACTTATTCATGTGCTCTCCACGCACCTAAAACACCATTTAAAATGTGGTTCATGCTGCTTCTTATTCTTTGAAAAGTATACAGTCCATGTTATTTTGTTTATACAAATACTAGAGCCTTAAAAAGTAGGACTACGTGTTTTGTGTAATTAATTTACTGTTCAAATTGTTCCTTCTCATTGACTCCCATTGAGTCATTGTTGTATGATATTATAGCTATCGGTATGGCAGCAGGCGCAGTGGCACCAAGACCCAGGTGCGGTGGGCCCTTTTTAAGTCGAGCCTGGGCAGCGCATGTGCTGCTCTGCGAGGCATGTTGAATCGAGGTAGGGACTTTAAGCTCCGCCCACTCTCCACCCACATTTTTCATTAGCTTGTGTCATCAACTGTAAACTGTGGCTGTTCATTGGTCAAAAGGCTTTTAGTCCCTCCTTAGTACTGACTTGCCTCATTTTGTAACCTCCCATGGCGACACCCCCTGTTACGTGTGTTGTTGTTTGGCAGGCTGTAATTACAGCCTCCGAGCACAGTTTTCTCAAATAGCTTTGTTCTGCCTGCTGATGAAGGCAGAACACGCTCTCTCCTAACGCTATTTTTATTTTTATGCAATAGGTCTCGCATTTGCGATAGTTTAAGCTATTTGGCATTGTAAATTACATTCCTTTTATTTATCTGTTTAAAAAACAACACATAAATAAAAGGCATTGTCGTTTACAATGCCAATAGCTCAAACTCTCATAAAGCGAGAATTATTGCAATGCAAATGCTTGTTCCATCCTTGTGTTAGGTACAAGGCATCCTTGCGACGCCCCTCTAATCGGGCGAATGAGCACATTTATTTTGTAACGTTTTGCTTTTCTGCCTTTCTGCCTGGACCACCATCAAAATCATGGCGGTCCCGAACGGAAGATCTTTTACAGGCCGCCCATAAGCCAGGAAAAAAACTCAGAGTACACGGGGATATTTGTTATGTATTTCCTAAAAAAGGACCCTCACTTTTGATTTTTATATCCCAACTTTTGAAGTTTGTCTCCCCATTTAAGACAGAAAATGCCTTCCACAGCGAGACATAACTACTCACAGGCAAAACTTTGAGAATAAAGTCCTGATTGGCAAGTTCCCACTACCCACAAATATCGCTTGACTATCTCTCGGCCATCACAGTAGCTCTCACTGAACCCTAAATTTGTGCCAAAATCTAGGTGGCCCTAATATTCTTTACAACAATATTGTATATTTTCAGTTCGTGGATTTAAGCTTGACCTTTATCCACCCCTCAAATATAATCAATGCCACTGGAATTATGTGCAATGAATGACCAAGCAAAGAAAAAGACACGCATGTGGCATAATGCAGCACATGCCGTGACAGTATTATTTCACTCTTTTGGAATATTAAAATACATTCGTACTGTCTGGCCAAAAGTTCCCCTTCATTGGTACCAGGCAACACCTAAATACAGTAATCAGGAACAAAAAGGTAGCCAGCCAGTTAAGCTTTGGAAAGAGCCAGCCACTGGGCAGCACCACGTGGAGTATTGGGCAAGTGCATTAAATATATAATAAATACATGGGATTCTGTAATCCCGAATAAATGTCAGTCTCTAATTTCTTTATAATCAGCGACTTGTGATGAACCCAGTCTCCGATTATAAAGGAAAGACGTCAGAACTAGACTATTAGGAGTTATTACAGTTGAGTTCCGACGTCACAATAAAATGTTTTATTTGTATTCCTTAGGCAGAGAAGAGCTAGAATCTGTCTGCATCTTTCTAAATATTTCGAGTTGCTACAGCTTTAAAAAAATAAATGGACTTGTATTAAACTTATCTTTTTATTCTTCTTCTTTGAAAACATGCTTGCTCTTTCATATGGAAGAGCTACACACCAAGGTTTTAAGTGGTTTGTGGGAAAGGTGATGGTGTGACCATGTATTATATGGGATAAAGTACCCCTGGGTGTACATGGCAAGGATATTTCAAGTCAACTCGGAGTTCCATAGCCTTATAAAGGAACTTGGTCTTCGGCCTCATTCCTCTGTATGGTTATGGAACTCCTTGGTGACTTGCAATATCCTTATAATGTACAGCAGGGGGTACTTTATCCCTTACATAATAAGGTGGAAAGTGTTGCAACCTGAATCACATAGTGTCAGTGTTCCTGAATATGATTCATCAGCCGTTAATCCTTGTTATACTATTTCTATAGTGAAACCTGACTTGGCTGTGCCAGAGAAGAAGCCAGCTGAAGTGAGCAAGCCTCAGAATCATATGATCAAAGACCAGAAAGGTAAGACATGGACTGAATATGAGATGTGGAAGAGCATTTTCTGTTGGTGAAAAATTCTGAAATGTGCAGGAAGGACTAGGAGCTGTCACAAGTATGGAAGACCCAGAGCACTTGAAATTCTGGGTGATAACCAAAAATACGGCTTCTGTTACTGATTGGGGTTGCCCACTATCTCCAGGACACATTTCTTATCATTGTTGTACTTCGGCTAATTATGGTGCACCATGGTCATTCCATCTCTTATAAAAGGGAGAGTAGCCATCCAGACATTTTTATCTGCCCTATCAGATGTCCCTCTCCTGAATTCTAATCGATTAGATATCCACATTCTAAATACTTCACACTGCATGGTGGTATTATCCATGCAGTCACAAGTGCCAAGCTCAGGAGTACCACATTAACAAGTTTCAGCCCAGATTAGCCATAAGCAGAAGACTGCTTGAACTGGATAGTAGCTGATCCCCCTGAATACAGGAAAACTGTCACACAAGCTCTCATCAGCAGCAGACTGGACTACGACAATGCACTCTACGCCGAGATCAACATGAACATCACCCTAATACTCCAGAACGCCGCAGCCAGAGTGGTCCTCAACCTACCACGCCACAGCCACATCAGCCAACACCTACGGACCCTACACTGGCTCCCCGTCGAGAAGAGAATCACCTTCAAGTTTCCCACCCACGCACACAAGGCCCTCCACAACACCGGACCCGCCAACCTGAACCACCGCCCCGCATTCCACGCTCCCCAGCATTCTCTCCGCTCGGCCCAGCTCTCCCTTGCAACGGTAACTGAGATCAAGAAAAGCAGAACAGGAGGGCGCTCCTTCTCCCTTTGGTAAAACATCACCCTTAAGGTGCTGGGCAGACAAATCCTTCATCGTCAAGATTACAATTCATTATAATTGGTGTAGTAAATTCTCAATACTTTAGTACCATTTGAGAGGTCTTAGCCCCTATGGCATCCCATACATGGACCAATGTAAATACGTGTAACAAAGTATTCCAGCCACTCTTCACAATGATGAAATACGTGTAACACAGTATACCAGTCACTCTTCACAATGATGATGATTCTTAGACAAGTCAACTTTTTAACAAACACATTTACTTCCATTACAACTCCCATGTCTCTTACCTTGGATTACTCAGAGCTCAAGACCTTCTTCCACGTCTTTCACTGAAGAAATGTTAAGGATGGCCATAAGCTTTTCTTCCCACAGCTTGAAGTAGAGCTGAGATGGAACACTCCCACCAGTTGCCATGCTCTAGTGCTTGGCAAGTCACTTGAGGACCTAGAATTTCAAGGTCTTGAACCTGATTTTATTGTTCTGAACATCATGACAATATGTTGATTCAGTAATGATTTATTTTAGTGACATCCTCAGCGAATGTATGATCATACCACGCATACCCACAGAACGCAGTATTTTACATCACGGTTTTGACAACGCAAGTCGTTACATCGACTTGCGTTGGAGGGTTGCTGGACTTAGGAACAGTGTGAATTACTATTCCAACTCCAGTCTACATACAGTAGGGAAGGTGTTGGAATAGTAATTCACACTATTCCTTAGTCTAGAGCGCCCTCCAGTGCAAGTCGACGTAATGACTTACGTTGTTCAAATCACAATGTAACCATTACGCGTTGTAATGGTTGCGTGGAAAAGTGTTTCCCTCCTCAGCATGAAGTGGCAAATTAGACAGTCATTGTGGCCTACCATCTCCTTGGCCAGGACCTCCAGCTCAGGATCCCTAACTTTGTATTTCCTTTCCCTACTTGGTCCATCATAGAACAGTCTGTCGGGTTTCTGCATGTGATGACTGAGTGATAGCAGAGGATGGAAACACAATGAATGCCTGCACAATCCCACACAGGAAAGAGTTGTTGTACTGTTGGGGTGTTCTAAGGTCCTTTGTGAGTTTCCCTAGGGATTCATTTCCTCATTGCAGGAATTTGCAGTACCTGAAAAAGAGCCCTTCCTGACGTGCATGTGCTGTTTATCTGGTTTGGTATTTACCACATGAGCTAAATAACACCTATTCAGTATTTAACACATGCACTAAATAAAGATACAGCTGTACACGGTAAAAACTCATAATCAGTGTTATTTACCAAACTCTGTGGAAATGTTTTTTTTCTCCATGTGTAAGTTTGGTGGGATATACCACCATACTCGTAATCAAGGCCAAAGGAAGGATTGTGAGAGCTCGTAGAATTGAGTCAGATATTCCAGTATCTGTGTGTTATTCTCCATTCTGGGGGAAATAACTTGTAGTCCATGCAATCGCATTGGGAGATGCCACCCGGTATCATTAAATCCAGCCCAGCAGAGAAACAGCGAACTCATAATGTGACAGTTTGCATCAATTTGTAAAAAAGCACTCAGTCTACTGCCATCTAACTTTGAACAAAAGAATATGGCCAATTTAAGGTGGCCTACGGTTTTGCTAAAAAACATACCAGAAACATGCGACTTTAATAGGTGGGTACCTTAACATTTAGGATTAGGAAGCGTACCAGGTTATTTCTGATGACCCAAAAACTTTTTTCAATTTTTTCCTTTAGTGAAACCTGACTTGACGGTGCTAGAAAAGAAGCCAGTAGAGGTGATCAAATCTCCAATCCAAGCCACAAAAGACCAGAAAGGTGAGAATGTGTGACCTGAGAACAAGTCATGGCTCTTTTTTTTCTTGATGTCATCAGTGATGTCACTGACCAGGTCATGAATGATGTAATATGTGACATCATCAGCAGTGGATTGCGGGTGCGCGAAATATAGTTAGTACCACTAACTAGATAGGAGCAATTTAAATGGTTTTTTAAATGCTAATTCCTAACGATATAAGGCCTGAAACCTATGGTTTTTAAGTGAATTTGCAAGGTTTTTAAAATGCTAATTCCTAACTATATAAGGCCTGAAACCTATGGTTTTTTAAGTGAATTTGCAAGGTTTTTTAAATGCTAATTCCGAACTATAATACTATATAAGGCCTGAAACCTATGGTTTTTAAGTGAATTTGCAAGGTTTTTTAAATGCTAATTCCTAATTATATATGGCCTGAAACCCATGGTTTTTTTGAGTGAATTTGCAAGGTTTTTTAAATGCTAATTCCTAACTATATCAGGCGTGAAACCTATATTTTTTTCAATAAATTTCACAGGTTTTGTAAATGCTAATTCTATTCGCGGATAACGTTTATATATGTTATTATCCTTCTGGGACCACCTGAGCAGCCATCTTGTTTCTCAGGAGAAGTGAGGCACAAGAGAGCACAAAACAAGAGTGGAAAATGCGAAAAGGGGGCAGGGTAGAGACCCCCTGACCCCCTAGCCCTTCTCAGGGGGTCCCAGAAGGACCACCAAGTGCAAAAAAAATTATACTTTTTTTAAAAATCGTGGGGTACGCGCACGGTTCCCGTACCATACGCGTACGGTGTGCGTACCCCTGGATTTTTATTTTTTGCCCTTGGGGGTCTTTCTAGGACCCCCTGAGAAGGGCTAGAGGGTTGGGGGGGTCTCTACCCTGTTCCCTTTTCATGTTTTCCACTCTTGTTTTGGGCTCTCTTGTGCCTCAGTTCTCCTGAAAAACAAGATGATGGCCAACACTTCCTGGTTTGGACAGTTTGAAATGTTGACAGTCGACTGCCAGCCAATCAGAAACTCGCTCGCGCACGTAAGGGTACGCGCACGTACACTTACGGTACGCATACCGTACGCATACGGTGCTCGTACGGTGAGCGCATATAGATATATAATTTGCTCAAATTCCATTTTCTCAACAACTACTGGACAGATTTTCACCAAATATAGAAAAGGCACTACTGCATACCTGTCCCTATCATTTTGCCAAGTTTGGTGTAATTCCGTTCAGCCGTTCGGGCTGTAGCCGTGTCTAAATGTCCCATAGAAAATGGCATTTGAAAATTTTCAAATTCAATTTTCTCAAGAACTACTGGAGGGATTTTAACCAAACATAGCAAAGGCAATTGTGCATACCAGGCCCTATCATTTTGCCAAGTTTGGTGTAATTTCATTCAGCCGTTCGGGCTGTAGCCGTGTCTAAAGGTCCCTATGGAAATTAACATGGGGAAAACACGTTTTGGGACCCCCCGCTTGACGAATCCCCCCGAAACTTTCAGGGAAGGAGCGGAGCGGAGCTGGCCAAAATTCGGAAAAATTACACGCAGATTCCTCAATAGAATGTTGAGCACATATAGATATATAATTTGCTCAAATTCAATTTTCTCAACAACTACTTAAGGGATTTTCACCAAATAAAGAAAAGGCACTACTGCATACCTGTCCCTACCATTTTGCCAAGTTTGGTTTAATTCCGTTCAGCCGTTCGGGCTGTAGCCGTGTCTAAAGGTCCCAAAGAAAATGCCATTTGAAAATTTTCTAATTCAATTTTCTCAAAAACTACTGGAGGGATTTACACCAAACATACAAAAGTCACTGCTGCATACCAGTCCCTACCATTTTGCCAAATCTGGTGTAATTCCGTTCAGCCGTTCGAGCTGTAGCCTTGTCAGAGTCACTATGGAAATTAACATGGGGAAAACATGTTTTAGGACCCCCCTTTTTTCTCTGCCCCCGCTTGACAAATCCCCCCGAAACTTTCAGGGAAGGAGCGGAGCACAGCGAGGCAAATTTAAGGAAAATTACAGGCAGATCCCTCAGTCGGCGCCAAAGTTATTCCCAATAGAATGTTCGGAATTTCCTATGGTAACTAGGTCCTAACTATATATACCTACTGGCGACCGCCAGTAGGATATATATATATATATATATATATATATATATATATATATATATATATATATATATATATATATATATATATATATATATATATATATATATATATATATATATATATATATAGAGAGAGATAGATAGATATATATAGATATATATATATGATAGATGATATAGATATATATATAGAGATATATAATATAGATATATGTATATGACAAATTTACCTTATCTACACCTGTGCAGAGATCTCTCCCATGAGTGCAGTGTTCTACGCACCTTTAAATCTCTCTCAGGGGTTGTAAAGGTGAGAGTTCTAATGCGTGGTTAGCCTTAGAGGTTTGTGAACATGAATGTTTGTTGGCATTCACAAACTCTTCTCCTTCTGCTTTCCACCCTTGAAAGTGACGCATTTTTACTCCTGCGAAGGGCTGGTGTAAATTATTTTCCCGGATGGAAAGGGGAGTGGATCACTTCCAGATTTGGTGGGTACACAGGGGAGGGATTTTTTCCATGGGAAAAATTATTTTCCCAGCATAGAAAAAAAGTTTTTTTCTAAAGGGGATCCTATTTCCCTTGTGTGAATTTCTCTACTATAGAGCACTCCACACAGCTGGAATAGGATCCCACTGGAAATTTCAAATAACCTTCCCAGATGTTTGTGCAAACAGAAGACTAGTCAGAATTACGCATCCTTCCTTAGAATGTATACTACACCCATAGGTATGATTTACCTGCTACATTGGAGTAGAAGGAATGTTATGCTATGTACCAAGTAGACTATTAGTTAATATGATGTGAGACCCTCACCTACCATGTTGGCATGCTTCATCATAGGGTCTCTACCTCACTCTAACATGGTTCCTTTGTAAAGTGAGGGTGGGCTCTCATTTAGGAGATCTTTGAGACAAACTCCCTGCCAGCCTGTTGCTAGGGGAAAAAAGTACTGTCCCTACTGTCTTAAGCTTCAAGGGAAAATTGACCCCTATATATTAAAAGTACTTAGTGGTCGAGAACTGGAGAATATTAGAGTCTCCATATGATAAGATTAAACATAATCAGTTTGATAATGAGGGTATAAACGCATTCCACATATGGTAGGTTGTCAATAAATTTCAGCGTATTAACAACCTTAACCAGGGTCAAAGGCTCTCTTCAGTGCAGAGATCCATCTAAAAATTCACACAATTTCTCTTTAATACTGGAAAAGCATTTTGTGTGGTATTCATAGAATGTGACAAAAGGAGAAAAGAGTATGTACATATATGCAATAACTCTTATTATAAAAGACTGGTTGGATTGTGTTGCAGTCCGGTGCTAACTGTAACCCTCACACTATTGGGGTACATGAAGGGAGTTAGGGAATCCAGTGCTCTGCCAATCCGTGGATGATTCAGTACTAGATGTGTAGTAAGGGCTCCCCCAGCTCTTGTTTAGACCAGATGTTAATTTGGGCTAATTTAGGTCATGAAGGTTTCAACCACTGTCCTTAATAGTGTGAAGCAAAGCTCCTGTGTGAGTTGGTTATGTGGGAGGAATAGAGGTATTTTAGCAAACTAGCTCTCAACCTCAGCTCCTAGTAGTCTATGGGACATCGGCATCCCTTATTATTGTCAGCCGGATTCTGTAGGTGGAGCTCGGCAAGTCTACGTGCATGCCTCTGGCACGTAGTACTTTGTGAACTCTGGCACCAGGTCTAGGGCAGGTTTGAGAGGTTAGTCCTACAGAACTTTGTAATTGAAAAGTAGTTATCTGTCTCTATTATAACCTACCTTTCTCCATAGCATGCCTCTTTGGAATTGATTCTAAAAGTAAGAAAACAGGGGCGGCTCCTCCACTTGAGTTGAGGAGCTTTGCCCCATAAGCCCCAGACCTGAAAAAGAAAACAGTATTAAAGTGTATTTATTACCATTTTATTTTTCAGCACTCCATCCTGAAATAGGTGTCACGGGACGAGTCGGGCCAGCACTGCCGAGTAGTAGCAGCAGAGAGCTATGCGCTTTAAAATGCGCATGTCTCTTTGGCTAGCCGTCTTGGGACGGCCAGCCAGACCGGTCCATTTTAAAGTTCTGTAACCTAGCTGTCTTAGACAGCTGGGTTACAGAAAGCGCAGGCCTCCAGTGCTCTTGGGAGCGCTGAGAGAGGCTGCTATATCCAGTCCTGACGCTGCTTTCATGCTTTGAAAGCAGTGCCAGGATTGGGTAGTGCAGTTTCCTGCTTCCGGGACTCCCAAAAGACGCCAGAGGGAAGAGGACGTCGCATGGCGAGGAAAGAAAGATACGTTTAGTTTATTCTATTTTGTTGTTGTGCCCCCCCACCCTCGATACATGCTAGCCGCTGCTGAGTAAGAATATATATCTTCTGTGGATCAGAGATGACAGAGAAGTTCTGCATACCTTGAAAAGGGTAACAACGATTCCCCGGCTTTCACCCAGTGTGAGCAGTACTCGCCTGCTCTTCATCCTTCCCATTGCAATGGTAAGAACGCAGACATCTTTCTATGGTCATCAGTAGAAAGTTGACCAGTGCAGTTCCTGCCTGGTGCGATGCTGTGAGGAGCTGAAAGAGGGGTGCGTGGCTTCAATATGTTCCATGAGATTACCTACCAGCAAACAGAGTAGATGACCTCCTTCTTCTAATGTTTTAGGAATGAAACCGGACACGGTGACTGAGAAAAAGATGTCTGATGGGAACAGACCTCAGTCTACAGGTGTGACCAATCAGAAAGGTAAGATGAGATATAAGAGTATTATTATTATAATAATAATTATTCTTATTAGTAGTAGTGGTAGTTTTAGCTGTGGTCTTCATTTTTCCACACCACTTAACACTTGAAGGTTGAAACGAGGGACAGCTGGGGGTCAGAAAATAAAAGTTGGCCCCAAGGTAGTTCCATGGAGTACCATATGCAGGGAGCTGTGTATCTTTTGCTTTTTTTTTAAGGGAGGTAAAATGGAACACATAGATGTGGGCAACAGTACCATGTATATTACGGTGCTAAAGCCACATTGGTGTGTGGTATGCCTATGGAAGTGGTCCGCGTGGTGTAATGAAGCGACAGGAATGGGTCCTCTCACTCCTGTTATAGATTATATTTGGGACACCGCAGGTGCACAGATACGAAATGGATTTAAAGAGGTCTAAAAATGGGGTTGCTTTGTAACATTAGCAGAAATCAGTGACACGTGTCTGTGTTTCTACTTGTGTATTTTGGTCCAGAGGTTGCACAAGGCAATGCGTGGGACCGAGATTAGGTGATGTGACACAGGCGGCTTGTTAGTGGAGGTGCAAGCTGTAATGTTTCGTGAGGTGGATGATGAATATAGTGTCGCTCATCTACAGGCGTACACAAACATATTAGGGATTTTAAGTTCTGTTTTATCATGCTTAGAAATACACTGTACCCATTTAATTCCAGTCCAAATTTGCTCATACCAGTCACCTTAACTATTAACAATACCTACTGCTTTGAACAGTCAGGGACTGATTGACAAAGGTAAACATACACGCTTGTGCAAGTTTACGCTTTTTCAGTATTCACAAAACTGCAATTTTTTTATAAGTTTGCGACTGCGGAGGCTCCGCTGTCGGGGCGGAAAACTCAGCACATAAACAGATAGGCCTGTGCAGCGGATTCTCCGCAGCAGTACATTTATTAAGAAATTGCAGTTTTATGAAAACCCAAAAAGAGTAAGCTCACACAAACGTGTAAGTTTACATTTGTGAATCGGGCCCTCACTGTCACTCATTTGTGCCAACTATATCACTCATTTTGAGTGACATTGTCATTCATTTCGTACAACAGCACACATACTCAGACCATTACTATCACTCCTTCGAACCACATGATGTTTCATCAGGGCCAATAATACACCCATTTGGACCAACAATGCCACTTGTAACATATGTTGATGCTCGTTTTGAAAAGCACAGTCACTCATTTGAACCAAGAGAGTCACTCATGTCCTCCTGCTGATCTCAGCAGCTTGGCCCCCATCAGTGCTCAGGCAGCCCTGTGCACGGGAGGAAATGGTGTCTTCCTGCTGTGGGTAGGTATTTTCAGATATTGCGCAGTGGGTGTTATGACATTGTTCAAGTGTGACCTCAATTCAGTTTCTGGCACACTAGAAACAATTACAAAACTGTAAAAACAGCTAGCAACGGTTTCCATGGCATCACAGGGGTGCGAAGGCAGGTCGGTCTATTTCATTGAGAATTTTTCGGAACTGCAGAAAAAATACTCTGTTAATGCAGCAGTTGTTCTGGGAAGGTTTACAGATTTATATTTTGGGGTATTAATGTGTACATGCTTTTATTATTATTTATTTATTTATTATAACATTTGTAGAGCGCGAACGAAGGCCCTTGGGCATCTCGGCGCTGATAACTGAAATGTTAAACCCACAAGGGGTGCCTAGGTGAGAGTCAGAATCATAGGTTAAAAAGCCAGGTTTTCAGATTTTTTCGAAAAGACCAGAGGGAAGTGCTGGCCTTGATAGAAAGAGGAAGAGTGTTCCACAGCTTCGGTGCCGCTACGAAAAATCGTCTGTCACCCCAATGGACCGTTTTAGTTCGAGGGACCACCAGGTCAAAGGAGCCGGAGGAACGCAGTGTTCTGGAAGGACAGTAGGGGGTCAAATTCTGAGTGAAGAACACTGGCCCAATGTTATGTAAGGCCTTGTAGATCAAACACAATGATTTGAACTTGATCCTTTTCTTCACTGGGAGCCAATGGAGTTGCCGTATGATGGGGGACACTGATTGGTATTTTGTGGTTCGCCCTAGCAGCCTGGCTGCCGCGTTCTGGATGGCCTGCATTTTCATTAACACTCTCTCCTGGGCACCTAGGAACAGAGCATTGCAATAATCTAGGGTGGAGAGAACCAGGGCACTAACCAATGTTTTGGCGGCATTTTCGGGCAGGAAGGGCAAGATTTTCTTAATAAGCCGTAGCTTGTAAAAGGCTGAGGAGGAGATCTGGTTGGCGTGGGGGAGGAAGTTCAACCGATCGTCGAACAGAACGCCCAGGTTCCTCACCTTGTTGACCGGTTCTGGGGGCTGACCCATGGATGAGGGCCACCACAAGGGGGACCACTCCGGGGAAAGGTTGCCAAAAATGACAACCTCTGATTTATCAGAGTTTAGTTTCAGGCAATTATGGGCCATCCAGCTCCCAATTGCCTGCATGCCCTGATTGAATGTATCAGCTTTTTGAGGCCCGTCATTCTTGATGGAGAGGACCAATTGGGTGTCATCTGCGTAGGATGTTAGGCTCATCCCATGTGCTCTGATGACATTGGCAAGGTCCGACACATAAATGTTAAACAGTGTCGGACTAAGGGATGAGCCTTGAGGAACACCACCTGGCAGTGACAAGGGAGGTGATTCAAATGGTCCTACAGTGACAACCTGGGTCCTGTTAGCCAGGAAGGAGGCAAGAAGATTTTTTGCGTTGCCTCGGATACCTATACTCTCGACATTTATTTATTGTTTATGCCTCTTGCCGCTCTGCATGTTGTGACTAGATGGGGAATAGTCTAGAAACAAACAAGCTGATGAGATAGTCGCCTGTCCAGCACTACCTCGCATTGCCCAGCCTTCAGCTGCACTGCTCCCTCCCGATTTTGCAGTAGGCTAGCTCACTCTGCATCCCAGCGGGTTAAATCCATGGTGTGCATTACGACAAAGTCACTCACAGAAACCTGCGTGTTGGTTGGCTTGGCAGGACTCACACACCCTTGACGTGGGTAACAGAGCACAGAAGGCGGGACTGAAAGGTCTGGGTCCTTCTCATTGGTCGAACTTGGAAGTGAGCTTGTGTTTTACACAGTAGATAGCTGCACACGTATGGAGAAAAGAGCACCAGAGAATTAGGCCATCTCGGGCACCTCAAATACTCCCATGAGTATGAGGTGCTGCCTTGTCAAGAAAGAGTTGCAAACATCCAAACTAAACCTAAAACAAGCATTGGCAAAACCAATATGTCTCACCTTTTAAGACCTAATAACTATTTAGCCGTGCAGCACATTATCCTGGATGCTACAACATCTACTGTTCTTTAATGTGGAAGCTTTGGCAGTTAATAGGTACACCATAGCACTGCACTGAGAAGTACTTAGCTAAGTGTTATTTTTGTACAAGTGGTAGTCAGAACTCGCATATCTGGAAGTGCTTTCATACGCAATAGTGAAGAAAAAAGAGTTTTAGTGAAATACATAATTTTCTTGACCATACAATTTAAAGTGAGGAAGCCATAATGTGTCCAGGTTTTCTGGTTTCAATTTGTACAAATCCGCCCAAAAATGGGTATCATTGTGTCTTATCTGAATTAGTGTGGATTACAAAAATGGGCAGGGGCTCTGAAAGGCTCAACTGTAATCTAGGTAGACAGCACAACTGCAGTTCAAAAACAACAACAAACTGCCTGTGTTATTTGTGAATTGTCGGCACGCCGCAGCGAAAACATGATTGTATAAAAGTAAGGCACCTTGCTCCGAGCTCGGTCCTTGAAGCAGGAGCCCATGGCTGAAAGAGTGTGATGATGCTGGGGGTTTGATTCACATTTTATGTTATTTTCACTCAACAGAAAAAGCTTAAATACAGTCGTTTGAGACAGTAAAAATAAAAAATAAATTTGGACAAGCAAATTTGACTTTACACTCATGCTTTTATTACATTTGCTCTTAATCTCAACTTATTTTTTTCAAAATTAAGTGCCAAATCCACAAACTAAGAAATATAACTAGCCCTTGATTTTGAGAAGATAATATTTTTCTCATTTTTGTGGTCATAACCTCTGGTGTGTTTTGGTTTGTGTGGCATGAAGCTGTTGCATGGGAATGCTGATCGACCGCTGGGAAATATTTCTGTTACTTGTTTTTGATTCGGGTCAGGCTGCACCACGGCCATGTGTTTTGCAATTAGAGTGTCTGCCATTTATTGCAGTATTATACTTCTACTTGTATTTTGTACTCTTTTGTAACTTTTCCTCCTGTAATGTATTGTTTGCTACCACTTGTATTTTGTTTGCTTTGGATACAGACACAATTGCCCCCATTGCCTCATGTAACGTAACGTTTGTTCTTGTGTTTTGAGTGTCTGCCATTTATTGCAGTATTATACCTCTACTTGTACTTTGCACGCTTTTGTAACATGCACACATGCCACTTTTTCCTCTTGTAAGGTATTGTTTGCTACCTCTTGTATTTTGCTTGCTCTTGATACATGCACAATTGTCACTATTGCCTCATGTAACGTAACGTTTGCTTTTGTAACATGATCACTTGTAATTTTCTCCTCATATATCATTACTGTTCCTATTGTGAAGCGCTCTGACACCTTCGGGTAAAGTCTGCGCTATATAAAACACATAAAATAAATATATAAAAATAAATAAATACAGTCAGATGAAGCAGCTGATAGCTTCACACTCCCTTCACCCCCCTCGCCAGAGATGAAGGCTGGCTGCAGTTTTATGGCAGACCGCCCTTCGTGCCTGAACCGGATATGACGGTCATAAACGCAGGCAGGAGTTTTGTTTGATATCCTGAAACCACAGGAAGCGCGTGTCTGTTTCCTCAAATATTGTAAATTCCAAAAAATGTGCTTTTTCGATAGCTGTGAGTTTCCAAAGGGCACATCAAGAAGACAAGAAAAATAATAACAATATTAATTTGAATATTCCAGCCCCTAACCTCAAACTGAATATTGGTCTGACAATTGCCCAGCTGTAAATCCTCAGTGGCACGTTAAAGCGTGCCATGAACGGACCAATCCTAGAGAAAATGTAATTGTAAAAGACACTATTGTGCTTAAGATTCCTGCAATGTCCAAAGGTTTTTGTGAGTGCGACAGTGAATAGTTCCAAAACATTTCTATACAATTGAGAAATAATTTGTTATGCTTCTCACAGTGCTAATCATTTCCTTAAGAGTTAGACGGAAGCCCCTTTTTTACTGACTTGCACTGAAAAATTTAAGACCGAGCAGCATGATCATTGATCATTTTGCTGTTAACAACAAGTGAGCTGCTTTACATAGTTTCATAAAATGGAAAACAGTGCTTCAGCGACAGCTAAATAAAAAGCAGTTCTAAGTGCTATTCTGGTAGTTACCAACAACAAAATAAAAGAGGTAAAGAGCATCGGTACTTATGGAGAGTATACCCATATTGAACATCTGGGGCACAACATCACTAATATAGTGACCTGTTCAAAAAGTGCTCATACTGATGCCAAATATTTGGCAAATGTGACGAATGGCTGTTGCCAACATTTAAACAAGAGTCGTGATATATTGTGAAGGAAGAGTGTGTATGCTTTAAAAACGTATTTCTTTATTTACTCAAAATGTAGAATTGTGGTGCATATGCTTAAAAGGCATTGCGTTTCTACCTTTCACACAAAAAACAAAAGCTCTTTTCAAAGCACAAACTCACTCCCTTAACAATAAATAACTACGTTTGTTTACCTTTGCCAACAGGACTCATTTTCCGACTGTAATTAAAATTCAGTTATACAAAATGAGAATCAAAATGCCTTTAAGGAACCACAAAACCAACAGCAAGAAAAGCAAAGAAAACCACCTTGGAATTTTAATTTGCTAAAAATGGTGAAAACACGCTGCATTAGATTAAAATGTGTCTCGTTTCTACCTTTCGAACAAATAACCAAATGCGTTTTTCAAAAGCATACACACACTTCCTTAATGCTAGAAAAGAAAGATTTTTAATGTTTGCGAACACAGACTCACTTTCCAACTTATGCTTGTTTAAAATTTCAACAAAAAAAGCATAAAATATAAAACAAAGGAAAGGTTCCCGAAGCGCGGTATCTGTGAAATGGGTGCCACTCTAATCAAACCCAGAAAACACAAATACTTGAGGGAAGTGCTCAGTTAAAATGAAGCCCAGTGGCTGTGAGCCGAGTGCTGCACTGAGCGGAAAATGCTCCTCCAGAATGTAAAAAAAAATGTTCAACAACAAGGAAATAAGATAGAACATATGGAAGAATACAGGCACTAGGTCGCTGTTTAAGGGGAGTGGAAAACCTACGAAAAGGAGGGACTAAAAATACCGATTAACCACGTGGAAGCAAAGCATTTTAAATGACACAGAAATAAACAAATGAAAACAAATGGGCAGCCTCGAAGCCCACAAACTAGCTACAGCATGTCTTGAATACAGCGTATGTGTGCTGCCTAGGCTCGACTTAAACAGATACATTACTCCTGACTCAGGCTGCACCACTGACTGCCCTATTGAAGTTAGAATTACTATTATGATTATCATTAGGATTACTATTATGGCAGTTATTGGTACGGAAGGCTAGGCCTAGTCTGTGACCCAGAGCTGCAAAGCATACCTCGGACGGACGGAGCAGTCACACAGCCTCTGAATGAACTTCTCCCTGACACAGTCGACGGCTCTGCAAAGACCCTGAACTGGCTTCCTATTAGGAAGCGTGTTATTTTAAAACTATGCTCTCTGACCCATAGGGCACTAACTAAGGGTCTTCCGTCCTATCTGTATATTAGACTCAGTCATTACAAGCCCTTGCGTCTACTTCAATCCTCAAATCAGGCCTTAAACCCCATTGTATCCGCACCTCAAGATGGGGTGGCAGATCCTTTTCTCATCTTGATTCTCTCTATTGGAAAAAGCTCCCCTGCAAATCAGGATGTGTCATGCTTTCTGTACATTTAAAAAAAACTCCTAAAAACATGGTTTTTGAAATCTGTTTTTGCACTTGCCTTTAGGTTGCCAAGCGCTGAGACACATCTTAGGGTGTGAGTCACACGCTATAATAAATAATTCTAACATAACATAACATACCATAAAACAACATAACTAATGGGAGACTACCTTCCAGGGGAGGCTAATCCAGGAAGGGACTAGATTGGCCTTGAAAGTAATTTTCTTCCAGTGGGTCTCTATTTTAAGCCAATACTGTCCACAAGTGAGTGCCAACTGTGCTTAGTTTGAGCTGGTGTTTGCCCGTGTTCAACACTGGTACTTATGACAGTCCACCACAAGGTGGAGTTAATACATTACTACTTCCCAAAGACCTGCACTGAGGCCCATTTTGCAGAATTCCCAAGTTCTACCTAAAGATAAATGCTGATTGTAATAGTGGATGCCGATCTTGCATAGACTATTTGGAGTTAAGGACTCATTATGACAGGAGAACACCAACTGAGAGTTGAATGCCAGATACATTAAACATTAGAAAAGACCTGCCACCCATGCCATTCGTATGATTTTGGGATGCCGGTAATAATCCAAATCGTCAAACTTGCCCTCTTGTAAGAGTGTGCTGTGCAGCTGTAATGACCTCCTAAGAAGGGCCCTGCCACTTATTTTCTTACAAGTTAAGCACTGGAGCTCCAGATTGCACCCATAAGCCTAGAACATGGCTGGTACTAGACCAGGATAAGTGCTAAAACAGTACAGTGTATTTTTGCCTAGGGTACCGTAAATCCCTGCAGGTAACTTGATTCCTTCCATCAGATTTCTGTGCCTGTGAAAGCTTCATAACTTGAACTACTCTCCATCTCCGGTTTGTATTAATATGAGATTTCAAGTGACAAAAATCAGTTTGGTGGCCTTGTCTGGGCTTTCTTTTGCTGATGTGATGTACAGACTGTAATGATGTTCATCTTCCTTCTTGTCAAAGAACCGAAAGAAACCAAGAATGATCCAGCGAACAAGTTTGCCCACCCACCGCTGAAAAAAGTAGCTCCAGCACCTCCGGTACCTCTGAAACTCAAGACCTCCTTCAAAAACTCAGACAGGTAAGGTGTATTCCAGCCATGCGCATATGTGAATGAATGCCTCAGGCCTGTAGCCATCACTGGTATCTTACTATGTTCACATCACTGTGACCACTCTGTCCCACCCCTGGATTTTCCTTTTACAGAAATCAACAGGTGTATTGACAAAATAGCTTCATTTAACATGAATCAAGACTGTAACTCCCCGAATGCACTGATCAGTTAAATGAGCATCCAAAAATGGAAATATGATTTCTTCGTGGTATGGGTTGTATTATCATTCTGCATAAGTGTCAATTACATTGTTAATTTTCCACAAACTCTTGGGACATCTCCATGGCTACTGTCCTCGAATGGCCATAACAGCTGGTGGTCTCTTATCTTGTTTGCATTATGCACTTCTGTTCAACTGAGTACCAGAAAAATCAGCATAGACTGCTCAGAAATCAACGCTGTATCGAAGAAATTAGCACAATTACACACAAGAAGCTGTTTAATATAGAATTATAGTACGGTTGTTAAAGGCCGTGAACAGATTACGAATCTGTAACGAGGGGCGAGTTTTTTTTATTTTTACAAATGCTATAACCCGAGGCAGAATGGCAATAAAGCTGCTAGAGCATTCCGCACACCGAGGGAAGAATGTTCCAAATTAAAAAGAGAAAATCAGAAAGTCAAACTAACATTGCTATGTTGGAGCAGAAGGTCTATACCAGCCACTACTGGTTCGAGTCACTACATTGTCAAAACGGACTCTCAACATTCCAATTTGCTAATGTTTCTTAAAAGTCTATATTTAGGTCATAAATCTGCGTAATTTAATTTATCAGCAATTGATAACAGGCATAGTCCGTTACTAAAGCTAGTGAAAGCGGAAGGCGTACTAACTTGTGAAAGATCAACAAGTAGATTGGTTGAACCGTAGTGTCTGGCAAGCAGTCCACAGTCATTCAAAGTGCCAGCCTAGTGGTAACAAGGGCAACCCCTAGTGACCCCTAAATTATGCTACTTCTCTATTTCCCATTCTTTTTCTTGCCAGAGGGGATAAACACACATTTTTGAAAACTCCATAATGGATTCTCCCAAGTGACATGAGAACTCTGCAGGCATTGACACCAGTCTCTCAGGAGCACTCCTTTCTTTCGGCCTAATGTAGGGTACAGATCTCTTCTGGCTGCTGCTTCCTCTCTTCTTAGCTGTTCCTACCATCACTCCTCACACAGTCGTCCTTTCCTGAGTCTAAACCCTGTCAAGGTATTCCCAATGCCCATCAACCTAGGACCATAACAATGGGGAAGTGTTTCTTCTATGTACAACCGTGGATTCCATAGTAGTAGTTCCTTGTCAGCTGTCCTTCCTTTATGTTAATTACTGGGCGCAATCAACAACAAAAAATCCTCCCTGCCCCAAACACCCTACCATGCCCAAGGTGCAATGAGGAGAAAACAACTTTAAAGTCCTTTCAAAACACACTTGCCCATGGCCAGAGGCGCAACTAGAGCCACATTTCAAGGGGGCGGGAGGGAAGAAAAAATTTCGAGGGGGGGCTGAAACTTTAAGCAGTAGGCAAAGTGGAGCTGCAGGGGCTCTTAGAAGGGGTGAAACATCAACAAAGCCTCTTTAACATGTAAATGGTCTTTTAAAGACCTGTGAAGTGCTCGGGTGCGGCTGTGTGTTTGCCCGGGAAGCATCTCATCCCGGGCTGCCACCCACGACGGGGGGGCTGAAGCCCTTTGAGTCCAATGGGTGTTGCGCGCCTGCCCATGGCCATGTCAACGGTGCAAGGGAAGCTCCTCTCACATGCCCAGCGTCAGCCTGGCTTTCCACCGAGGTGACCCTGGTGGAAGAGTTGGAAATGGGTCCGCCAAGCACGTTTCTCGTTATTTTGTTCAGTGCACAAAATACAGTCTGAATCTAAAGGTAGTGGGCTGTGATTCTTATACCACACAAGGGTGAAATGTGACCAGTGACCAAAAATTACACCCATTCTAACTAAGTACACAGTGCAGGTGTGCCAGCACCCATCCATGGAACGTGGTTCAAATCCAAAGGCTGAGCACTATATTTGATGCACATATGCAATTATGATTTGAATAGTGTGTATCATTACAAAAAACACACAACATTCACTGTAAAACGTGAGTGTACGGTGACATGTGTGACATAGGTGTGCTGTGTGTACATAAACTGAGAATCAGCATGAAAAAATTTAACTGAAGAGATGTTAACATTACGATTGCAAGACACAAAATATCTGTAATGTTGCCATCCACAGGTAAAATCTGGTCACAGAACATGGGTGCCCTTCTTTTTAGCCAACATCATTTTGCATGCTGGGACTTGTAGGCCTATAGTTGTAGTGGTCCATCCTTACACATACCCATTAATGTACAGGAGAGTTGTGGCACAGCGGCCAGAGTGGCTGACTCCAGAGCGCGGCTCAGCTCAGCTCAGCATCATGAGACTCTGGGCAACAGCTCACTTAATCTCCCCGACGGTCCCCAGCGCCTTGAAACCCTTAATGGGTCATATGTTCGTGCTTTACACATAGGAATGATTATTATATATTATACCCCCCATTTGACATCACAATCAGCATCTGTGATGACACCAATGAAAGGCTTTGATCCGGCAGCGCACTCTAGAAATGTGCAGTCATTGTAGACTACATGATCACCCCGACTACTGATATTGAAACATGAGCCGGTATAAATTGTTAAATCATTTTTTAAACATTTAATTTTTTGCTTTTTTTCAGACCAGATGGAAATGTTATTCCAAAACCAGTGGAGCCGGTAAAGGAGAATACGTTAGAAGCAGGTAAATCGAAGTGATTCCTTATCCAATGATATTCTTTTTTAAATACCTGTGTTAGCATTTGAAGGTTTTTCCAGATCTAACGTTTCTACAGGAAAGGGGACTATGGCACTTTTGTATCAACCCATTTTCCCATAGACCCAAAATGGATAAAACCCTTTTAAACATCAGGAATTACACTCCTTTCCTCTGACTTCAGTCATGATTCCCTGCCTCGACAGACGCAACGACTATAACTCTTGTCTCTAAAACGAGGTATTGAGGGGTAGCTAGATACAGGTCAGTAATAACATCACCACATAAAAAGGAGTTGGTTGCATACTCAAGTTATCACCTTTACAACTGGTGAACATGGATTGTAATCCGTTTCCTCGTTGATACAGTGGTAAATCTTATAAATGCTCCATAGTTAAGGGCTACAGCAACAAAATAGCCAGTGGGCATTCACAGCAGCATGGAAACCACAACCAGCCCTGGCAACAAATAATTGTTGAAACCAGTCCCACAGTACAGGAGTCATCAATAGAAAAGTGCTGCCCCTGACCTTCAACCTATTGGGAAAAGGCTTAGCAGCAGAATGCTCTGTATGTATGGCCCTCTGAGCAGGGCATGGAGATTTCTCACTTCTCACCCAGGAAAAGCTAGGAAACTTCATGGTAGTTGACTTCAGGGGGTGGGGTGGGGGGTTGGGAAGGGGAGGAATGATGAGGTGTCACAGCCGCTGAAAAGTTGCAGTATCTCAAAGGGCTCACTCATATACAAAACGCTTCTGCCCTCTTTGCCCTATTTTTGTTTAGAAATTTGTGGCTCATAACAGGTAGTGCCATAATATTTTCACTGTGAAAGGAAGAAGGGGAACAGAATAAATACCAATGACCCCCTCTTCAACAGCTCTTCTGTTTGTTAGGTCTCGAATTAGCTCATACCTTTTGATTGAACTCAAATTAAATGTCAAATGCGCTTACTTATGTGGCTTCCACATACTCTCCTCATCAGGCGCGCAACACCCATTGGGCTCACCGGGCTTCAGCCCCCCCCCCGTCGTCTTCTCCAGCCCGGGCTAATTTGACACGCACTGAAATGTGAAAGAAAGCTGCGCATCGGAGCCGAGAAAGTCATTTTCATGATGCTTTCTTTCTGAGAGGCCCAGCAGCCGGAGCCAGCCAGCCTCTGAACAGTTTCAGGGAACCCCCTGCCCCCACCTCTTTTCATCTGATTAGAGTGTCCTAGCGGCGAGTTGTGCTTTACCCAGCTGCCTTCCTCTGCTGCTGGGGCCCAGGTTAGTGGATGCAATGGGGACAGACGTCTCATCCAAGAGTAATTTAAGCATAGCCCGAAGGCCAGGGGCAAAGAGTTGACGCTCCACTGAGGTGTGCTGCTTAAGCCGACACGACTAATGAGGTCTGTGGCTGAGCAGTAGTGATGTCATTGTTGTGTATGTTGAAAATAGACATGGGTGCGGTATTAGGCTTGGAAATGAATGTTTGTGTTAAGAAGAGGTTCTCTCATCTCCCATCTTAACTTTGGTTAAGGTTGTATTCGGGTGTCAATGTGTCAGCATAGGGACTTTCGCAGGAACTAATTACAGGCTGCGATGGCAGTGGAGTTATGTTTGCGTGCACATGTCGCAGTGCACACTGGTATCTGTACTGGAGCATCCACGTGGCTTCAATGCACTAAATCAATTTGTTGCACGTCCAGGTATCTGGGAGGGAGGTGGGGGGGAGAGGGAGAGAAGTGAAAGAGAGAGAGAGAGAGAGAGAAAGAGAGGAGGGGGCGAGAGGGGGAGAAGAGAGATAGAGAGAGAGAAACACCATGTCTCTAAATAGGCGGAATGTTGGCAATTGAATTAGGGAACCAAATGGATTCATTCTCACACACACAAAATATCACTTGCTAATATTTCTCTCCAACATCACAAACCTGTATAGATACATTTCTGCTGCTCCTCTTTTTACTTTTCTCCCATTGCCCCCTTCATTCCAGTTTAGAAGCTAAAACAGTGGGGGCCACAAACTCTACTATACTGGAGGTTAGGGCCACAATCACTATCCTTTCTAGCTTTTTCTTGTGGCTCTCACTTGCGCCTTGCAGACTCATGTTCTCTTTCTATGCCTCTTATGCTTTCAGCAATAAGCAAGTGTTGCACTAAAAGATAGCCAGTCCCTCCCAAGAGCACCTCCCAGGCACACTGCACTGAGTTACTGACTCCATATCCCTCATTGAGTCCATCTCACTCCCTGAGTGTGTATTTGGGGTCACAGTGGTCTGGCGCTCCATGGTCCGAAGGCCGGGTAGTTGAGCCTTGCTCCTCATAAATGCAGGCTCTCTTGCAATCCTAGTCTAGCATAATCCCTTCTCCTGACCCGCCTCTACCCTGTGGTTTAACCCAACTTCTGTCCTGGGCAAATGATTGCTGGCTTCCTGGGATGAACTCTTCTCAACAATCAGTGCAGAAGGCAGGCCTCTCAGTGCTCAGACACACCCAGTACCCAACCAAGGTACAGAAGGCACAAAACGAAAGCACTTGGAGGCACTGCCATGTCTGAAAGCTCAGTTGCAGTCCTGCTTGGAAGTTGCCCTGACACTAGAGGAGCAATGCACCAAAGTGTACGCGACCGCACAATCTACTTCATTGGTCCACTTCCTTGAGGAGCAGACACCAACACTGCACAATAATTTGCCTCTCAGGAGTCTTATCTGGAATTTGCAGTCTGTTGCATCAGGACACAGTCACCAGCAGCAATCCCTTCTTCAAGGGCAGTGGACTCCATGGCAGACCAACCAGATTCATCTTAACCCTCTCAGACAGCAAGTAGCTGCTGCTTCAACACTCCCTGTTTCTCCTTGATCCAGCTGCAGGATTTGCCTGTATGCTGTCATCCTTCACAGATTTCTTCCTGGAAGCTTTGTATGCAAATTAGAAAGGCTGGGAGACACCCCTTGGCCCAATAAACTGTCACAGCACCTGGTAACTCCCACTTTCCTTGGTGCAACTCTCACAGTCACCCATGCAGCTCCTGAGATCATCCTTTGGTCCCAGGGCAGCGGACTCGATTGGTATCACTGTCCTGATACAGGGTACCATCTCTGCCTTTGGTCCCAGATGCAGATGCCTCTGTGTGGACAGTTCTCCAGTATTGGAAGTTTCATGGATTCACATGTTTGAACCTTCCCCATCGTCGAGCTTGGAGTCCCACAGTATCATTACAATAAAGTCTAATGTTAAACATAGCCCTTAGGTTGTAAACGTTTCCACTTATGTTACCTGTCCCATCATTTGAAAAGAACCAAACTCTAACTCTGTGGCAGTTTTGGACTTCCTCCATGTCACATAACAAGACATACTTTTTTTCTTACAGCATTCATCCTCGGGCTTGTGAAGCTGTTTGACTAAATGCTCATTGTAGTCAAACAACATCCTTTGCATGAAGTAGAGCTCACAGCAATTCCCCTAATAGTTTTTCATCACTGTATATGATATGTTATACTTTGATGCCTTTTTAAAACAAGCATTTGTAATGCAATAGGTTTTGCATTACTGTAAGTGTGAGCTATTGGAGCTAGAGGAGGTTACCTGCAAAACATAAAGAATAATATAGAGCATCCCATGCCCATTGTTTGACTAGCAAATGTGTACTCTAATTGTTGTCCAGTTTCAAATGCAGAATTCATCACATGTTTTCTCCACTTGACCTGAGCATTAATCGATCCTGATTAGCTGCCATTTTAGCCCCGCCCCATTGATTAACATTAGCCACGCCCCTTCATTTGCCATGTTAGCCCCCCCCTGAAATTAAGACCTAGTTGCGCCCCTGCTCCTCATCCATTGTTCTGTTCTGTCATTCACTTTGGTCTTCCACACAGAATACGACAAGGGGTCAGTCCACTTCAGGCATCGGCTAACTTCACTGTGAGGCCTGGTACTCTGCCCTCTCACAAGGAGCAGATCAGTACACAAAGTAGATCCACTTAGGGCCATGTGGAGAAGTGTGGCTCAGGGGTTAGAGGCGGCAGACCCGGAAGCTGAGATTGGCCCTGGACCAGGGTTCAATTCCCTGCCTCGGCGGGTCTTGGGCTCAAAAATTTCACGGACTCGATAATTCTCACTCCGGTGCCTTCTCAACTCACGGGTTCACACTCTGCGACTCTGAAGCCGTGACCTCCAGGTGTGCCCATCATAGATCTTCTGCCAGCGTTTCTCAAGCAGTTTAAAACAAAAAAAACCCACCTAAATGCTGGAAAGCTTTGAAGAGCTTCAAGAAAGTTGGTTATATCTTACAATTTAGCCATCGCTTCCATGGCACCCCTTAGCGTCCCACTCTCTACCCCACTTTACACATTGAAGACCATGCTGCCCCACCCCACTTTCTACGCTCTCCAACTCCCTCGTCTCGTTTCCAACTAGGAAAGTAAGGGGCATATGTAGAAGCCCCTATCGCCACTGGAACGTCACTTTTTCCGACGTTCCTGTGCCGATAGGGGTTTGCCTTATTTACAAGGCATCATTAAGCCACTTGACGTGGCTTAATGGTGCCTTCTAAATAAGGCCTCCTTTCACGCTATCCGTAAAAGGAGTGGGCAGAGGGTGTTGCGGTTGGCGTTCCAACACAACACCTATTGATTTTGACGCTGCCCCTTATTTACAAGGGTGGCTTAAACAGGAGCAGCTCCAAAATTAAGACCAGGGAAAACCTGGTCTTAAACTTGGTGAAACGATGAGAAATGCTTTATTTCTCCTTGTTTTTTTGTTTTTCACGTGTGCTGCCTTGTTTAACACACATGGAACAAGCAAATCGCCCTGGATTGTTTATGTGTAGGAAGGTTTCCCTTCCTTCACATAAACAATCTTTTTAAAAAAATGGCATTTTGTAACTTCCATGTGTGCTGTATTAAGCAGTACACATAGAAGTGACAAAACGGCATTTAAAGATTGTTTACGTGCAGGAAGGGACACCATCCTACACATAAACAATCTTGCCCTGCAGTCAGATACTTGCACTATGGTGCAAGGGCATCTGCGTTGGCGCTAAGCTGCCAAACTTAGCGCCAGCGCAGGGGGAACACAAGGTCGCACCATATTCTTGTAAATATGGTGCAGCCTTGCGTTTCTTAAGTGGCCGAGTGAGGCGTTGAGCCGTGAGGGCTAACGCCTCACTCTGCCACTTCTTTGTAAATATGGCCCAAGGGTTGGTGGGATCATTGTGAAATCGACTCGCACCGCCTCAATTTCATTGACTAAGATATGGCCCTGGTTAATATAAATTAGAATGTGCCCAGGAAGTAACACGAAAAAAACCGAAATCGGTGCCTTTCTAGAGACCTGCAGTAGGTGGCAGTGTCAGACTACTATGTTTTTTACAAGATTCTATGAAAAATAGTGTACCGTAGCAATCGTCAGACCAGCCATTGCAAGGCATTCAACACCACCTTCAGGCTACAAGAGCATGGATGCTGGACAACCAGCATTGGGGTCATTGGCTGTTGCTTACCCACTGCAAGTATGTAATCTGCTGATCACCTTAATTATATCTTTTCACTTTTACCTGGTACTTTAAATGGGCAGGTACTGTCCAGTACTGAGTACCTGCACTTCTTTAACTTTTTAACCCTTCAACGCTCTTCTCTGCACTGCACTGCTGCAATACATTTAATGGGAACGTACCGCCATTTCTCAGGAGCAAAGATGTACTCCAAAAAGTGAGTGCCTGCCCTTCTATATTTCCATTTAAAACACTGATTTTACCAGGCGATGCAAGCGGGTGCAAACCGCCGATATCTCAGGGTTAAAGTCTGCTGGAAAATGTGAAATTATCAGGAAAATCTGGCCTTGAAATATTGATTCGCACAGTAATTCCAAATGTTTAATGAACCTTGAGGGTTCACTGTCCAGCCCTTTATTTTGCCCATGCCCAGATTTACTGGCCTCCCCGGGATTAGTAATTCAGAAAGTGGGGAAATACCTACCTATTTCCCGGGCCACGGGTAGTGAGGTCACTGGTGTTCAGTACCAGGGCCGGACTGGCCACGCTGGTACTCTGGCTTGTACCCAGTGGGCTCCTGGCTAGTGGATGGCATTGGGAACTGGATGGGCTTCCATACCCCAGTTCTTTACTAGTGCTGCTTTTGGTTTCCAATTCCACCCTCACTACAGTCACTCAATATCACAAAACCTCTCTGCCTTTTTCTCTTCACTAGAACAAAGGGGTAGATAAAAATAAAGTCACTCAGCGCAGCACCCAAAGAGGCAGCGCTGCGTTGCATCACAGGGAGGGAGCAGGAGAGCGCCATATCCTCAGAGGTATGGCGCTCTCCACCCTCTGCTTAGCGCTGGCGCTCATTTCATTTGCCGAGTGCCACGCACACACCTTAGCGCCATAACGCTAGGGTTTGTGTGTGAGTCTAGACTAGGTTTTGTAAGGTAAGGGTACCCTTCCTGCACAAAATACCATGCCTAGGCAAGTTTTGAAGCTTTTCCCTCTTTGTATGTATGCTGCACAGTACTGTACATATGCAAAGTCAAAACAAATTGAGAAATTAATACATTCCTCCTGTTAACGCCTCCTTTGAAGTGTCATTACTTTTGGCACAAAACCCTGTCTACAGATGTTTTGCACTGGAAAGTAAATGACCCCACAAACATTTTGTACTGGTTAATGCCACTTTCGTGATGTGAACCCAGCGCAAAATGTTTGAAAATCTACCCCAAAGTGTTTGGTCCTGATGTGTGCCTTTTAAAGGAAAGGGAGTCTCGACAAGACCGTGACAGGCGGGAAGTGAGGGAGAGAGATAAAGAAAGAAAAAAGGATTGAAAGAGAAAAATATAAACAGTCAGAGAACGAGACAGAGAGACAAATGTTAGATATAATGAAAGGAAAGGTAGACTTAAAATGAGGGAGAAAGTTAAAGTGAGAATGGAAGGTGAGAAGCAAGGTGAACACAGAGAATGGTATGAGAGCAGACGGAGGGTAAACGGAGTGGAACTGAGACGGGGGGGGGGGGTCCTGGAGTTGAGGCGTACAAAGACTCAGAAAGTAAGAGTGAGAACGATGGAGAAAGAGAAGTGGGCAGGGTGAGAGAAACACATAGTGTGCCCGAGAGAGAAAGAAATAGAGTGAAAGGGACAGAGAGATGTAAAAGGAGAGAGAGATACAGAGAGCCCCGTTGGTGGTAATGGAGCTGAATATGTAAGTCTGAAGTATTCTCTCATCTATTTCAGAAGAAGTGTGTGCAAAAAGGTATGAACAGTGCCAAATGTGTTAATTATGGAAAATATTTGGTCTGGAAAAGGGCATGAAGTTAAAGAATGCGCCCCACGCCCCTTAATGCAAAGAAAGTTGTTGACCTCTTTCCTTTCCTCATATTACCTTCTAATCACATAGGGGCATATTCACAAGCCCTATTGCCACCACAAAGTCACTTTCAGTGACATCATGGTGGCAATAGTGGCCTCGCCTTAACGTGAAAGGGGTTCCACTACAACACCCATTGTTATTTACAGTGCCCTCTATTCACAAGGGCAGCATAAATAGGAGCTATCGCCAAACTTAAGATCAGGAAAACCCTGGTCTTAAGTTGGAGATTAGAGGAGAAATGCGTTATTTCTCCTCGTTTTTGCATTTTCTATGTGTGCTGCCTTGTTCAGGACACATGGAAAATGCAAAATGCCATGGTTTGTTTATGTACAGGAAGGTGTCCCTTCCTGTAAATAAACAAACCTTTTTTTAAACATTCCGTTTTGTAACTTACACGTGTGCTGCATGAAGCAGCACACATGTAAGTTACAAACTGGCATTTTAGGTTTGTTTATGTGCAGGAAGGGACACCTTCCTGTACATAAACACACCTCCCTGCTTGCACCAGAGTTCAAGGGTACCTGCATTGGTGCTCAGTTGTGAAACTTAGCACCATCGCAGGGGGAAAAGCAAGGCTGCTCCATGTCCTTGTGAATATGGTGCAGCCTTGCTTTTCCGAAGTGGCTGAGAGAGGCGTTCAGCCAAGAAGGCTGACTCCTCTCTCCGCCACTTCCTTGTGAATATCTCCCATAATGTATGGATGCTAGAAGGCTCTGCTAGCTTTTGTAAAACTACTGTGCACTATTCTCTGTCTCAGAGACGTTTGAGAGCATGTTTATGAATTGTCGTTACCTGTGCAGTGGTTTTAAAAGCTTTAATGATGTTTACAATCAATTCCTGAGCCACGAACCTCCTGAGACAACCGCAAGTCTCCTGCAAGCATACAGTGCATTTAGGGTGAGGGGATGAGGCATGCGACAATTAAGTAAATTACTCTGGTAACATAAACGGATATTGCTGTTCTCTGGTTTTCAGATGCCAGTGAGTTTGATACACTGATTGTCTCAACGTCCAAACTGAGCCATCCCACTTCTGACAGACCCAAAATGGCAGGGAAGCGGCCGCCCAAAGCCCACAATCACTCCCCGCAGGTAAGTTCTGTCTTTTCTTTTTGACAGGTTGCCAAAGCTCCTTTCCTGCCTTCTTTTCAGGGCCACACTGCCCATTCTGCAACTCTGGAATTTCCCAGTGGTCTTGCGGGTGCCTTCAGAGCAGGATGGGTTGCCATGCCCCAGTCGGGTTCCCATGACCACATTCTAGTAAAGGTCACATGTAATGTGGGCAGGTTAGAACAGTTTTGCTAAATCTGTTTATTTAGTGTTCAGTCCTTACCTGCCTCTTTTTTATTTTTGCTAATGCTTTTTGGATGTTATTAGTTCACCCTCTGTTTCCAAGTGCACATGTAGCGCTTCGTCCTCATAAAACATACATGCACCACATTCTTTTCAAGATGGCCAGACAACAACCACAACAGAGAACACACTATTTACCAGGTACCACATATTTTTTTTGTTCCAATTGTTTTTATTAGGTTTTCAAAAAACAAAACAAGGCAAAACAAAGGAAGGGAAAAAGATTGCCATACAGAATTGTAGCCAGAAACCTAGGGGCCCATTAGGATGGCGGGCGGATCACCCCGCCAGGCTGGCGGTAACCACCTCCGGCCTGGCAGGGGCGATCCGCCCGCCATCCTGGCTGCAAAGACCCGCCGCCATATTAACATGGCTGGGGAGTCTGCGGAGGACAGAAAGACTGTCCGCCGCTTTTCGACCGGGCGGTAAAGGGTTTCTATGGTGGCGGTGTCTATCAGACACCGCCAGCCATATTAGGATGGGACTTTTTAAATGCCTTTCCGTGGCGGCAATGCCGCCACGGAAAGGCATGCGGAGTCTGCATTGGGGGCCCGATGCAGGGCCCCAGGGACTCCGGGGGGTGCACATGGGGGGTACCTATGGTACCCCCCAGCAGTTCCATGCACAGCAATGGATAAGGCCCCCCAATATCTGAAATCTATTGTCCAACTGTATGTTCCTCCTCGTTCTCTTCGTTCTGCTAGTCAGATTAAATTTGTGGTTCCTAGATACAAATTGTCTAGAATAGGCGGTGGCTCTTTTTCTTATTTAGAACCTACCTTGTGGAACTCTCTTCCTCTGTCTTTGAGAAATGAGCCTAATTTTGTGCTCTTTCGTGGGATGTTGAAGACCTGGCTCTTTAATCAATAGGCCCTTCTTCCGGATCTATTTTTTACCTATGCAGGCGGCGCCGGGAGACCCTTGGGTAGCTGAGCGCCTTATAAAATTAAATAACAACATAACATAACATAACATAACAGCATGGCAGGCACCTCACTGTTCCTGCCATGCTGTGCATGGAAGTGCACTGCATGCCTTCCTGCGATTGTGGCGAGCGGTGCTGAGTGCACCCCCTGCCACAATGGTAGGAATGCAGGATGTGGGGTGCATCCTAATGCCAGGCACGGGACCCCCGCCCGTATGGCGGGCAGTCCCTGGTACTGCGAGGATGGCGGGCGGGCAAAGTCCGCCCACCATCCTAATGGGGGCCATAGTGTACAGACAACATGTGCAGAGTCCGATGACCCTCTATAAATTCACTCATGAGAAGTAAACAAACAGTTTCCTACGGTCAAGTATAGGGGGATTACAACCAAAGAATAACACATTTACTGGTGACAAGCATGTGTACCACACATTTTACAACTCCGATTGCAATGAGCCATCTTCTGCATGAGGCAGGAGTACTTTCCTGGATTTTTCGGCCGCTTCTCTGAGTAGATGTTGTACCCAGCCTACATCTGCATACTTTCCCTGGTTGGTTCTCTCCATTCTTCTCTGATAAGTATTATTTTCACTCCGTGGGTTGTGGTCCACCCAAAGGTAGACTGACTTCCATCTTTTGTTTTTGTGTCTGGTGCGGGAGTGTGTGCTTATTTATGTTTGCTTGCTTGTGGGTAGGCTCTTTGTTGTTGTTCTGTAATGATGGAGAATTGTGAAATTCATGTTGTGTTCATTCATATATGTGACTCATGCTTGCCTCTCATTGAGTTGGACCGTGCAAGAGGGCATCTGAGCACACACTGTGCTTATTTGTTTTGTTCTGGTGTTGTGACTCGCATGTAATCCTATCTGTTCGCTGTTTTCTGTGGAGGATGCTGATGTGTGTTAATGTGTATATTATGTGTGTTTTCCTATATCTGCTGCAACTTCACCTGTGGGTAGAGCAGGGGTCTGTTAACGGGGAGGCGTCCCCCCCTGTCTCACCCCAGGGGGGCCTCAAATGAATCTGGGGGAGGGTGCAAGGCTCTGGCCAAAAGAAGATTTATGCTCATATCAGTGCTTTGTTTTAAGCAGACAAAATTGATCAGCAGTAGGCGCTCTGTAATGGGCCATCACTAACACATTTTGTGATTTATATCCTAGCTGGGATTATGTGTCAAAAGAGAAGGTGCACCAAGTATTCTTCAGAACTCCAACCCATTTTTCTATTAATAACACTGTAGACTCTGCCTGACCAGAATAGTATGTTTGGTAATCATGTATCTGATTGCATTTTAATACAGTAACAGAACTTAACTGCAAAGTTTAAATAAGTCGAGACATATTTAAACATTCCCAATTTAATAGAAGAATTGTGAATAATTCTGATGGGGGCCCCGTGATTTTTTTCCCACTATAGGAGCACAACATTAAGAAAAATGAAGACCACTGGTATAGATAGTGTTGAAATATAAGTGTACTGTGTGGACTGAGTGCTTTAGGCAGAGTGAGTCTGAGCGAGGGCCATCACTGCTCTTAATGGGCACTGGTACCTCTGTCCTAGAGAGAAAAGGGATATACATGTTACGTGGACTGTGTCCCCTTCTCCTTCATAATGCTTCTGGGAAGCCACTTCTGATCCTTAGTGTGTGGTCCTTCCATCCTGTCCCAGTAGGCCTAGTCAGAGCCGCCTGTACAGACAGGCTCCCGAAATGCGAGCAGCTGCTAGAAAGTAGTTATCCTCTTAATGTACAAATCCGGGGGATCAGACGCTAAAGAGGGGCTCCTTGCAGTCTGAAGAAATACTAGGTTGTCAACAGCACCCTCGAACTCTTACTCACTTACTCTTACCACCTAGCATTCTTTCATATTCCAGAACAACGAAGAAAAAGTAACACAGAAAGATCCCAAAGTGGAAGAAGTGGAAGAGAAGCCAAAATCCAAGGCTCCAAGTAAAGTCAAGGTAAAGTTTGTAGATTAGGTTCTGTGTATAAATATTAAAACTCTTTTATAATTGTTGGAACAATTCTGGGTTGTAGGCGACTTGCAGTGTTCTTTCTATATTTGGTTCTAATAAACAGAAGGCCGGCCCTGGTCAGAAAATCAAATACGTTAATGAGCACAGCTTTCTTCTTACAAACCTGAGGCCGGCAGCATAGGTTAAGCAGCTTATGTATAAACATAAACAATTATTTTAAAAAATCGCCTTCAGTACAGTAGCTTAACAGTCAATAATGTTGGCTGCATGAAAGGTCATAGTGTGGATATTTAAGATGACAGAAATGCAAACGTTGCCTAGGACTCAGTGGGTGTCGCAATAGGAATCAAAAGGAATAGGCACATATAGGCCGAGCATGTCAATCCTCAGAACTCAAAGGAAAGAATTCGGATAAAGGGTGCCCACAATGTCAGGATAGGAGGAGCGTCACGAGTCCATGGACAAGGACAGTTTCTTCATCCCCAGGGTAAAACCCTGCTTGTGCAGCCATGAGGTATGGTCTGAAATCCTATCAGTGCCCCACAAACAGAGTATGACCTGACGGGCTGCCCCCAGGGCCAAAGCCATTTGCCTCCCTCTATAAGACCATAACTGGTAAGTCAAGGGGTTCGGTAGTCCCAGGATGATGTAAACTGGAAACCTCAGGATGGAAGTACTGAAGGCAGAATCCATATCCTTCAGAACTTGTTCCCAGTATCAGGTACGTTTCGGGCAATGCCATAAAAGGTGGAGCAGCATTCTTGTGTCCCTACACTCCCGCTAGCATTCCTTTAAGTTTCCTGCATTCCATTTTTGAAGTCTCACTGGGGTAAGATACCAGTAAGAGACAATTTTATATACAGTCTCAGTACTGGACAAGTTATAAGCTGTGTGGTGTGCTCTATAAAAAATGTCCCCCATTCCTTAACAGAGAGAGTTCTGCATCCCTTCGCATGTGTCACTTGGATTTAGTCATGGACAGTTCCCTTCCCAGCAAGGCATAAAGTTAATTAATGAGGCATTTGTCGTTCGATTTGAGGATAACCCATTTCTCAAACGGGTCAAAAGCCATCCCGCCATTGTCTGTTCCTGGATCCTGTCACCCAATGTCATAGTTATAAGTATTGTGCACAGTTTGAGTCTGCTATAAGTAGTCAGCTTTTAGGTGGTCAATGGGAATAAGAGGCAACACACCCACTTACAGCCCCCATCCAGCAAGCGTCAAAAAGTTCTGGTTCCATCCCAGGGAAGAAGTCCAGGTCAGCTAGAATTGGGGCCAAAGGGGAAGGAAACTTCTTCAGGCCCACCTTAACTGCTATGGAATCTGATACCTTAAGTGTGACGCTTGTCACCAGGGAGGAGTAAAGGCCCCAGGTCCTATTCTCACGGGGAAGCCAGACTTCCTTCCAGATGTTGGTACCTGCAACTGTTTGATCCATAAAAGACCAATGCTTATCAGATAGTGGGCGGTTCCATTCCACCAAGAATCTAAGTGGGACGGCTTGGTAGTAGAGGAGCAGTAGGGGAACTGCCAAACCACCCTCTTGTTCCATATGATAAAGCAAGTGATTGTAAAAGCGGGTTATTTTACCATCCCATAGGAATTTGTTGATCTCCAATTGGAGGGAGCGGATGGCGTTTGGGCAGGGGATAGAGGCAAGTTCTGAAATACATATATTCTGTGCAAGAGGATGGTTATTTTGACTACCGCCGTTCTGCCAATCCAGGAGAGGCGAAGGCGGCTCCAAATCACCAGTTCTCCATGTGTTAGAGCGGTAAGGGTTTCATAGTTGGCAGACACTGTTTTAGGGATAGTCCGGGCTAGCAAGATGCCCATGTTGGGTATGGAGTCCGTCACCCATCCAAAGGGAAAAAGGGACCACAAGGCATGTTCGTGAGGGGGAGTGACTGAGATGTTCCGAATCTGAGACTATTGCATATTCACTTTGAATCCCAAGATATTCCCCAAAAGTGTAAAGTTTGGTTACCAATGCGAGGAGTGAGAACATCAGCTCTGTGATGGGCAAAATGACATTGTCAGCATACAGGCTGATCAGGTGATGGTCACCACCAAAGGGAATCCCAGTGATATCCAGGTTGTCCCTCCGCCGCTGCGACAGAGGCTCCATATACAAATAAATGCTTCTGACCCATTTGCAAAACCTCTCGCCAATACCTAATTTCTGTAGTGTTACAGAGAGGTAAGGTCAGTGGACACGGTCAAACACCTTCCATGCATCAATAGAGAGAAGCAATGCCTCTCTACACACCCTATGAGTCTTTTCTTGAAGGTGCAGAAGGCGCTTGGTGTTGATGCCACACTGGCGGGGTGGAGCAATAAATCCCACTTGGCTCGGCTCGATCAGGCCTGGCATTAGTGGGTTAAGGCGGTGCACCAAAATGCAAGTGAATAACTTTGCATTTACACTCAAGAGGGAGATAGGTCTGTACGACTCACAGAGGGCTGGATCCTTACCCTGTTTCGGAATTACCAAAATAGTTGCCTCCAGCATGGAGTCAGAGAGGGAGCCCAACTCAGCAAAGGAGTTATAAAGCAGAGAAAGCAGAGGTGCTAAATCCTGACAGAAGGTTTTGTAAAACTGTGGGCTAAAGCCCTTCGGCCCTGGAGACTTCATAGGTTTTAGGCTTGCGATGCCCAAGATCACCTTTACGTGGATTAGCTTTTCCAAGGTCAAGGCTTTGACGTCAGGCAGAAAAGTGAGGGCAACATTTTGGAGATATCCCAAGGAATCTCAACCAGGGCCATTGGATGCTGCAAGGGAGAACCGTCAATGGCCTGAAAGGCTGTTCTTAGTTACTTCTCTGGCCAGACCTCAGTCGAGGAACCTGTATGAATCATCTTCCCTGATCCCAAATGTACTTTGTTACTGAGGTGGTTTGCCAACATGCGCCCACAACAATTACTCCATATGTAAAATATATGCTTAAGGAGGTTGCTGACCAAATGCCAGTTTGCTATACTGACAACAAGCCATATTCTTGCCCTGCAGAAAAGTAATCACCCTACAGAAAAGTGATGTGCCAAATTCTTATAAACACCAAAAGAAGACCCTGCACAATAATAAGAATGTTTTTAAGCATGTTGTTAATATGAATGCCTAACACAAGCATTCATCCTTCTCTGTTTCTCTACAGGAGCCAGATCAGGCCTCTGCTCGGTCGCCAACACCAGTAAAGGAAAGTGCCCCCATAGACTCACCACAAACGAGCCCCAGCCAGCCTCAGAACAAGAAGACACAGCCTGCCAAGACAAGCTCAGGAGTGTCAACAATCAAGCAGAAGGCAGGAGTGGAGCTGGGAAACACAGTCACTTTACTGGACCTGAAATCAGAAATTCAGTCCCTAAGAGTCCTGATGGAGGCAATGAAGACACAGTATGAGTAAGTCGTGGTGCGCTGTGAGCATGCTGGGAGGTTAAATCCTGCCATTGGTAATCCGGAAGTGTGTGTATCGTGAAATCATGAAAGTTTCTGAAAGATCAGAGGTTCTTCTCTTACTAGAAATCATGGAGCGCTCAACATTCCAATGTTCTAATAAGGATTAACTTTGAGTAGAGCTGCCCCCCGGTCTGCCGTTTGCTGCTGCTCTGCCCTTGCAACTGTGGTCCCAGGGGTCATGAAGGTAGTGGCAGGAACAGAAAGTAAACATTGGTCTAGGGTCCTTATATAATTGTTATAGTTTCTACTCTTATCTTTTTCAATCCAAGGGTGTCAAAAATTACCTGATGCCATTCTCCCTCCCCTTCATTTTTTTTCTGTGCCAAAGTCTGTTACAGAGACGAAGGCTCAGCATTGAAAGACTATTGTTAGTTCTTTTAAGTTTAAAAAGCTTTATTAAACTAAATAAGCAATGTAAACACCAACATAGAATAAAAAAAATAGTAGAGTTAAAATGAGAGTAATAAAATATACCAATGAAGAGAGTATCCCCAAAAGGGACCCAAAAACATTACTAAGGAAAAAAGCTTTTAAAGATTTTTGTTTTAAGGGAGGAGAAAAGGAAACACGAAAAAGAAAGGGGGAAAAGAGAGAAAGAAAAGAAGAGGAGGAGGAAAGTGAAAAAAGAAAAAGAGAAGAAAAGATGGGTATAGCCTAACAAAATAGCTTATACATTTGGATAAAAATACAATAGAAACAACATTAGGAAGATAAAATAAAAGAGAGTAGGGTGCATCACATGGTAGCTAAACTTCAAACAGATCTAGAAAGAAAATCGGTGAACGGCATCCATATTAAATCCCTTTTGATTAATAAAGTGGTTGAGGTGGCAAAGGCATGATCAAGTCTATGATGATGGCAAAGCAAGTTCCACCAGGCATTGTAAGATAGTTTGGAAGTGTCCTACCAGTTGGTGGTGATGACCTGGAAGGAAATTGCCAAGGCAAGGTCTATGAATTTACGAAAATTACAATGAACATCCCAAACAGGTGAAGAGCCACCTAAGAAAATGTGTACAATTTCAAAAGGAAAAGTGGTATTTAAGATTTTGTTCAATTGCGACCAAACTTTCAACCAGAAAGAGTTAACAAGAGGACAATAAAAAAACATATGCATGAGATCAGCAGTATTATGAAAACAATACCAACAAATTGGAGTCTCAAGTAATTTGAATCTGCATAAGTCATGAGGTGTAAAAAAGAGTCTATTATAAAAAAAAATAACATGTGTGTGTGGTACTGGCGGAATGGGACACAGTATGTATTTTAGACCAAATAGCATTCCATATCTGAAATGAAAATTCCTGAGCTAGGTACTGTTCCCAGAGTAATTCAAGTTTAGTTTTAGTTCTAGTAACGTTGGAGAGAAAAAGTGTCTTATAAATTACAGCTGCTTTAAGGAGAAGTGAAAAATTTGGTAAAGAGAGAAAATGGGGGAGATATGGGTAATGAAGATTGCTGTGAAATGAAAGCAGTGAGAAGAAGTTTGAAAGCAGGATTTTGAGGGGAATGTGCAGTGGAGATATGGAAAGTGTCACAAAGCTGAGAAAAAGTAAGAAATGTGTTGTCTTTGAATATTTGAGTGTAAGTCATAATGCCTTTAGCAATCCATTCCTTCCAAAATAGCGCTTTGTTATTAAGTCTAAGGGATTTATTATACCAAATAGGAGTAAGGGAGTGTAATTCGGCTTGCGACACAAAAGAGCGGTAAAGAGATAAAGAGAGTGCCTTAGAATGTTTGAGAGTAGGGGCAAGAAAACGTGCCGGCGGGTGAGTGAGACGAATAGCATTAAGGAAAGAAAAGGGAGCAATTTGTTCAAGTTCCAAAGAACTCCAAGCAGTTATGGGGAAAGAAACAGAATCGCCCAGAAAAGACCATATCTGTTTAAGAGTGAAAGCGGAGTGAAAGCGGGAAATATTGGGGAAGTTTACACCACCCAAGTGTTTGGGTTGTTGTAAGCGAGAAAGAGATAAGCGAGCCTTACGATTTTTCCATAAGAATTTGGTTAGCAAACGGTTTATGGATTTAAAAAAATAAAGTGGGAGAGAGATAGGAAGCATTGAAAGACAAAAATTAACAATAGGAAGTAACATAATTTTGACTGTTGCAAGTCGACCCCACCAAGACAAGAAATGGGGAGACCAACCATTTATAAGGGAAGTAAGTTTGTTGAGAACATCTTTATGATTAATTCTGATAGTTTCCCTGATGTATTGTTAGTTCTTAAAGGGGTTGGGAAACAAATATTACTAAGGACGGAGCCACGAAGAACTTTCAGATCAACCATATATCTGATTTATTGTAACAGTTTTCCATGCACCTCTTCACGCTGGTGTTGCCATCACCAGGAAAAGGTTTGTCAATATGATGTAGTCTTCCCGGTTAATGATATTTCAAACTTTGAAATGCCAACAAAGCAAATGAGTTATATTTTTTAAAATGCTTTGAACCATTTTATCATATTTATGTCAAGTTTAATAATTTTCATTTTTTTGCCGTCAGAAAAGAAAAGAAAAAAAAGAAAAGAAAAAAAAGAAAAGGCTGTCCCACTTTGCTGGTAATCAAACCTGTGACCAGCAGAATGCGCACAGATCTCAAGATTAGGGGGCCGATTATGATGGCGGACGAACCTGAGTCCGTCCGCCACCCCAGAATAGGAGGGACCGTCCGCAGGGGCAGCAGCGGTCCCTCCGTGCAAATTAGGATGTGAACGCCACCCTGGCGGTCACATCCTGTATTTTTAACATTGCGGCGGGTGCTGCTTGAAGCAGCAACCGCCACAATGTTAAAAATGTAAGCTGTGCATTTGCATCCACAAAGCGCCAGGCACCGCGTGGTGCCTGCCACTTTGTGCACGCAAATGTACCCCCCATGTGCACCCCCCACCTCCCCTTCACCCCTGGGGGCCCGCAACGGGCCCCCAAACACTAATCTGTATGCCTTTGCATGGCGGAAATGCCACCGTGTGAAGGCATAGTACTCCAGACATCCTAATATGGCTGGTGGTGTCTGATGGACACCGCCAGCCATGTTAGTGCTTTTCCGCCGCGGTCGGAAGGCTACCGCGGCGGAAAAGCTGCGGACGGAATGCCAGACCCACCAGCCATCCTAATATGGCGGTGGGTCTTTTGAGGCTCCGCGGCGGTTATCCTGCATCCACCGGGCCGGCGGTGGCTTCCGCCGGCCAGGAGGATGCGGGAAAACCACAATCATAATAGGCCCCTAGGTGTTCATTCCACTGAGCAGGCTTGCAAGAGGCTCATTCCAACTTGAGCACAAATCTTGGTACAGACACTAACTACCATTTAAGCACCTAGAACACACTCTTTTGCCATTAGCCTGCACGATTTTTGCGAAGTACAAATTGGTGAAAATCATTCGTGCAAAATGCATGAAATCTATTTGCTTACCTCACAACGGGGAACAAAAAATAATATAGCCTTATAGCCCGCCGTAGAGGGCTATACCAGCTATTAAAGGCCCTCTCCAGCGTTAAAGGCCCCGAGCCGAAGGTGATGGCCTTTAACAAGGGAGAGGGACTTTAATAGCGGTATAGCCCATCTACGAAGGGCTATAAGGCTATTAGAACATTCTGTCACTAGAGGACAGAATGTTCTAACAAAAAAAACAAAGCCTTTTGGGAGCGTGAGGGGATTGGAATCCCCTCAGGCTCCCTGAAGCCTTTGTGCACAGCCAGAGCTGTGAACAAAGAAACATTGGAATGTTGGAGCTCCAGGCTTATACCAGCCATTATAAGCCAGGAGCACTCCATTGTTTTCAATGGAGCTCCCAACATTCCAATGTTCTAATATGTGATAATCCGTCTCCGGTATGTTGTTAAATACCGGACATCCCTGTGTTGGAGTAACTCCCCAGTTGTTTATGAAGGTGCGTAATGGCAGTACTCCATACCTAAACTGTAAATTTAGCTTTTTAGCAAGGGCTGGCTGAATATCATCAAGGGCAGGGTCTAACCTATATTGCTGTTTTGTCTCCAAGTATACTCAGTCAATGCACCAGTCGCAGAGCTCCCCTGTAAATGGGTGAGTTTGTATTCTCTAAAGCTCTTTGACAGGGCCTTCCTATATGTTGTCTGACAGCTTTCTTCAGCACTAAACCAAAGATCGCCCATTCCCATAGCTGCTAAAGAATTTTTAATGTAGACCAGCCATGAGATTTTGCTAGCTCCCGGTAGGGTTAACACTTCCTTCAACTCTTCTCTTTAAGCAGCTAATTCTGGGGTCCTGCAGAGGTGTCGAAAGTAAAGAAGCACTTGATAGCAGGAGGGTATCGTCGGCGAACATCAAGACTGGTACCTTTCAGTTCGCCAACCTGGAAGCATCTATATCCCTCACTGCAATCAAGGCCTCCATTAGGCCATTATTAAAAAGGCAGAAGAGGGTCGGGCCAGCACGCAACCTTGTCTTACACCTCTGTCTATAGAAATGGGATCAGTAAGCTCACCATTTTTTCCATGCCTGATTTGGACAAAATTACATTTGTGGAGCCGTTTCAGCTGGTAGCAGAGATACGGAGGGCCTGCAAGTTTAATGAAATGGCCCACAATTTGTCCCTGGGGATCAGATCAAATGCCGATTTTAGGTCCACAAAGATCAAATAGAGGCTGCCACCCTCCAAAACACTGTCTTCCAATGCAATAGTTGTAACCTAAAAATGTGATCTATTATGGACATTCTCGTTCTAAAGCCAGCCTGAAAGGGGTTAAGAATAGTATACTCCTCTATCCAACTCTGTAGTCGGCCAAGCAGCACTTGTGCATATATCTTCTGGCTGACATCTATGAGGCTGATGGGGCGATAGTTGGCAGGAAGGAGTGGTGAGACCTTTTTATACCAGGTGGAATGAATCGGCATTAGACAAAGTTAGCCCAGCACACTTTAAAGGTCAAATAATGAAAATTAAACAGTTTTCAAGATGCAAATGTATTCCAAATGAAGAGTCGATGTTATGTGGTCGTGTTAAATTCCATCCTTTATTTTTCTTTTTTTTTTAAACGTTTTGCAACCGCCAACGCGTTTCGTCCTTTACACAGACTTCTTCAGGGCTCGCAGTATGTATTTGTAGCGCTGTCATAGGATTTTGCGTATGTATTTAAGACCAATTAAACTTTTAAAAACAGTTAACTCCTTGAAACTATGGTCTAAGCGTAGTCCAGGCAGCACAATCTTCAACATGAAAAGGCATTGTATGCGCGACCACATAACATTGACTCTTCATTTGAAATACATTTGCATCTTGAAAACTGTTTAATTTTCATTATTTGACCTTTAAAGTGTGCTGGGCTAACTTTGTCTATTGTGGGTTTGGAAAGCCGGTTGGGTAACGACTGGCTCCCCAACTTTTGGAGGTATAGGGGATTGTGCCTCAAGCCCCTTTTGCACCTTTTGTATTTGATAAATAGGGATATTAGGACTTGTGCGGGTATCTGTGCTTTGATCCCCAAAAACCTGTGTAACTTGGAATAAATCGGCATTCCCTGCAAGATAACATTAAACAGGGTCCATAGGTACGGAGCCCAGATATTAGGCTCATTACGAAAAAAGTCACCAAGGATCCTATCTAAGCCTGGAGCCTTAGATGGAGTTACCCTACTTAAGGCATCCGTTATCTCTTTGAAAGAGATTGCAGGAGCATCAGAGCAAATTAACTGGGAATGGGTGCACTCATTTGTGGATATCCCTGCATCACCCTCTGCCCTTTCATACAAGGACTCAAAATGGGCCTTCCAGACTTTTGACCCTATGTACGGTTCAATTGCCATATTGCCCTCTGGACAGCCAATGTTGACTAAGTTAGAGAAAGTCCTCATGTTCTGAATGCTTAAAGCAAATCTCAGGCTCTCCCACTTGTCATCTTCCCAACATCTTTTTGCCAGTTTAATAATGTTTTTATAAATTATCCTCTTATCTTTTATTAGTAGCCTGGCATTATATTTAATAGCTTGAATGAGTGCTTGCTTAGCCTTACGGCAATCTTCATTATACCAGGGGTGCCCAGAGGACCCCTTTTCCCTTGATCTTTTGTCAGGGAAAGCAATATTTGCCATGGCAGTTATTAAACCTTGATGGTTTTCAGCAATTTTGTGGAAGGCACTAGAAGAGTCAACAGTTCTGCTGAGTTGGTTTACAGCCTTGAGAAATGGGAAGACAATTTGGTAAAGGGAGGTTTACTTTTCTTGAGATTGACAAATTGCCCCCCATCTGACTCTCCTCCTACAACTAGTCAGAATGATCCTAGGAACAGTTAGTGATTGGCCTTCAAGTGCATTCTTAGGACATGGCGGAACCATCTCAAGAATCAGGGCGTTATGGTCACTATCTTATCGAGGCACGATCTTAAAGCCTATTACCCGGTGCCAGGATTTAGTGTCCACCAAGATATAGTCTAGAATGGAGGCACATCCCAGTCTGTTGTAAGTATAATTTGCTAGGGAATCAGATTGTGTGCGCCCATTACACGCCCTGATAGAGTGGTTCAATGTGAGAGTATTCATTTGAAGTCCCAATGGGGTCCAAGCCCGGGTTGCTGGAATGGCCCAGTGCAGGTCCTCCTCACTGGGGTATCCCGCATTCAGGTCATTCAAGGGCTCATACTGACAATTAAAATCACCGCCAAGGATCACCAAGATATTATTGGGGATAGTGAGCAAGAAGGTTGTCAGTTGATCAAGAGTTGAAGACTCATGGCCGTATCCAACTGGAAGGGAATAAACATTGATCAGAGCGATTCTGAGCTTAGCAGGAAAGTTAAGAAAAAACACAGAGTATATCTCGGGAACTTGTCTCAACCTGTTTTGCTGAGCACCCAGGTGTACGGCAACCTGTGCAGAGTTCCCCTGCTGGTCTTCCCCTTCCCCCACATGTGGCTGCTAGGCTAAAGGCCGCGTAGCCTAGTCTGTGTTTATCCACCCTAGGCCTGGTTTCCTGGAACATACAAATTTAGTTTTGTTTAATAAATGCTCCCCACTCGGGATTGTCCAGTTTGGAAGTGAGGCCAGCAATATTCCAGGATAATATATGGAACTTGGGTGCGCCATTAATTTGCTCTGGGGGGCGACTGGGCTCCTTCACCAGGGGCTTTGAGCCAATCTCAACAGTGGAGTGATCGACTATGGGGATTAAAAGTTCTAAAATCGTCAGCTGATGGCCTTTAAATGCCTGCGGGGGCCTCGGGGGTGTACCTGCCATGATACGAGTACTAGAAGCCCCTTGTACTCCCTTACTTAGGGCACTTCCCTCTCCCTCACCCCCCTTGGTGTCATGTCCTATTTCCTGTCTAGGAGGAACAGGACTCTGGGACGGCGCCCTCCATTCTATGAGATCCCACTGTGGCTCCCTCTGTTAATTTAGTTCCATTGTCATTTGCTGTGCTGGTTTTAGTCAATCTACTGATTCTAGTGATGCAAATCTATTTGTAAGTGGAAAGTTAAAAAATAATGGGCTTGGTTGGTCCTGTGCCCAGATAGTACTTTGCTTGGTCTGTTGTCTGGTACCTGGCCCTTGCATAGTCCACAATCTATTTTCAGACACAAATCCCAGAGGGTAGAAGTAACCCAGTGGGAGTGGCCTTATGCCCCCACCTGCCTTTGTTGATTACAGTCTAGAAGGGCCCTTACAGCCCGAGGATTTATAAAATTGATCTCAATACTATCACCGGATATATCTTTCGGCCTTTGGCCCACCCATCCCACCCTTCGTGTATACAGAATTTCACCTGCATCTTTGTATGAGAATTGAAGCTGCTTGGCCAGCCAAAAAATACATTTATTTTTTAGTTCAAAGTGGGATTCCCTTTGCCCCCTGTTGAGTTCCGGTACTCCAGTTAAAATTATGACTTATGGTGTGGAGTCCAAGAGGAGGTTAATGCATGGTAGGGCTGATCTCCCCTCTGATACATCTGTTCGTACATCTTGCTCCTCATTAACTCTATTGATTTGGCCCGATCGCTGCACATTGTTTCCAGCTGTTGGCATTTCTGGGCAATGTCTGTGCTTCTTACCAACCTCCCTCCCCTGCTGGGCCCCTGGCATTGGACACTATCCTTTTCTGTTGACTTATTAGGAATAATCACATGTCTGTTTGCATCCCCCTTATTGTTCTGGATTTGCGGGGCCGGGCTCAGGTTAATTTCAGGGGGGTGATCAACCCTGGGATGGAGAGACCGGGTTTGTGGCACTCGCTGCTGAGGGGATTCCCCCATCCTTTGGATTGCTTCTACCTTGCCTACATGGGTCTCAACCAGAGTTGTAAGCTTATCTACCCGGGTAATTAAAACGTTCAGTTTGTCCTAAATAATTTATTTTATTTGTAACTGTAAATCCATCACCAAGTTTGACACCCAAGTTGGCTTTTCTATACCTTCAATTGAGCGGCCACCTGTCCCTCCCTTCCCCAAGTCACCATTCACTGTAGGTTCCGTTACACCCTTCTTCTGTTTAATCCCAGCCTTCATGGCAGGTTTGGCTTTCCCTTTTTTTCCTGGTGTTGGATGGAGTATCCTCTATAAGTACGTCCGTGGTGGGTGTGTCATGTACCAGAACACGTATCCTGGACTGAGTCTAGGAGGAGTCAGAGTCTGCAATTGACCGAGTAGGTTGCATATCAGGGTTAGGGTGAAGGCTTGGTCCGGTGTTATCGATAAGCTTCTTTCAGTCAGTTTAATTTCAGTTGACCCCACCCCTATAGTCCTCTGAAGCATCTTATCAGTAGAGTTAGGCTGATGAGTTGTTGGTGATTGCATGATTAAAGTTTGTTTTTTCCCGGCACAGGCACATTTCCTCATTATTACTGATTAACGTTATCGTGAGCGAACTCCGCATTCTGCCTTATCAATAGCTCCAATTAGAAGAAAAAGAGCCAGAACATAACCAAGACAGCTCAAGAGCTACACACTGCAGGAGACACCCACATAAGGGGGGAAAAACAGAAGCAACTGCCAGGCCTTACTCAAGATAATAAGGCAATTACGGTATATTAGGACCCACATTAAGTTCCTGTCTGGGAAATGGTTCCATGGGCCAGTAATTTTTCTGTGAGTACACCTAAGGGGGGTGGCCCAGCCCAGCCTCTGATGTGCGCAGACAGGCCCGTCCTCGGCCCAGACTTCGCCCGGGCATTGCCCGGGCACGCCCGTGCACGTCCCACGATGCGGGAGCCCTGGCTGCTATTTGGCCACCTTCTGACGCGTAGAATGACATGGGAGGCAAGCACACCGCACAGCAGCCTGGGAGGCGAAGTCCCGCTCCGCTTGCGTTGGACCCTGGCAGGAAGTCAGGTAGGCGGTGGCAGCAGCTTTCTCCTTATTCAAAGACCGCATTGCAATCAGAGAAACCTTTTGACAACAGCTTTCACAGTTTTTCTTTTTCCTTTGCGGAAACCAAAATATGTTAACGTTCTTACTGGCTGCTGGATGATGCTGTTGGGCAGAAAAGTCCCACTATTTAAAACCCGCACATTACCTGTCACTTGGTTCAGAAGTGTAGCTGTCCGAATAGTTGAGGTTCTCCAGTATTAGGGGTGTCTTTCATAGATTCACATGCTTGAATATTCCTCGTCGTCGAAGTGGGAGTCCCACGGTACATAAAATAGAAGTAAAATATATATATATATATATATATATATATATATATATATATATATATATATATATATATATATAAAATTATATAATTATACATATACATACGAAATGTAATGCATAAAAAATATATATAACGTAAAGTTAAAAGTACCATAGAACTGAAAGAAGGCCCATAGAAGACTTAAAGGGAGAATTCACTTTAGTAACATATCATAGTCATTATAATAGTTCACATTCCAGCCAATCAGGCAACAGCACCCTCTAGAACCTTCTCCTCAGAAGCTCAAGCCCTCAGATTTTCTACCGCACGTTGTGTGAAGGGAGTCTCCCTGAGCTCTGGTCAGTTTCTTCAACTCTTTTGCTTATTTTACTCTCAATATGTCTTCTACTAAGAAATCGTTATTGAGAACTTGTCCATCCTGTGGAAAGCTTCGCCTTTTTCATGAAGATCCTCACAGTGTATTTACTGTCTTTACCCAGACCATGAAGTTAAAAACTGCAAGTTTTGCAGGATCTTCTCCTCAAAAACTTTAAAAGATAGAGAGGCCGGTCTCCTTCTGTGGCTACAGAAGTTGAAGACTTCCGAAGATCCTGTTTCTGACATGGAAAGCGTGTCTTCTTTCCACTCTAAAGCCTCTCTTAAGCGTGGGTCAGAGACTGAGGTGCCTTCTCCTTTCCTGAAGAGTAAGAGGCTCGTCGACGCTTCTAAGTCTGTCTCCCCACGGGATTTGCCTGCCTCCTCGCCTACGGGATCTGGTTCTCTGGTGTCGCAATCCCAAGCTGTGCCCTCGTCATCTTAAACAGGCGCCAGCTCGTCGACGGGACCATTGACTCGTCTGTCGACGACTACGAGATCCGTCAACGCTGTTCCGACATTGACGACAACGTGTTCTATGTCAACGAGGACTTCGACGACGTCTACCTCGTCGTCGGCGCTTCACGAGGTGAGGCCTATTTCATCTATTCCCAAAATATCGTCGACGGCCGTTAAACCTGTCTCGTCGACGCCTATGGCGAAGAAGCTTTAGTCGACGAAGTCATAGTCGACGCGCCCATCGTCGACGGCCACATCTTCGTCGACGGCCAAGACCTCGTCGACGGCCAAGACCTCGTCTACGGCCAAGACCTCGTTGATGACCAGATCTTCGTCGACGGCTGCATCCTTGTCGACAGTTACCAGCCCTTTGGCGACATCCTCGTCGACCGTGCCGTCTACGCTGACGATTCCAGCTTCGTCGACGACTGCCTCGCCGACGGCGAAATCCATGTCGACGTCTTCCTTCTCCTCGACGGCTCCATCGACGGCACGCAAGACTATGTCGTTGAAAACAAAGGAATCTACCGCCTCGTCGACGGGATCGTCGACGACACACCATTCACTTGCTACTGCAACTACTTTCACAGTGGTCAAGCTTCAGTGGTCAAACGCCCAGTTCCACTGAGTCCTATAACTGATGCTTCTACTCTTCCGACGCAATTATTTGAATCGGCAGGAGATGATTCTGATGACGGTTCCTATGTGAATGACGTCTTTCGTCAGGCGTCCAGTCCATCCGAACTCAATATAAAGTGCCAAGAAGATGATGAAGATTATGAGGAGGGGTGTGCTCTCTTTCCTGTTCATGAGGCTCACTTTGCTGCTCCTTCTGAGGAACAAATGATTCAGATACCGTCCTCATTGGTGTCCAACTTGCAGCATATGTTGGATGATTATAATCGCAGATTCCCTCATTCTGCTCCTATTTCTCCAACTGCTCAACCTGTACCGCCAGCATCCGTCCATACAGAGACACCGAGTTCGCCGGTCTGTCCACAGCAGAATACTGATGAGGATGCGGATGTGAACCAGGACACTGATAAGGAGGTAGATAACGTCCTCACAGATTGGGATGATTATAGAGCACAAACACCATCTATGCCACCGACATCGCCTTTGCCTTCCCCGCCGGTGGACATCGGAAGCTTTCGTAATTTAATGGTACGTTCTGCCAAACGTTTCCATTTAACCTTGGAGATGCAGCAAACGGATTGCTTCCTCTATGATTTGAAAGATCAACCCCTCAAGCAAACCCATACCATCCCAATTATTGATTTTATTTGGGAGGAAGGTCTCAAACTTATGCCACAACCAAATTCCATCCCTGCTGTCTTGCCTCGTCTGGACAGAAAAATACAAGGCGCCTGCAGACTCTCCAGGATGCCTTGTTTCAAACCCTAAGGCGGATTCTGTCGTAACGCAGGCTGCCCAGAAACGTTAGACAAATCCAGCCACTCCACTGACCTCTCCTCCGGACCAGGAAGGCCACCGATTAGACTCTTATCAGCAAAACATTCACCACCATGGCTGCCACAACGGTCAGAGGGGCCAATTCCCTGGCCATCCTTGGAAGATATGACCGCCAGATGTGGTCTGAAATCGCAGCCCTGATTGACCAGCTCCCGGATTCCGTCCGCACCGAGGCCGGAACGATAGTCCAAGAAGGAGAGAAAATCTCTTCTGAGATTATTGACTGCGCTGTTGACATCGCTTCGAGAGGGTTCAGACAGCTTGCTGGAGCTGCTGTTTTATGATGCCAGGGCTGGCTCAAATCTACTGCTTTTCGCCCTGAGGTGCAGGCGAGAATTCTTGACTTACCATACGATGGTGATTCCCTGTTTGGCAAGCATGTCGACGAGGCTCTGTAAGCCATTAAGAAGGACACAGATACTGCTTGTGTCTTAGGGAACCTTCAGTACAGGAAGCGGCCTTTTCAAGGAGCACGGGGCAGAGGCAGTTCTTCCTATTTTCGTGGCTCCTCCCAATATCACTCCTATGCCGACAACAAGCAAAGATACAGCAACCAATCCCAAAATCGTCAAACCGATTCTATCTGAAAAAGAATAATTACAGGGGGGAAAACACCTCCAAAAAGCAGTGACTTCCCCAGCAACAATTGTTCTCCAACTCTGAAGATTGGAGGTCGAATCTCCCACAACTTCTTAAATTGGTCTCATATCACCTCGGATCATTGGGTCCTAGACGTCATCTCGAAAAGACATGCTCCTGAGTTTACAAAATTTCCACCCACCCATCCACCTTCCGGTCCCCCAACCTCATTTAAAAGATCTGTTAGCTCAAGTCAAGATCATGATACAAAAAGGGGCTGTCGAAGTGGTTCCTCGAGCACAACAGGGCAGGGGATTTTATTCCCGCTTCTTTTTAATCAAGAAAGTCAGGAGAGTGGCGCCCCATTCTGGACTTACGAGCCCTCAACAAATTCATCAAATCACAAACTTTCCGAATGTTGATTCTACTGGAAATTTTACAATACTTCAACCCCGGACAGTTCCTCTCCACTATCGACCTCCAAGACGCATATTTTCATGTGCCAATACATCACAAACACAGGAAATATCTTCGCTTCACTGTCGGATCAAAGCACTTCCAATTCAAAGTACTGCCTTTCGGCCTTCGATCAGCGCCAAGAGTCTTCACAAAAATCATGGCTCCGGTCGCAGCTTTCCTTCGCCTACAAGGCATTCAATTTTACCCTTATCTGGACGATTGTCTAATAAAAGCACAGACACGTCAAACAGCAATACAGCATACTCAAACTTGCCTGTCACTTTTCCGCACCATGGGCCTTTCTGTCAATCAGGAAAAGTCTCATCTTCGCCCATCACAACAGAGAATCTTTCTAGGAGCCTTAGTCGATTCTCGTCTGGCACAGGTGTTTGTATCACAGGAGCGACAACTCCGTGTACGCAAGATGGTCGCTTTGCTAAAATCAAAAAAGTCTGTTTCTGTCCGGAACTTGAAATCTTTTCTGGGCATGGCCTCCTCTTGCATTCATCTGATTCTGCACTGCAGACACCACATGAGAGTCATACACGAGGAGGTGGACAAACAATGGAAACAAGTCTCGGGGTCGTTCAACGACAAACTCTACCTGACCCCCCGCATCCAAACAGCTTTGAAATGGTGGGCTCACCTTCCAAATATCGCCGCAGGTCGGCCCTTCCTACGCTTACCCTCACAACGGATGCTTCCTTGGAGGGTTGGGGGGGGCACACCTCAACGGTGTGTCAGTCAAGAGCAAATGGAATGCATCTCAACGCACATGGCATATCAACTGTCTAGAACTATTGGCCATCTTCCTTGCCCTGAAATCTTTCCGGATGCTGATACAAGGCCACTCGCTGCTGGTGCGGACAGACGGCACCACCAGCATGCACTACCTCAACAAGCAGGGAGGTAGGAGGTCTCTTCTGCTTTCCAAGCAGGCACAAGAAATCTGGAATTGGGTTATTCAACACCAAGTTCACCTGACAGCAGTTCACGTGCCGGGCGTCTCCAACACTCTTGCCGACTGTCTCAGTAGATCTCTGGCAGACAATCACGAGTGGGAACTCCACCAATCCACTCTGAGGTACATCTTTCACCAGTGGGGCCATTCACAGATGGATCTGTTTGCGACCCCAACCAACTGCAAATACCTACGCTTTGCAAGTCGGCATCCCCACAGAGAGTCGAGCGGGAATGTGTTTTCGATCAATTGGTCGAGCGAATTCGTCTACACTTTTCCCCCGCTCCCTCTCGTTCCGCGCCTGCTGCACAGGATGAAGCGTCAACCATGCCACGTCATACTGATTGCGCCCAGGTGGCCACGTCGCCCGTGGTTCTCGGACCTCCTCCTGTTGTCTCAGTGCGATCCGATACCTCTTCGCCCTCTGCCTCACCTGCTCACCATGAACAAAGGGCGGATTTGCCATCCGGATCCGGCATATCTCCAACTGCATGCTTGGAACCTGTACACAATGAGTTTGCAGGTCTGAATATCACTCCGAAGTGCAGGAAGGTGCTGGCTCATGCACGTCCTCCTTCCACCATCAAAACATATCAATTGAAATGGAAGCGTTTTTGTGTTTGGTGTCACAAGGAGGCCCTTGATCCAATGCACGCCAAGCCAGAGCAAATCCTGCCTTTTTTCTTATCTCTAGCAAAGTCAGGACTTTCTCATTCCACTCTTAAAGTCTTTCTGGCAGAGATTTCCCGCTTTCGGCATGATGGCACCACCTCTCTGTATTCCTCTTGGATCATTCGACAGTTTTTCAGAGGCCTTTTTCGAATCTATCCACCCACACGTCGTCCGCCACCTTCTTGGCGCCTGAATCTAGTTTTTTATCTCAGCTCCTCCTACCTCCTTTTGAGCCCATCCATTCAGGGGACTTAAAATTCCTCACGTGGAAGGTGGCTCTTCTACTCGCGCTAACATCATCAAGGCGAGTAAGTGACATCCAAGCATTCACAATACAACCTCCATTTCTTCAATTCTCTAAAGACACTGTTACTTTACGGACAAATCCGAAATTCATTCCCAAAGTTCCTTCGGATTTCCATCTCAATGAGGACGTCATTCTCAGAACTTTCTTCCCCAACCCTCAGTCTCCTGCTGAGCGTTCTCTCCATTCCTTGGATTTAAAACGTTGCCTGAAATTCGACATCCAGCGCACCGCTCCTTTTCGAAAATCAGACCAGCTCTTTGTAGCCTATGGCCAAGTTTGTAAAGGACAGGCAGTCACTAAACAATCTATTACTAGATGGATTTCTGCTGCCATTTCTTTCTGCCATTGCCGGGCCGGAAAGCCTCTCTCTGCTCCGGTGCGAGCACACTCGACAAGGGCTGTGGCATCAACCACCGCCCTCTTTGCTGGATGGCCTCTGCGCCAGATCTGCAGAGCTGCAACGTAGTCGTGCAGACACACGTTTACGAGGCACTACTGTCTGGAATCAGCGGACGCTGCAGATGCTGCTGTGGGCCAAGCTGTGTTACGAAATCTTTTTAACTAAGGTGAGCCTCTGTTGCTTCCCTCCTCCTGTCATAAAAGGTTTTTGCCATATGTCTAAATGTATGCTATATAAATAATTATAGTTGTACTTACATGGTTTTGAAATGCCTTTTATGACTCATATATTACTTTACTGCTTTCTACTCTTATTCAAGCATGTGAATCTATGAAAGACACCCCTAATACTGGAGAAGAACATTAGTTACTTGCCTGTAAACTGTGGTTCTCCAGTATTGGTGTCTTTCATAGATTCACATGCGACCCACCCTTCCTCCCCTCAGAGGCTCTCTTCTCCTCATGCACTCTTGGTCACTTTGGTGATACAAAAATCTGAGGGCTTGAGCTTCTGAGGAGAAGGTTCTAGAGGGTGCTGTTGCCTGATTGGCTGGAATGTGGACTATTATAATGACTATGATATGTTACTAAAGTGAATTCTCCCTTTAAGGCTTCTATGGGCCTTCTTTCAGTTCTATGGTACTTTTAACTTTACATTATATATATTTTATATGTATAATTATATATATATATATATATATATATATATATATATATATATATATATATTACTACTATTTTATGTACCGTGGGACTCCCACTTTGACGACGGGGAATATTAAAGCATGTGAATCTATGAAAGACACCAATACTGGAGAACCACAGTTTACAGGTAAGTAACTAATGTTCATATGCCAGGTTTGTATACAAGAGGGGAAAATCCAGACGCAAAGCGAACACCATGTGGAATGTTATTATGGATCAGAGGAATCAATTTCGAACATCTTGTTGTAACCGCTGCTCTTGCCTGAAGATTTGGAATTCCAGAGCAAATTCTGGTGCCGAGCCTCAAAGCCTGCGACCAGCACTGACCTCTGTGATTCAGTTATAGGTCATTGAATCACAAATAGGGCTTTGAACATGGGAAAAAGCCTTTTTGCATTTCCGAACTGGTCGATTCTGCGAATCGCCCGTTTGTGAACACAAAAACGCTTTGTATATGTGGCGCTAAATGTGTATCCTTATTAACAGAGGGTTCAAAGATTGGGTGAGTTTGAAGTTTGAGCTGCCCTCTACGCGTTGGAGCAAATCTAGTGTGAATTCTTGTAAAATGCTTTTCTGGCATATATATACCGAAAGGGCAGCGGGTGGAGTGGTGGGAGAGTGGGGAGCAGGAGTGGGAGGAGCCTTGTGCATCTCAACTATGGCTGTCTTTTGCTACCAGACCAATAAATGGATGTGGGCAAAACCCTTGCATGCATTATGGCCATAACACTCTTGTTATACCACTGCTATTAACACAGCAGTGCTCTAAAGCCAACACACCTCACACGAGGGTGACCTCTCCCTCCAGTTCTCTAAGGACCCAGTTTCCTGTCCTGGACTTTGGTCTTATAGCTTAATGCATTTTGGGAGTTATAGTATTTTTGTTTTCATTGAAGTAATTAGACTAACACACTTGAAATCAGTCATTTGTATGTGAAACATTTAGGACTAGAGAAAGTGTCCGTAAAGACCTGGAGTTAGGTGGTAAGATTATTTCACACACACTAAACACACCATAATTCACTAATGTACCTGGTTTATTAATGTCCCTTTCCTAACAGTGTGCAGGTAGTGTGCCTATATTAATATGCATTCTTAATATCCAGTTTGTGTGAAACCGCTCGATAGTGGAACATCCATTAGGTGGCGCTAAGTGCACTATAAAAACAAGCAGATTAAAAATGAAGTGTCGGAATTTGAGTTTTAATCGTAGTCAGGGGCACTGGAAATATGCTGCAGAGAATCAGCAAATTGTGCAGAAGTGTTGACTAAATTATGCACCAAGCAAAAATGCACCACTTTTTTTTTATAGTATTACTTCATTATTTTATATAACTTTTACACATGATAATAATGTCTGGGGAAAGATTTCATCTCATTGGTACTAGTTTAGCTACTAAATTGAGAAATAAGCTACTGAAAGGTGACCTGTTAAACTTTGCAGAGGGCCTTCCACTGTGCACAAACATGTAGCCACATTTGTAGTAACTTTTGATCCGTTTGAGCTTGAAACATTTGTTTAATTAAAAACTTCAGATTATGCAGCAGATAACAGATAATGCGGTTAATACGACTCAACCATAATTATGCAAGGATAAAAGCGGTGGCAACATTATCAGATAATCCCAGCAGCACTGATCACAGAACACAGTTCTTTATTATAGTTTCATTACACAGGTGAATCAGAACCACCCTCGCCTCCCCCATACCCCCAGCTAGTACTATGCAACTATGGACTCGGGAACACTAACAGTTTTGTTGAGTCCAAGCATGCACTTATACTAATGCAACACTCCAAAACGCATAGAAAACAGGACTAAATCCCAGTCTGCCTAGTCACTGGAACCTGGGTATACCAAAATCTAGAAAAATGCAGTACCTCTTAAAGGCGACTTTTTAGGCCTGTAATTACAAACACATTTTGCCCACTTTGGGGCTTTCCGGAGCTGAAAGTCACTAAAATGCAGATGGATAAATAGATAGATAGATAGATAGTTAGATAGATAGATAGATAGACAGATAGATAGCTAAAAACAGATTAGCAATCAATCCCGGAGACGGAAAGATGTTTGTTTGCAGTCTGAGACATTATAGCTTTTTTGTTAGGTCTCGTCCTATTCCATTCCACAAGGAATGAATAGGACGAGACTATTGGGGCTAAACTAAGAGCTAAACTAAGCTCTGAAAAATGCAGATTTCCAGAAGTGCATGTGGTCTCGTGAATGCGCTTCTATCCGACTGCCTCGCATCACCACATGAAAGCCATGCTTGTTCACACTTCTTTCACGGCCGCGAGGCCGTGCGTGCTTCAAAGGGTTCCACTCACTTCTCCTCCCCCTCGCCGAGAGCTTCACATTTCAAAGAGCTCTCCCCTGCCTCCTCTCCCCCGCCCCACTCTGACTTCACATTCTTTCTTCCTCTTTTGTTTTCTTTCTGTAACGTCCTGGCTCTGTTCTTCTTAGTCTGTCTTTCTTTTGCTTTCTCTCTTTTATGCCTCTCTGCCTCCCTTTTATTTCCTCATCTTTCTCTAGCCATCTGTCACTCTGATGCCCTCTCCCTGTCTCTCCATCTGTCTTTCTCTGCCACTTCCTGTCTGTCTTCTTTCTCCCTCTCTCTGTATCTTTGTGTATCATTGTGTCTGACTTTCTCTCTTCTCCCTATCTTTCACTTTTGTCCTGCTCTGCCTGTCTTTCATGATCTCTCTCTGTCCATATCTGGAATTCCTAATTTATGTCCCTGATTTTAGTTCTTTCGACATCTCCCTCTCCCGCCACCCCGCCCTGCTGTTTATTTCTCTCTCTTCCAGGCACCGAGCTATGGGTGTTCTTAATGTCACGGACAAGCTACAAATGTTTGGTGCTAAGTGTTATTTTTGTGGTGCACGTGTAGTGAAAAACGTCTGACATGAGCTGATGTGAACGACATGGGCAGTAACACTGCAGAGCTTTCAGTGCTTACTTTTTGTGTTACATTTTGAAACTGGAAAGCTTTGGTTGTGAACATTCACCCGTTTTTTGAAATAAAATCATTTTTGATTTTTGTGTCACAAGCTTCTCAAGTACTCTGCTGGCTCTGAAGGGACACAAGTGTTTTTATGGGTACTTCTTTCCCCACACCCGCATGGATAGTAGTCATTCTGTTGGCAAAAGTGTTTGGCACAGAAGCTTGGAAACACTTCTGTAGTCAAATGGGTTTAGCAGGTGGTATTAGTTTCACATTCTGATGGAAGGCCAACTTCGAAAGTAGGTACTTGCGTTAGTCCCACCTCATCAAAGTTATGTGACCTCATCAAAGTTATGTGTTTAAGGACACTTGTGTGTTCTTCCTTTCCCCATAATTCCCTTGTTTCCCTTGTTTTTCTGCCCTTCTGCCCTCTGTTAGACCCGTTTTTTGTGCCCTTCTGCCCCTGTTAGACTCGTTTTTTGTGTCCTTCTGCCCCTGTTAGACTCGTTTTTGGTGCTCTGTGCCTTTCTGCCCCTCATAGACTCGTTTTTTATGCCTTTCTGCTCCTATTTGACTCGTTTTTTCCCTTGTTTCCCTTGTTTTTCTGCCCTCTGTTAGACCCTTTTTTGTGCCCATCTGCCCCTGTTAGACTCACTTTTGTTAGACTCGCTTTTGTGCCCTTCTGCCCTCTGTTACTCGTTTTTTCCCCTTGCAACTCCAGCATCCCTCAGCGCAACCCCTGCATCCCTCAGCGCAACCCCTGCATCCCTCAGCGCAACCCCTGCATCACTCAGCGCAACCCCTGCATCACTCAGTGCAACCCCTGCATCACTCAGTGCAACCCCTGCATCACTCAGCGCAACCCCTGCATCACTCAGCGCAACCCCTGCATCACTCTGCGCAACCCCTGCATCACTCTGCGCAACCCCTGCATCACTCTGCGCAACCCCTGCATCATTAGCGCAACCCCAGCATCATTCAGTGCAACTCCAGCCATCACTCAGCGCCATCCCCTCATCAATCTCTGCAACCATTCAACAACAACTGGTTCAAATATGTTCTCTCAATATTTCAAGCTTTATTACAAATGTCACAAAAAGATGTTAATATTTCACTTCTGTTCTTGGATTTTCATCACAATAAAATACACTGAACATAATCTTCACAAAAGTTATTTACAAAAGTTTAAGCTACTGCCATTATAAATTAGAATCACTTTTATTTAAATATTAATTATTTTAAAAAATCCATTGTTATTTGTAATATCAATACATCTAAGTCACGTAAATACAAAACATGTTGCATTACAAATGCTATAGGTGTCACATTTGCGAAAGTTATAACTATTGGCATTGTAAATGACAAAGCTATTAATTTAGCTATTTTCAAAACCAACACATAAATAAAAACATTGTCATTTACAAGACCAATAGCTCAAACTTTCATAATGCGAGACCTATTGCATTGCAAATGCTTGTTTTATTCATTACCTCTCTAACAAATGAAACTGTAGTCTGCAGTTGGGAGGTTTTCAGACAGAGTGGTGCCTTTAAAAAAAGCCAGTTGAGCTGAGGGAGAGTCTGTGACATGTTAGACGTATATATCTTAACAATCGCTGGTAAGGAGGGACCTCTGCTATGTACCATGGAACCAGCATGCACAATATCATGGAAGAGACTAATCGCATTTCAGAATAGAAAGGGACCTGGCCAATCATTGACGAAAACCTGGTAAGGAAATTGCATAACGTAACTTGTTACTAATATTGTTTTCTCATTCCAGGAGGGACATGCTGAGCATTAAGGAAGAACTAAAGGAAGAGAAAGCTAAAAGAATTGCGCTGCAGGTAAAAACTTTTCTTCAGCTGTTGTAATTTGAAAGGCTTGACTTCCTTGTTGTGCACACATCCATACAACGGGCGCTTGCTCTATTCACAAGGACACTGACACCACTGCCACCATCTTAAACTCACTATCACATCACTTCATGCTTTGCTGTGACGCATGCACCCGTACATTGTAATTATATTGTAACTGCATTTATATAGTGCTTTCTACCCCTCACGAGGCGTCAGGCCACTTTTTCGGACAGTAGCACGCTACTTCGGAACCCATAAAGGATTAGTGTTGAATTAGTATAGTGCAATATGGAAGTAATTTGAGTGGTGGATATTAGTCAGTTATTTGGATCAGAAGGATAGCGGAAGGATAGAAGAGTGAAAAAGGTTTGCATTTATATAGCGCTTGTTACCACTGAAGCGCCTTTTTGGCAAGTAGTACGCTACTCCGGACCCCTTAAAGGATTAGTGGTGAATTAGTATGGTGAAATCTGAAAGTAATTTGAGTGGTGGATATTAGTCAGTTATTTGGATTGAGAAGGATAGCGGAGGGATAGAAGAGGGAAAAAGGTTTGCATTTATATAGAGCTAGTTAATTCTGATGGGGCATTGAAGCACTTTTTTGGCGAGTAGCACGCTACTCTGGAACCCATGAAGGATTAGTGTTGAATTAGTATAGTGAAATATGAAAGTAATTTGAGTGGTGGATATAAAATAACTAACTATTATGACATTCTACAACACTTGCACACATCTTGCTTGTGGAAACAGAAGACGTGCAAACAATTTGGTACAGCCCTCTGTTCGCACCCAAACTCCACGGTCAGATGTACTAAAGACTGTGTGGGTGCTCTTCAATTTTGCTCTGAGACAACAGACCTTTGTAATGGTAAGTAAATTAACACAATTATTTGAACCCATATCAATATATCCCCAATACCAACAACGTAGCATGGGCCACTTCTTTCTCGATCGCACCCCCTAGTGAATTCACAGCATGGCACTATGCCACAGACTCGTTAGCAAGATTCTTTTGACCCACCCCCCCAGGTCCGAGATTGAACGCTGCACGTATTCGTCATATCTGAAGCAAACAGTGACATGCCCAATCGCCTTTTGTGCCTTACTGTCCACATAAGTGCCCTGAAAACCCCTCATGCATAGCGGCTCTGCCCTCCCACGAAGATCGCACACTAACATTTGTAAGGTGCCCGGCATTCATTCCCTTGTCCCCTTCTCTGTCACTATTTCCACCCCACTATAGCCAGGTTCACAAGCCACCTCGTCTTTTAGCATTAAACACATCAACTCTGTCCACTTTTTCTGTATAAATGCCTCCATGTTTACTGCCCTACCTCTTATTTGGTGAGTTCCCTGGCATGTCAGGTGGCAGTTATCGCCTAATCCCAACTAGACATCACCCCGCCTACCCAAAGAAAGTGTCACAAACCGTGCTGTAGAGACCCCACCCGAAGTTTTTAAGACTATGCTCTTATAGTTCCTCAGCCTCCTCGGAGGCCAACAACATGTACTGCAGCTCTACCGAATCAAACACGGCCACACTCACTTGTGTGTCTGCCGCCATCTTCCACACTCACTTGCGTGTCTGCCGCCATCTTCCACCTGGTCGACCCCATAATACCGATGTAATTGACACGGAAGGCTAGAGACGAAAATGACCTAAAGGAGGACACAACAGCTTAACTTTGATCTAAAGTAGGCTGTGCCCAACGTTTTTCAAGGAGAGCCCAGATGGATGGGGAAAGGCTCTGAAACTGGGTACAAGAGCAGGGTCATCAAGACAACCGTATGCGGATACGCTGACTGATTGACTCTATTAATGCGGGGATTGCCACCTCCGAGCATACTGTTTGGGCCAGCAGAATGGCCAGCTTGAACCTCTAGACCGCCATTTCCCATTGGAACAGAATTCAGTGGTGTAACGCAAAATGATGGGGTCTCCCTGCAAAATGAAGAAGGGTCCTTAGCCTCACAAATATACATTAGACTTGGGCAGAATGGGGGACCCACTGAAGGACTTGCGGGCTTCTGCAGGTTTGGTACCCCCTCGCCCCCCACACCGGAGTGGCTGCAGGTGCTTGTGTTAACGCTCCTGGACCTGATGCTCCATCCAGCCAGGAAGTCCCTCCGTTACAGGACATATACTCGACCTCTTCTGATTCATGCATAATTTGGGTTCCATAAGTTAAGCCCATCTGTTAGCGCTCTAAACCCCTCCTTGCTTGAAACTCCACAGTATCTCTACAACAACAGAACCTCTCTAGCTACCACCACCAGCACTGCAAACCAAAGCAAGCCACATGCAGCTCCATAAACAGAGCCATCTCACAGATTGGAAGCAAACCCTTTACCGGGAGACTATTCTTCCACCCCTAGGTGCAGGGAGGGGGTTAGCATTGGGGAAAATCGCAAAAAGCATTTCTGGATCTGCAGCAATATCGTCCTGCAGTAAAAAAAAATACCTAAAGGAGTGGGGTGGTTAAGGGATGGCATGGTAGTACCAGCTCTGTCGGCATCTGGGGCACACTACAAACCTGCAGCATAAAATTATCTGTACCTTAAAACCCTCTTACAGAATCGGCCTATGCATTAATTGATAGGTTTTGTAATTAGTGTCTAGAGTCTGTCTGGGTCAGGAGTGAAGCAGATGAACACGTAGGTACCGCAGTATGGTATGTTGGGAAGCCTTCAGTACCTCAGCAGCAGAAACTTTCTTACCGGCTGAATCAGTAAAAGTGTTTCCACGCCCCCCCTTTGGAGAATGAAACTCATTCACAATCCTCCCCCAAAAAACAAAACGTATTTTACCTACCGTGGTATTCTGTTGCGGTGTGGTGAAATCTTCATTATCGATGTTGCCTCTATTATATTGTAATGTTCTCCACTCATTGGGTGGTGTACCCGTCCTCGCCAATAACAACGTTCTTTGGCTTGCCTTTGCGCTCTTGTTTGTGACGCAGTACTTATAGTTGAATGCCTTATGTCAGCTGTGTGAGCTCTGGTATGCATTAAGCAGCAGAGCGGTAGGTGTCTCGCCTGATAGGAAACTAGTAGGAACCATATAGGATTAGGGTTCCCGGTTTTATGGTATTTATTTTTTGGCCATTTCCGTCTGTATTTATCCATATTTATGTTTTTGCCCATTTTATCTGTATTTATCCATATTTATTTTGTGTTTTACCTATAAATGAAGTTGCACAACTGTACATTTCCATATCTCTTTAATTGATGTGCACTCATACTTTGATGCCTGTCATATTTTAGCTATGTAAGCTGCCAAATATTACACACCAATATATTCACTGGTAAATGCTAGCATTATACCATAAATGTATGTTGACATTTGCAGTTGTTTAAAGAAATTTCATCCTGTTTTTTAATTTCCCATGCTGTCCATCTGCTCAGCTGCTGGCCTATAATTCATGAAAGACTGCACGAAGAGTCACTTAAAAGAAGCACAATTTTCTGTACATATCCACTTTGTAAATGCGGACATTGTTTTCTGTCTATATTTATCTGTAAAAATCTGTAAAAACGGAAAACAAGGAGCCTTATAGAAAATTAAATTAATTGAAAAAAGGTCCAAATATAGAACGTTTAATCTGGAAGATGCAATGTTCTAAATTTAAAAATACTTGACTTTGCCTATGGAACTAATATATTAAATGCAAAGTTGATATTAGGTTGCTTTGATCTTCCTTATGTGAGCACACCATATGGTGAAATGTGATTTAAACAACCGAGCCAAATTCAGAAGTGGAGCACTTCAGACCACGGGCCTCATTACATTGTACTCCCCGGAGGCCCTTTGGTGTGAGAGGAGGTGCTGCAGATGCTGGCATGACCCCTTCGTTAATACAAATCAAGCTGGCTGTACATTGTGCTTGACGCAGTCTCAAAAGGTGAATCCCTCATTTGCATGGAGGAGCTGGCCCCCGTTCAAATGGGGAAATCCTATGCCCCCACCATATTACAGATACAGGCACAGAGGAAAAGAAGCCATCAGGAGGAACAGTAACTATGCACCACTAAGAGGTGGCACAGAGTCAGTGTGCACCCACCTTTATTATAACCCATGTATGGAGGTTAAAGAGGACCCATGGGCCCCCATACAATCCCCTGCAGGTGGATGCAGTTGCTACCTGCACCTGCCTTCAGGCGGGTCTTTGCCTCCCCCACTTTTAAAGTCAGGGCAGTTGCCACCTGCACAGTGAACAACAGAGTGGCTGCCTGGTCCTGCTAGAGAAACAGTTTGTTGTGATATTGTGCACTATCACATTTTGTGCCTGGTGCACAGCCTTAAGTATTCGCTGTGATGCAGAGGAAACAGTGCACTGTATCCATAACACAGCCCCAAGAGTTTCCCAAACTGGCTCCTCTATGTAGTGTATGCAGCTGAGTTCCAACTACATAGCGGTGGAGTTATTTACTAGTCTATTATTAAGAATGTGTGGTCCTCAGCACTACCAAAATACTCTGTGAACCTGCTGTGGGGCGGGGAAGTGGGCATCAAATGGTGCCCAATGCCACTTTCACTATCACTGGCATTTGATGAATTCCCAGACTAAGGACCTCAAATGAATCAACTTGTTACACAAGATTACATGGTTTCATTTCCTTTAGCAATGGCCCACAAGGGGATTTTTGAGTATTCTACCATTCTGGATAAAGGACAGATTAGAAAGCATTGTGACTGGCTCAGTGATGAACCGATGCTTAGTTGCTGCATCCCACAAACCATGGACACCCACGTGGTCACTGGCTTGTGCCATGGGGCAAATAGAGTGTGGACACATTGAAATCTATAAACTTGATCTATTACGGAAATCTCTTACTGCAAGATTTTCTACTACCGGTATAATACTGCCACTGCAGCTCCATGTTCTTGATGGTAACACAGATGCTTATCCTGCTAGTTCTTTTCTAAACGATGGCACTTACAACAAGCATTGGCAAAGCCAATGATTCTGGCTTACCTTTAATACACACAGTAGGTACAGGATGGCACCAGTATTCCATGCATGTGAAAGTGTGAAGCAGTAGCCAGCCCACCTGTGGTTCAATGAAACAATGTAAACTTCTGCGATATGCCATTACTTTGTATCTTGTAGTATGGGTGCTATTTGTGCTGCCAACAGTCTGTAGCCAGCCACTAGTTGGTACATTTCCAATATGGCGGACACGACAATTACATATAATTCCAGAGCAGTGCATTTGCTGGCAGTGTCCCGCATACTAAGAATTCTGGTTGCTGACACACTTTCATGGTGTAGATACGGAATTTCGAGTGTGGAATATCGAAAGCGATCACAGTATTGTGACCAAAATATTGACGTGACTGGTAATATGCATAGATTTTATGCCCCTATCGCCACGTCTGTGTACCTTGATTTTATATATGTGTGTATATATATATATATATATATATATATATATATATATATATAAATATATTTTTTTTTCCCCAAGGTACATAGAATTAAGAATAGTAAATTAGTACCTACCTATATGCACTTACTTCCTTGATATTTTGGTCACAACATTGTGCCCACTTGCTATTCTATACTCGATATTCGAAACTGCAACCTTTTCAGCATTCCAGTGAATATGCTCATACAATGAAATTGTTAGGGGGTTTTGTAAAGAACCCACGACTACATTAGTAGTTAGCATGTGCATTTCCAGGGATAGCGGCAAATCATGTCAGAAGGCGTGGCTAATTTCCCTTGAATTGCACAAGCCCAGAAGAACTGGTAAAAACAGCAAAGTAAATGTAAGTCTTACAAAGAAAGATGGGAGTTCTTAAATGTGTTTAGTCTGAAAGACAGTTCTCTCTCACCACAGGCCTGGGTTTGCCCCTGTATTGCCTTTCCATTTGAAAGGCTTGTAGGACTAATGCAGAATTAGTCCAATATCAGACAGAGACCAAGTCTGCTGCAGTCATACCAGCTTTTAACCCCTCCCCTGCGGGGCTAATTCCCCATCTGTGCTGGGGGAGGGTGGCGTGCGCAGCGCCGTGCCGCGGTGCTCATGACGAGCTCGGCTTGTCATGCAGCACGGTGGCGCTGTGCTCATGGCGAGCTGAGCTCGTCATGACCACGCCCGTTCCAATGGAACACCCAGCATAGCAGGGGAATTATCCCCGCGTGGGCGAGGCGCAACGGTCATGACGAGCTCAGCTGGTCATGAGCACAGTGCGACCGTGCCTCATGACAAGCTGAGCTCGTCATGAGCACGCAACGGGTTAAAAACCACCTACCTGTTAGGAAATTTTGCAGTGGCCTGTATGTCAGTATGGAGAGGAGGCAATGTTTGCATGGGCCTTGGATAGTATGTCTTGTATAGTAAATTATGTCGTAGGACTTTTTTCACAAAATTATTTGGCTTATCTCTTTCCATCCTCTGATCCTTTCTTTCCTTACTTTGCAGGTTGACGTGGAGAGAGTAAAGAAGGTCCTGCCCTTGTAGGGCCCACTGTGGTCCACTACAACATCACTGAAGCAATGTAGGCAAGTGTCCTCCAAGACTTGGATTGGACCTTACTTCTTGTTACTGTATGCGTTGACTGACATCCTGGATTTACAAGACCTTAGTCTGTGGGTATATCACAAATCCACAACCGGTGCACCGAGGTCCCACCAGTCTTTCTTATAGGAGTAGCCAATCTCTCCTTGACTTCAGAACAGTCCATGGGACTGGCAAATAAGGATTTTTAGATCCAGAACAATGTCGGGCGAAAACAAAAACACAGACTGATGTTATTCCATTCGGACGAAGAAAGCTTTTGTAGGATGTCTTTTAAGTGGAATCCACTTCTGTATTTTGACACGCTGGAGGACAGAACACGTGAATAACCTGAAACTATGAATTTACAGTGAAATATACCCTCAAGAGACATCAAACACGATGGAACATGTTTTGAGGAGTGACCAGCCTTCTAGATAACTGTTGATTCTGGAAACAGCACTTCCTACTCTTTCTAGCCTTGTGCCAGTGCTGAGAGAAGACACACATTTGGTTGTATTATCCTTATGTACAAAGCAATTGTTTATTTGTAATATCATAAAACACTGTATTATCCTGTATTTAATGCACTTAGCACTGTAGAAGAACACTCGATTTGTTAGGTCTGTGTGACACTGTGTCTCAAACACATGCTGCACACTGGAATATTGGAACCACGTCGGATATTTCAGCTTTTTCACATGTGTTTCCTGGGGAAGGATAGGTGGGAGACAGGATGGTATGTTTGGTTTTTACTAATAAGATAGGAATTGCCCTGATAGAGATAAAGTTGGTACAATTATAATATCCATTGGGTTCCATGATGGAGAGGATATTCAAGAGGGTGTAAGATTCAAAGTTATTATTTTTTTGTGGACTTTTATATAACGCGAACTTGACCTAAAGGTTACGTTACAGGGTTCTCTTGTAAAGGTGTTCCCACAAGTCTCATCTAGTCGCTGGCGGCTATTCTCCTCACACCAGTTAATCAGAGCAAATGCAAGATTCACAGCAATGCAATCCTGTGCTGTTTATATCCTGCACAAATAGAGTAAAGCATCCATTATTGAAAAAATGATGGGACGTTGTACTACAGAAATAGTATTCATCAAGGATCATGCTTTTCCGAGCACTTGAAGCCCGTGTAAGCTATACATGGCTAAAACCACCACAATCCAGTGCACAATGCTTGACACAGCGGGGTATGTTTACTAAGGATTGCACCAGCTCTCCCTTGGCACTCCATAATGTTGTGCTGCACTTTTTAAAAATCACAGTAAATGGTTGCTAAATGTGTGTTGTGTTACACCACGTGAATCTGTGCAACTTTAGTGAATATAGCTCAAAATGTCTATTCAATGGGTACTGGTCATAATTGGAAATACACCAATTGCCTCATTAGAGTTCCCCAATTAAATGGTATTTTTTGTAAACTGGGTAATGTTATGTAACGTCAACTGATTCTGTGATCCTCACAGCCCAGGACACTGTTTGTCTACTGCAGGAGGATATCACAACAGAGGTCGCCATTGGCAGTCCCGGAACCATTGCTGGCTGCGGGGAGATGGTCTGAGCGTGGTGACTACTGTTGGAGGGCCAGGATATGCAAGGCGAGGAAGCCTAGCAATGTCACACCTTTTCCTGGTGGTATCATAGAAGGGACAGATGGCTGGTAGTGGTTTTCAATTAGATGAAGAATAATTGATGGTTATGTTCAACTAACGCCCAATCACAAGTAAAGACTTGATCAGACCTGCCACCTTCCATTTTCTGCAGTTCCCAATTCGACTTACTAATTATCAACAGTGAAAATGCAACACTTTCAGAATTTCTTTTATTTACAGAGTTGAAGACCATTAATTAGTACCCACAGGCACACTGATTGGACCCCTCTGCAGATGTGCGTCCAGATGTCCGCACTGCCTTCAGCATTCATTGGAACATTTGTCCACCCACAACATTTGTCGAGGGATTAGGATCATTCAGAGCATTGGCATTTAGCATCAGCCAAAACTTGGTTGTAATAGTAGTGGGTTCCCAGCCGTCCATGTGAGCTTCATATGCACCCCAAGCATTGACCTGGGCTTCAGAAGAGCGTGTAAACCCGCAACGTGGCTTTAGCTCTACGCCAAAACATTCAAACTGGGAGAGACCAATACATATATAGCTGGATTTTTCTTTGTACGTCACTGAAAAATAGTTGCCCAGTATCCTATCTGTAATTGGTAAATCTCTACCCCACTACATATGTAAATGCATCTTCTACAGAAAAAAATAAGAGAAGATTATTTTGGGAGACAGATTTGGAGTCAGACTCTCAAACTATTTGCTAGCAGATGTGGTAATACGCCTTTTTGCTTTGCAAAGCCTCAACAACCTTAACCACTCCGTGTTGATTTTTCCTACCTTCCATTAAGTACATTGTACCTGTGGGATATACTCTGAATGTTCTTTTCCAAGAGCTATTTCCTCGGACCCAAAGATACTGAGTGGAAGTAGCACTGTGAAAATAAAGTAAAGCTATGAACTGCTCATTGCTTCTGTGCAGGTTTTGCTCTAACTAAGTAGAACAGCGCTGATCGCCACAGAAGAAGGAGCCATGAAAAGCAGAGCGGGAACAAATATTGTATGTGGGACTTAGCTCGAAATATATGTTTATGTAATAGATTATATAAAGTTTATTTACAAAGAGTCTTTTTGTTTCTCTTCTGACTGCAAGTGTGACAGTGAAGATCTACTACACACTAATGTTACTTTGAGAGTCTGAATTCACTGATGGGGCCTGGGGCGTAGCTAGAGCTTGTGGCGTCCGGGGCTACCCCTCAGATTGCCGCCCCTTGGGGGGAGGGGGTGAGGGGGGGGAGGGGGTACGCCACTTTTTTAGCACAACCCCAAAGCAAAATCCAGTTTGTTAAATCTCATAATGGGCTTAAATGCACTCATGACATACCTAATAAAAACAATGTGTGTGTAATTACACCCATTTGAGCAATGAGACACTCTAAAAGGACTAAAACTGGTGCAAATGTCTGCGGCGGTGGACTCACAATTGCAATAAAATTATGAAAACATCACACCTATGTTCTGGTTGACCTGACACTGCAGCAAAATGTCAATGATATGGTAATCAGGGAAAGACGAGAGTGACCACAATCTCTTATGTCTTATTATGTATGCATTATTTGGAAAGCAGCCACCGGACTCTTACCCATCTCGCATTACAAAGGACATTGTATTATCCAATAACATGCAATGCCTAAAGTTGTGCCACCTTGCACTACAAATGACACTTTATCCTACATCCTCCACGTTTTACAAGCAACCTTCGATAATTTAGATGGTATTCTAGCGGGGGGGGGATATAGAGAAAGTAACAAGCATCCATACACACTTTTTTTAGCACATTGCTTCATACTTTCTAGTGCTAAATGCTCGCTACATCTACTTAAAAGAAAGCACAAATCCTTAACTTGTGGCTCAATAAGGAGTGTAGGACGCACAGAAAACAGCTGACCCTAGCAATAAGATCTAAAGACCAGGGCCTAATAATTGCTGTGAGAAAGGTTTACAGGAAAGCACAGCGTAAAGCAAAAAGAGGCTAGGATTAGGAGAGTTGGCTGGACCTCGTAGGAACTTGGTCAAGCAAGCAATAGAGTACGATTGGTTACTTGGGGGTGCAAACCTATTAGATGTCAACTAACCAATCATATTACACCGCCTGCCTGGACTAATCACTTCAAATACCTGAATAATTACAAAACCCAGACCACCACACAGGAACCCCCTATTCTATTTTCACCTTTAGGGCAGACGGATGTGTTTGATCTAAGAGGCATTAGCACATCCAAAGATGCCATAGTATGCGGCAAAGTCCCGGGGCCTGATGGCATACAAGGGGATATATTCATTCAGGAAAAGAAAACTTGACCAAATACAAACATGTGCTGTCAAATGCATTAGAAAGAGAGGGCCCTGTTGAGCCGACACCGAGACTTGAACCTCCACTGCAAAGTCGGCAGCTGAGCTCTGACCATTATTTCAAATCCTCTCCTCACTCTCATTGTATTATTCTATTTTAGGTGGCACTAACATGAGAAATGGGCTAGAGGAAGCTTCCTCTTGACGAGAGCCACGGCACTTATATTTTTAAATAATAACCACTGGTGTCTGGTGCGCTGCGCATGGCATGGCAAGGGCGATGATTTCATGGGAAATGGAATGGGAATGAGCTTGCCTTGCTGATGAACGAAAATTAATTACTGATTCATGATTCTCTGACTCTCTCACCTCTTCAATTAATTAGTCCAGGCTGAGTCTGAAAGCTTAGCTGCCTGCACCTTCAGTGACTGTTGTGCCTGCAAGTGTAAAGCACTGCCTGCCAGCGCCCCTAGTCCAGAATTGACTCCTCCACACGAGTCACAGGATGAGAGCCTAGAGGTGAGCGAGTAAAGCGTCACTGCTACGTGATCGGGACTCGGAAGGCGAGGGCTGGCCCAAAAATGTCCATACAGGGCCGTCATTGGTAGCACTGGCGCGCGCTGCACACGCTACTACTGATTGACGGCCCTGGAGGACTCTCAGTGAAGCTGGGCTAGGGCCGGTTGGAGGGCAATAACCACAACGGTCTGAGCCGGAGGACGGAAGAGGACCGCCTTAATAATTTATTTTATTTGGGACACTGTGCCTTGTGGTTCCCAAGAATCCTAAATAAATAAATGATAAAGGCTGCCGCGGCCGCAACGGGCCTCCAGTGCCGTGCGACCGCGGCCGCCTCAGAAATGGTGCTGCCTGGGGCGGACCGCCCCTCCCCCCCCCCGCCCGCACCCTCCTAGCTACGCCAGTGGATGGGGCACATTTCAGAGGTGGTTACATTTCACGGGAAGCGGACATTTTACTGACTCACTTCCAACCATAAAACTCTTACTTTTTTCACCTTCAATTTTTATTGAGATTTCAAATATAGCATTACAGTCATAGAAAGATTAAAATGCAATCTTATTCATTATATAAAAGCAGGACTCGTTAATTCGGCCAGAATCAAGTACACAATTCAACAGCAAGTCATCATTGAGAGAGTTGGTGCCATATCCTCACAGCAACAACCCCATGTCACCCTTTCTAATGCTCGGTAAGACCTCTCCAGATTCCCCCATTGGACTGCTTTACAAATAAGATTGGAGCAACACACTAAAGAAATTTCCCTTACTCCAGGATTAATTAACAAACGCCAGAGGGCGCATGACGGTTTCAATTGCCTGGTTTACCTTCTACAAGGATCAGCAAATATTAAAATATCTGATGCTTGTTTCAGTTCTATTTAGGGCCTGATTTAGATCTTGGCGGATGGGTTACTTCGTGACGGATATCCTGTCCGCCGAAATATAAATCCCATTATATCCTATGGGATTTATATTTCGGCGGGCGGGCTATCTGTCACCGATGTGATGGAGGCACCCGTCCGTCGAGGATCTAAATCAGGCCCTCAGTCTTTGTTGAGTCTTAGATCACATATGGCTTCGGAGTAGCATGCTACTCGCCGAAAAAGTGCTCTGACGCCTCGTTAGGGGTAGTAAGCGCTATATAAATGCAATTACAATACAATACAAAACAATACATATGAGGAGTGATATGTTCTTTGAATGATGGCAACTGCAAGTGACTTAGAAAGAACACCAATATGCCTAATACATTTGGGTGATTCGTGGTCTCTTTTCTTATTGGAGCTAATGAGCATTGGATAAATCACTACATCACAAGACTCGGCCTGATTAACTAAGGTAAATGTGCACGTTTGTGTAAGTTTACGCCTTTTCAAGTTTTCACAAAACTGCATTTTATTATTAAGTTTACGACTGCAAAGACTCCGTAGTTGGGGTGGAGAACTCCGCACATAAAAGACAGGGCAGACCTATCTTTTTATGTGCAGATTTCTCCGCCCCAACTATGGAGTCTTTGCAGTCGTAAACTTACTATTAAAATGCAGTTTTGTGAATACTGGTTCCAATAGTGTACGTAGACCTCTGAAGGTAGCTTCTAATATCAAGTATCCAGCTCCAATGCGAGTTCCCATCTACCTTCCTCTTCCTTGGATTTCACCAAATCCCTTTTCAGCAGATTCACAGTGATAAAATGTCTGATAATGTAGTTAGTTCCAAAAATGACTAAGAATGTAGTTGGAAGTTGCAGAGTGAAAAAAAGCGAAAAGCTAAACAAAGACCACACTCTGAAGTACTGGACTGCAGAGCCATTTCGCTGGGTAACTGATCTTTATGGCTATGACAGAAAAGCTCTTGGCTAATTTAAGGAAGATTTCACAGAATCAGACAGGAGATATATCCTTTGGATTACGCCAATCTTGCATGTCAAAGCCGCGAACAGCAGACCTACCTACAATGATAACAATGTCACAAAGCTTCTGTCGATACAGTTAAAAAATGCCTCCGTCACAAAATAATAGCCGAAGCAACAGGTAAATAATATGGCAACAAAGTTGTCATAACATGAGAAATATGTGTCTTTAGCTCAGAATTATCATTCAAATCGCAGCATTCATGTATATTCAAGAAATGCATTGTTTGCACCCTTACAGCAGTATGCTATTGTTAGAATATAATCTACTTTTGACCCCAGGTACCAACATATGTAGCAAAAAACAGTTTATGCCTTTAATATAATATCAATTTATTCAGAAAATGCAATTTCTTTATCCAAAATATCACACATTTCCACTTTTAATAAACTAATTTTGCCTCCAAATATCAGCTTATGGTTTTCTAGTTTTCTGAATAGGTGGATACTAGGGCACCCCAATAATCCCTCAGGAGATTTATAAGCAACAAATATACAAAGAGGGCACCTGAAGGAATGATTTTACAATGATCATATCTGTAATTCAAAAGACTGGTGTCAGCTGAATCCAATCCACAAACAAACTAATTTATGAGAGAAGCGCCTTTGAAATATATGAAGACATAATCTGTCAGGTGTAGATAAAAAAGAAAGCAAACATTATTACAACAGTTTTTTAATACTAAATCACACAGAGTTAAATGTTCTTTCAATACATGGAGGGTCACACAAATAGCACACACCACAAAAGGCCACATCAATAAAAAGCCCAGCAGTCCGTTGAGGGGCCTTATGGTGTCTCAACCACTCAGCCCAAAACTAAAGTCTCTGTGTGGCTGTATATGAAGCATAAGCTGAGGCTTTGATGGGACAATGTGGAACACTTGTTGATGCTTCAATCTCTAGAGGTGATAATCCATAAAACTTTCCTCATGATGCTTTTTCAGGAAGCTGAGAATATAATAAAGTTAGACCCAAAATACAGCAGGATCCCACTGCTGGGGAAGGGGGCATCGCAGCCCCTTCCCCGAGCATCAAAAGGCCCAAGGGACCCTATCCCTGGGTCCAAAATGTATTTATATTGGGACAGGACCCAGGCAACACCCCCTGAGCTGCCAGAGGCCCCAGGCGCCCAACCTTGGAGCCCAAATTTGCTTACATGGGAAATAAATGTAATCTTCCACCAAGCGGGAGTGAACAACAAGTCCACTGCCAGAAAGCGGGAGCTTCAAAAATTCAGACTTTTCATCTGTTACCGTAGCCACACTGAAGCAGGTGAAAATATTGCTTCTGTCCGCAAGGTGCAGAATTTGGAGCTGCTCCCTGTGGGTGGGAGCAATGTCAGTTCCTGCTGTATGTAGGGAGCTGGCTGGGGCCCCCGACTGTGATGGGTGCCAGAGGTGGATAGCAGGACACCCACTTTTCACATTGTGGGCCTCCGAGGATGGGGTCCCCAGGGCTGAAATCGGTCTGGGGTGGAATGCCGCGTGCCCCCCTCCCCCTAAACCTAATACTGGCCTTCGGGGGATGGTGTCCCCGGGGCTGTAATCACTCCAGGGAGTGGGGACTGCATGCCTCCTGCCCCTAGACAGCACCAGGCCCCAGGAGATGGGGTCCCTAGGACTAAAATAAATCAGTCCAGAGACGGGGACTGTGCGGCCAATCCCCCTAAACAGAACACTGGACCCTGGGTGGTAGGGTCTCTAGGGTCTAGATCGGCTCGTGGTGGGAGTCACATGCCCCCACCCCCTGAAAATATCACCAAGCCATGGGGAATGGGGTAACCAGAGCCTAAAGAGGCTTGGGTAGGGGGCCGTGCGACTGCCCTCCCGTTTAAAAAAGTAAAAAGACCCTGGGGGATGGGTCCCCTGGGACAGGCCCTGTGGGCAGTCCCCCACTGTGCATGGCTAAAGGCCGTACACAGTTCAGCCATCCACCTTCCGCACATGGCCGAAGGCTGGGGGTTTGATTTACTTGTTTAATGAAATATTACTGTATGTTAGAAAAGAAATCTAGAAATTCACTAAAAAGACCAAAGGTTAAAGTAGCATTATAGTTAGGTGTGATAAAAATATCTGTTTTAAAAAAAAAAAAAACGTAGAAACTTACAGGACAAAACAAAGGTTAAAGTAAAGTTAGAGGTAGGTGAAGTTGTCAGTGACATCATTAACGTTGGGAACAAAAAAAAGGTATATCTTGTGCCCCTGACATGCACTGCTTTTGACCACACATATGACATTAGTTATGACATGCTCTATGACAATTATTTATGACATCACTGACCACACCACAGGGCCGGCTCCTGTTATTTCCTGAGGTTCCCATCCACAGGAGATAGCTGTTTGCTTTTGCTTGTCAGAAGCTGTAAAAGCAAACACTCCGCCTCCAGCAAGTAGGAGTTGTCAAAGTGCTCCCATTTGCTGGAAATAGAGGTATTCATCTCTTACGGGCAGGGAAAAAGATGAAAGTGTTGCTCTCTCATGCAGGAAGCCAGCTGGGACCTCAGGAGCCTTGAGGTTCCCCCTGCGGTCCCCAACATCCAGACTGGGTGCCCTGGGTGGGGCAAGGGCACCCAGTGAGATATGGCCAGGCCCCAGGGGATGAGGTCCCTGGGGCTGAAATCGGCCAGGGGAAAGGATCCGCGCAGCCCCACTCTCCTATTGAATTACGGCCAGACCCCAGGGGATGCGGGTCGCCAGGGCTGAAATCAGCCCGGTGAGGGGGTTTCCCCTCCCCATTTCTGTAAGTAGTATGCAAAGGTTTTTTTCAGTTTTTCCATATTGATGAAAGCTCCCGCCAAGCAAAAACAAACACTCTGCTTCAAGCAAGTGGGAGCTGTCAAAATGCTCCCACTTGCTGGAACTGGAGGTTTCATCTCTCCCTACCCGCAGACATGCAGACAGGGAAAGAGTTGAAACTATTGCTCCTGCCTGCAAGGAGCTGCATTTCCAGCAGCTCCCTATATGCAGCTGCAATGCTCGGTCCCACAAAAGATGGGGAGCCGGCTTGGACCGCGGGGCCTTGAGGCTCCGCCCACTGTTCCATAGCACACTGTGTGCCCTCTGTGGGACCAGGGCACAAAGGGTCACATGGATGGGCCCCAGGGGATGGGGTCCCTGGGTCACAATCGGCCCAGGGACAGGGGCCACAGAGTCTCCCTCACCCATTAAATTTCAGCCTTGTCCTGGGGGTTGGGGTCCCTGGTGCCAAATTGAGCTGGGGAAGTGGGCCATGTGGCCCCCCTCCCCGTAGATGCCAAGGTTTCACATTGCTTATGTGTGAAAGTTTCATTTTTTCAGAGTAATTATGAGTGACAGTCAACGACTATGAGTGACACTTTCTCCCTAGCAAAATCAACCAATGAAGGTAAAGGAAACCTATACATTTCAGAAATGACACCCATTTGAGCAACAAGAAACTCTAAGAAGCATAGCCACCATGTTTCCAAATTGTTCGTGTAACATGTCCATGCTTTCAGTGCGCTTATGAGTGACATTCGACTGCCAAATCTATGACACTTAAATTGACACTTTCTTGCCAGTAAAACCAAACAATGAAGTGCATTGAAAGGAATAAATATCAAACATTACACCTTTCGAGTAATTAAAAGTTCTAAAATCATCATTAAACTGCTGCAAAACCCCTCCTAAATTGCTAATAAACCCTGGGGAGTTGATGGTCCCCGGGGCTGAAAGAGCCTCAGGAGGGTCACCTCGTGCGCCACCCTTATTTTTTTAGAAAAATGCCCCCAGGACCTAGCTAACCTTAGGGCCCTTTTTTGGGAGAGAGAGTCAAAGTTATAGAAAGTCTGAGACTGACAGAATCCTCCTCTTCCTTCTTTCTGCTTCTATGGATGCTACTTGCAGTGGTGTGGTAGAGGCCTTTTTGTGTTCACACATAACGTCCCCTCGATCCACTCACCTGAATCCCCTATTGAGGTGCTAAATTGGAAGTGAGAGGCAATTCAGAGGGAGAAGGAACGAGGTGTAGGGAAACAGAGGGAGAGTAAATAGTGGTGCTGGTGGAAGCAAGATAATTTATGCAAAGAAGGAACAGGCACCAGTGAAAACCATTTTCTGAAATGTTTGTAAATCATGTTTATGAAATGATAGTTAAAACCCAGAATAACCCACTTTTTAAAACCCTTCATCATCGACAGTGTGTGATATCAGAAAAGGGCTGCAAGACCACTGTGGGGCTGCTGGTGAACATGCTCACAGACCCACGTAAGCACACACACTCACAGACCCAGACAGGCACTCACACATGTACTAACAGACCCATAGCACCACTCACTCACACACCCACTCAAAGACACACACAGGCACTCACACACCCACTCACAGACCCACACAGCCACTCAAATAGCACTCACAGACCCATATCACCACTCGCAGCAGACCCATTCACAGGCCCACACAGACACTCGCACAGCCACTCCCAGACCCACACAGCAATTCACACAACCACTCACAGACCTATAGTGTCACTTACAGACCCAGTCACAGACCTACTAAGGTACTCACACACCTGCTCACAGATCCACACAGGCACTTACATAGGCACTCACAGACCCATACAGCCACTCATACACCCATAGAGCCACTCACACATACACACAAGGACCAATACAGCCACTCACATACCCACTCACAGACCCATACAGCCACTCATACACCCACTTACCGACCTGTACAGCAACTCACACACCCATTCTCAACATTTACAAGTTATAGTTAGGAAATAAAATTTAAATAATCGTAGAACTGCACTCAAATAAAACATATTTACATTATAGTTAGGAATTTAAAAAGCATTAGAAGTTTACTGAAAAAAACAAAGGTTACAGGGACGTTATAGTTAGGCTCAGATTTCACTCCTATAGAACAGTTCAGTAGTTAGTTACCTGAGGTAACTATAACTTACACCCCACAATGCCCTGCTGATGACCTCATTTATCATTGATGAAATGGTCAGTGACATCACTGATAACATCACTGATGACATCTCAAATGACATCATTGATGAAATCACTGATGACATTATCCACAGAACGACTCACATACTCACTCAAACCCCCAGACAACCTCTCATACACCCACTCCCACTCAACCACTCACATACCCATTCACAGACGCATACAAGTACTCACACACCCCCTCACTCATCCATAGAGCCACTCACACATCCACTCATTCATACAGCCACTCACACAACTGCTAACTCACCCATGCAGCTATTCATGCACCCACTCACTCACCAATACAGCCACTCACTTATCCAGTCATTTAGACATAGACACAAACACACCCACTCATACACCCATACAGATACTCACATACTGAATAAGTCACCGGTACAGCTACTCACATACCTGCTACTCATACAGTCACTCACTTACCCATACAGTTACTCACACACCCACTGACTTACTCATACAGATACTAACACATGTACTCCCTCACCTATCAGTCTCGGCTGCTGCCAATATACAGTGGCAGGGCATTAGGGGGGGGATTAATAAGAAATTTTAAAAAACGTACCCGATGCTTCTGGCTGCCTTGCGCCTCAGTGCTCTTCTGCTCTCTTGTTCCCGGCAGTCCCTGGAACACCATCCCAGACTCCCCGTCCAATCAAGACACTGCTCGCATGCAATTACCATGATACAGAAAAGGGGGTGGCCGTCTTCGGCCCGGCTTGCTTGAATCCTGATGGTGCAGTGAGCAAGGGACTCATGCAATTACCAAGCATGAGAGTAGAGCGCGGATTGGCTTACGCAGGCTGGTTTGATGCTCACTCAGGCACAGGGAGTCTGTGCCGTTTCTCCACCCAGCTGTGGAACCCATTGCTTGCTGCTTCACAGCCATACTTTTGCTAATGCCTTTGACCACTGGATGTGTTATCATAGCTGCCAAGGTTTCAGATGGCTATGTGTGACATTTTCAGAATGTCAGTGGAATTATGAGTGACATTTCAACGACTAGGAGTGACACCTTTGCCCTCGCAAAATCCAGCAATGAAGAGGAGGGAAACATATAATGAATTAAATTAGAGCATCAAGAAAATTGTAAAACTGCTGCAAAGCACCAGAAAGGCATTAGGCCTCAGGTTGAGGGACAGAGAAGTCTCAGGCATAGCCAGCAGCTAGGGCACTGTAGTGGTATAATTTTACTAACGAGTCTCTCTCAACACTTACACAGGTGTTTTGAAGTTATTCAAGGAATGGCCGGTTTAGCTTGAGGCCGCCTAGCATGAATTAGTTAATATACAGAATGAAAGTTCTGCTCCACGTTCCATCCACATGCTCCGATAACTAAGTACTTTTGATACGCTTCAACTCCAGTTTTAGTTAGACATTTGTGTACGACACGTATACGTCCTGCCACCAAAAGCCTCACAAACACGGGCACCACCTTGAAGAGACACCCACCCTCCTCCCCTGAGCGCCGGATTTAATTGCCTAGCATGACTAAAGTAAAGTACAATTGGAGTTTGTTGGCTGGCCCACAGCGAAGGGAAAACTAGTTGCAGCAGACTGCAGCGTGCACGACGGACATTTGGGGCATGGCAGCCGAGTCGAGCCAGTGGGCAATTATATGGGAGATCATGTGTTGTGATTGGTAGAAGTCAAGTGAGTGTTTATGCGGCACAGAGAAATCATTTTACATTAGCTGAGCAGGCCTGAGAAAGGTGTCCTGCCGTGCACGTTGTGTGTGCGTGTGCAAGTTTCACTGACTGTGTGCAAGTTTGTGTGTGATTGCGAGTGTGAAGTGTTATTTGCCTTGAACTCGGAGAAGGTCGGAATGCAAAGCCGGGGGCACAGATCATTTTGACATTTATTGCCAACGAGTACTCTATTTGCGCCCTCTCTAACTTCAGGTCTAGAAACGGCACACTTACGTGAGAGCAGCTGCATTTCAGGCGATTCCGTCCGCCTAGCTCGCCTCTCGCTGTTGTGACCGGCCGCCCGTATTAGGCTAGCTCGGGCCGGCTGGCTCAGCTGCACAGTCCTGGTGCTCTGGGGTTGCGAACAAAACACTCGGGCCATCGCAGTCTTCCCGGGTGTTCGAAGTGACCCACTCTGCCACCCTCCGGGGGCCGTGGTGAGACAGGCTGGGTCGGGCGCGCATGTTGCAGCGGCCGCGGGATTCATTACCGCGCCGGCTGTGACCTCACCAAGACCAGCCAGAGCCCCGAGCCGCCGGCGCCGCATTCAATGAACATAGCAGGAAGCCTGGGCAGTGCAGATACATTGCCAGGAGCCGCTGGTGTCGCGCATGGCACAGTGGTGGCAAAATGCGTGACAATGCATTTCAGTGCGGTGATGCGGATCCCCGCACTGAAATGCGTGAGTGTCACACCTGTTGCGTGACGCTTGGCAGGACTGTAACTGTTATTGCTGCAGTAGTATATAAAACTCGTGCAGCGTGATGGGGTCCTGTTTTAATATTTCATACCGTGCAGGCTGCTGTGCCCTTTCTGTAAGATTAGTCGTAGACTCGTAACTGCACATTGGCAGGGTTTGCTGCAATGATATTTGATTAAGGTGTAATAAGAAGCTGGGTGAAATAGAATTTAAAACGGCCCAGTATACAATGTGCACAGCACATCCTTCCTTGTCCTCGGAGCCCCTAAATCTACGGACTTCCGTACCCCCGCCCCCAGTAGAAGATTCGGGTGTTTTCGATTAGGACTGAATTCTCTTTATTGTGTACTTTCTATTTAATATTTACTACCAGATCCGTGAGCCAGCAAAACATCACTTCAACGGTAGATGGCAGCACTAAACTGAGTCGCGTCCCATTTTACCTCCCGAAAATATAACTCTAGCAAAACCACGTTTAACTAACCAGTGGCCCAGCTAAGAAATACGTCTTGGGAAGCTGCAAATGCAGTGGTTATTTTGTATGAAAATTAACATATAATTCTTTGGCAAATAGTAAGTTTAACGCGATCTAATAATCGAACAGGGGTTTTACTGAGAACATTTTAAACCAGCATATACAAAGCCTTTAGGTATGACCTTGGCAAATTGGGGCGTTGTTTACTTTTTAATTTCTTAATGTAAATATATGAAAAATAAAAAGAAGAAAACAAGAAACGTGTTATTTTCTAAATGAAACAGACAAAAGTTTACAATAAAAAATAAATTTAAAAAAAACTGCACCGCCAATCCAATGTGTGGAATTTGTCTATCCATGGGATTTTGTACTGCAAGGGTATCCTTCTTATACAAATCCTGTGTGCTAGATATCAGACACACTTCTCTACACCATTTTGCAAAAATTGTGTGGCGGAAAGCAGCCCTTTTTGAGCACCAGTACAGGGGATGACAGTAGCAGTAGGCCTTTTTGTAAGGTCTCGCCGGAGACAACACACGGACTGTCGCTTCCAAGATCCCCTGTAAACCAAAAAAAAAACTTACATTGGACTAGCAGCTGCCCATTACTTGCCGTTGGTTGACTTCAATGTCACTCTCATTTCCTTGCTTCTCATTGGCCCGGGCATCTTGGTTTCACTTTCTCTGCTTGTGTTTGTCAGCTCTGTGAAAAATGGACCAAGTACAGCTTCCTGTCTGTGACCAGTGTCCTTCTACTGGCCGTGCGCAGAGGTGCTTTTTTCCCCCCTTGTTGCCCTCCTCTAAGAGTGCATGTGTTTGCAGGTTGTCTCTCACCCTCCCCACTCTCGGTCATTGTTAGCTCGTTCCTCTATTGCTAGTAACACATTACCTGCATTTGCTGCTACTTTATCTGAATCGTTTGCAAACAGGATTCCCTTGAGGTATGTGTTCATCCCGAATGCTGAGAGCAAAGGTTGTACTGATAACAAGAATAGTAGTGGGGATAGTGGATACCCTTGGCGTGTCCCTTGGGACAGGTGTATTTTATTAGAAAGGTATCTATTCACTCATATGCGGGCAGAAGTTCAGGTTTAAAGAGCAAATACTATGTACAGGACTGCATGTAGGAAAAAACACAAAACAATATAGAAGGCCATCTCTGCATCCAGTGCCATGGCGGGTGAGGATAGTGTTTTTGCCTTTTCTGTGACGTGACAGAATAGCCTAACGAAGGTCTACCTTTCACAAAACCAGCCCAGGCTCAGTGAATCAATAGGGGCACAGCTTTTTCCAGACATAGTGCCAGAATTTTGGCTACAGGGCTTTTAAATGTCAACGCACCTAATACCAAGGCTGCCTAGTGTTATATTGACCTCATGGCTCTTCCATCCACCATCAGACACGCCCTGCCCTTTATCAGACACTGCTTGCCCCCTTATCTCACTCATGCTGGTTCCTGCTTTCCGCCTTTGCAACATAGTTTTCCTCTGACCTTACTAGTGGACTGCTCCCTTCACGGCACAGCTCCACCTGGTAGCTGCTGCCCCCGTTGCTGCTGCTGATCCTCCGGTCAGGAGTTTGAGACCCTCCTCCACCCGCAGGCTCCCGCATGTGCCTCATCCCTGGTGATCTACTAGTAGAGCATCTCTGCTCTGCTGCTGGACTGCCCTTCTGTTTCCTTTTTTCAGCCTTTTCTGCCCTTTTGCCTTTCTACTACTGCAGCCTTTTTTCAGCTTTTTGCTTTTTTCCCCTTTTGCACCTTTCCTCGTGCTTCGCCGCCCTTGTGATCCGCCATGGCAGCCCCCCCCTCCCGGGACCCTTCCAGCGCGTCCACTCTCCCAGCTGTCCAGCCCTCACACACTACCTAATGCTGGCCGCTGAGTGGTGAAGGTGCAGTCCACTGACTTTACTATTAGACTTCTTCCTTCACGGCACAGCTCCGCCTGGTAGCTGCTGTCACCGTTGCTGCTGCTGACCCTCTGGTCAGTAGATCGAGGCCCTCCTCCCCCGCAGGCTCCCTCCTGCATCTCATCCCTAGTGGTCTAGTGGTAGAGCGTTACTGCCCTGCTGCTGCACAGCCCTTCCGTCTCGCTTTTCTTAGGCTTTTTTCTGCTTTTCTGCCCTTTTGACTGTCTTTTGCTGCTGCCTTTTTTCAGCTTTTTGCCCTTTTCCTTGTCTCTTTTTGCACTTTTCCTCATGCTTCGCCACCCTTGGCGCTGTAATCCCCCCAGGCCCTGCCCCCTCCAGTGACCCTTACTGCTTTTCCCGCCTCCCAGCTGTCCTGCCCCCGCACACTACTTAATGGCGGCAGCACAGCAGGTGCGCTAATGGCAAACCTGTGCGCCCGTCTGCACCTGAACCACGCCTGGTATCATGGACCCTGGCTCTCTGAACTCCCACGGATACAAATCCAGCACCTCCTTGCCATCATCACAGGACACCACACCTCACATCACTGAAGGAAACCCAGGGACCTTGCACCTGCTGAAACAGCAGCAACACCCTTGCCAACCTCCGCACGCCAGCTCCTCCCGCCTTCTAGCCGATCAACAGAGTACCAGACTGGCTCAGCTGCATCCTCCTCAACACGCGCCACAGAAACCTGGGACCTCCTTGATGCCGCCTTCCATGACATCACAGTCCTCACTGAAACCTGGATTAATCCCAGCTCTGGCCTGAACATCGCCATCACCACCCCTGAAGGCTACAAAATCACCCACAATGACCGTGCCGACCGACCAGGAGGAGGCATTGCCATAGTTCACAAGATCACCCTCCGCCTGACCACCCACTCGGGTGACCAAACAACAATCATGGAACACCTCCACTTCCAGATCCAGACCAACCCCAACACCACCCTCCATTACACCCTTGTCTACAGGCCTGACGGCCTGCCCGCCCTTCACCGACGCCATGGTCGACCCCATCACACCCCAGGCTCTCACATCCACAGATGACATCGTACTTGGCGACTTCAATTTTCACCTGGACAACCCCAGTGACCAGAACACTGCATTTCTTCTGAAGAACCTCACCAAAATCTGACTCAAGCAGCTAGTCACCGCTCCAACTCACGCAGACACATGCTTGACCCTGTCTTCTCCGCCGGCTGGAAAATCTCCTACAGCCACCCCATCGAATACTCTGGATCGACCACCACTGCATGCAGTTAGCCATCACCACGCCCACAATACGCCCCCACCCTCAATGACCCGAAAGTCATATGTTGATAACTGTATTGTGGATTTGTGTCATTTTGGTCTTGTTTGGTTTAGATAAAGATTACTTATTTTTCTGAACTGATGTGGTGTCCATTTGCAGTGTTTTCCCTGTATTACTGTATGGGGTATATTTTCAAGAACATGTGATAACCATCGCAAAAGTAACTTAACACAACTTTGAACACCGCAGTCTTATGCGGGAAAATTGCGCCGTGTTAACCAAGTATTCACAACATGGTGGTACCATGCAATAGTCTCCAGATAACTCATCAAATGACTGCATTAAAATCAACACAACGCCGCAAAACTGCAAAACATGAACGCAAAATAAGTTGCAATGAGGCCAATCGTGATACAAAAAGCAGCGAAAACCAATGACAGGCCTGTAATTCCCATCCATCTGGCAGGGAAATGCACTATAAAAGCCACAAAAACAACACACCCAAAACGATCCAAACTGCGTAGCAACATGGATGCACCCTGACCAAGCGCAGAGGCCAACGTGAACCCCACAAGCCCCACAGACCACCAGCAAGGAACAATGGGGTCGGGAAGGCCAAGGAGAAGAGGAAGAGGAAGACTGGGTGCAGTCCGCAAGAAAACCAGATCAGCGTCACGGAGGTGACAGAACACTACCATCAACTGACCCACAATCAGACTAACGTGAATCCACTCTGAGTGTTGAGGAGGCCAATGGAGGCGGCCAAGAGGCGCTGGCATGATGTGAAAATCTAAACCAGGCACAAAGTTGCTGCCAACAGGAAGGCAGCAATGGTGACAAGAGGTGGGAGTCCTGTGCCACAAAAGGAGCTGGAGGAAACGGAGGCCACAGTCATCAGTGTGGAGACGGTGCAAGGAGTCAGGAGTCTGGGCACAGCTCGGGAGGACCTGACACAACATCAACAGGGTGAGTAACGACCAGGGACTGGGGAACAGGGGGAGTTGGGCACAATAGCACACATGCACAATGATGTGTAGCACACTGCACACCCACAATGTCCTTGGATCATGTCCTTGATCCCCGTGGCTCACTGCAGCACACACACATAGCAATAACAGCACATCCACATTGACGACAATGTGGTACAATGTGCAACCCCGACACTGCAGAACAGAGGACACAACTGGCTCCGCACATGTGCATAACCAGGCCAAACACATCTGACAGAGCTGGAAACTTTGAGCTGGAAATGTACGCGTACAACCTCACATCCATCATGTAGCCTAATTGTCTACTGTCCCGCATCTAAATCCAGCACCTCCTAAACAGTTACAATGTACATTGTAATACAGTCTGCATGTAAACAAGAACCATGCGCCAACATACATGTCAACACAATGTCAATATGCATCTACCCTTCACATTGCAGAGGGACACACAACACCTCCAGCAGAGCAGAGCAGACTACTTATCAGTGATGCCAGAGAGTACCATCACACCTTCAACACCGACGCCTTACAACAGCCCATGGACATCCCACGCAACCCACCACCAGGAACAAGGGAAGCCAAGCGGCATAGAGCAGAACACAGCCCTGGCAACAGACCACACAACAGGAAGCACCCGCAAGCACTGCTGGCTCCCAACCCTTCACAGACCCACACATGGCATCCCAATGCCATCGGTCAGATTGCCAAAAGGAGGTGGCCGAACAGGTGCGGTGGGGTCCGAACTCATGGAAGATGAACTATATCACATATGTGGGTGTCTCATTCCCTTCATGGACCACCTACACCCCACAAAGTAGACCCACACTGGGACAGCAACACATGCATTTGCACATTATGTATTCTGAACCACGCCCAGAGCCCCGCTATTATCAGTCACACACCCGCGCTGGACCTGCGTACAACGGCCCAGCCCACTCCCCTTACATATTGCGTGGGTGACAACCAAGCTACATGTCCGAGCTCTGTGGTGACATGTCTGCGTCTGCTGTACACAACACAATGCAATGTCATAGGGCCCAGGGCCCTCATGCATACATCATGACCACATGGACACACGCAGATATTATGTGGAACTGGCAATGGGCAGTGCGCCCGGCCCTTTTATTGCCAGGGGCACATGTACAGTGACGCCTGTGCTGGATGTGTGTGGGGTGAGGGTAAGCCAGCCTCCATGTAGTAGTTGGTGCTGAAAACAACTTGAACAGTGATCAATATCAAAACGGAAATGGAACACATCAGCATTACAGAGACTACAGCGAAGCATCATGGTGGTAGCCGGAGCAAGCCAGAGGACACTCAATAAGCAAACAGAAGTGTCCATGAGTTGCTGAGCTCTGAGGTTGGGTTACTAGAGTTGAGCGTGCCCATGTGAATGAATTGTCTAGGAATGCATCCCTTCTGGAAATACCTGATGCAGCTGCTGTGAGATGTGTTACACCTGCATCATCTTCCTCATCATCGTCCAAGGACTCCCACAATGCCTGAGGTGACATAGCAGCTTAACTTCTCCACAGCACAAAACTCAACCAGTAACGGTCCATGTGTTGCAGTGCACTGAGTTAGTTGCACCTGGAATGCTGAGCGGGGTATCAGGCAGATGATGGCATCCACAACAGGTGTCAGGAACCCATTTAGTCTGCCAGTACGACTGTTGCAATTCTGGCAGTTGGTGGTTGGAGGTGGTCCTGGTGGTGGTGGCGTGTGCCTCCTGTGGTGATGCGACGTCTGGGCCGGTGAGGACTCGAATTGATGTGTGCACCCTGGTGGGCCACAGTTGAAGCCGGATGCAGCGGACAACGCAGGGCCCCAGACACATGGCGTTGATGACCCCCAAGGCCATCGTCTCAGAGGACATCCAATATCTCAGAAGACAGGGTCCCTGACTTTACCAGCACAGAGTTAGTGGCCCCGGATGCACTGCGGCCAGCACAGGCTCACCACCATGGGACGGTGACTTGCTGTGAACTGAGGTAGAGCCACGCAGACTTAGCGGGTCCTCATGGATGTCTGAGGTGAATGTGGCGGAGGGTTGCGGGGGACAGTGGAAAGTTTTCTCCAGGGCATTATGATGCAGAGGGAAGAAGTCGTCCAGAAGTGGCAAATTGAGGAGTGGAATTCTACAGCTTCGTTTCCACCACCAATTCGGTATCAGTTGCATGACGAAGAAGGCAACCCCCAGTCCATAGACTCAGACGCCACCTAAGTGCAACCAGAGAGTGTCCATGATTGTCGGGGAACAGACCTAGTGGCACGGGGCTGAGAGGGGATGCAGTCTTCGATGATGCCGGTACACTGATATGGGCTCGGCCATTGCTAAATCAAGACTCAGTCCCAAATGTGTGACCTACTCGACCGCAGTGTAGGCCCGAGGCAGCGGTCAGCAGTGGCCCACAGCCACGTGTCATTGGCTCACGATGCACAGAGTCAGTGAAACAGTTGTTGGTAGTGTTTGATTACTTCCGTAACGGTGATCCTTTTGTCCTCCTGACTGCAACGCGTCTGCTTCTTACACCTCTCCTTGCGTGCAATGATATGTACTCTGCCATTGAAAAATCAATACTCAGTTCCAAATGTGTGATCTACTCAAGCTTAGTGTGGCCCGAGGGCAGTAGTCCGCGTGGGCCCACAGACACGTTTGGTTGTAATGCTATGCACGGACTTGGTGGCAAAACATCGATGGGAGTACAGTGACATAAAATCTGCCATAAATAATGTTCTCTGTAATAGTATAGTCAAGACTCGGTTCTAAATGGGTGACCTACTAGTCCGCTGTGTCTGCCGGTAGAGTACGTCAACGATAAGGCAGTACTGCGGGCCTGTGTGGTGGAGCCCGTGATTGTCAGAGGAGGCTGCCAAGGTTGCGGGCCTTGGGCTTGGATATTGCACCGGCACATGGTGGGTCCTCTTTGACACACGCTGGTATCGGCAAGTGGGCATTGATGCCTGGGTGCGCAGGGGCGAGGAAGACTGGTTCGTGGACCAGCAGCCCGGGGTGCAGCAGGTTCACAGGATCGCAGGCAACACCGCTTACGGTGACGGCCTCATGGCGGGGTGAGAGGTGCCACCCTGGCAGAGACGTTGGGCATTCCGGAAGGGAACCACGCCTAGAGTTACGTGCCTTTTATTCACCCCCCTATGCTAGCCTGGCATACGCCAGGTCAGCCCACTCCGCTCACGCTTATGGGGGGACGTAACAAGCTACATTTCCGTGATATTCCCCACTGGCTGGGGTCACATGGTTGCGTCCGCTGTCCACTACACTCCAAACACCAGCGGTATGTGTCGACATGGATATGTGGGTGGTCTGCATACTGCTGTCTGGCCAACACATCTACGCCACACTTTGCATTGTGTGCATTCTCATTCATGGGTCACTTGCCTCCTTCGCACATGCCTGATCCCCACCTCTTCCCACATTCTGCTATTGTGTGGCTTAGGTGCCATGCCGTTGATGGATAATGTACATGGCTGGCCCAGGTTCCCACAGTAAGCTGTGTTGTCGTGTCTGGTGGGTGTGCATGTTGTTTGGCATGTTGTATGTAAGCTTGTGATGTGTGCATTTCCAGTGTTGTGAGTTGCATGATTGTGGAGTTGAGGTGTGTGGTGTGTTCATTTGGTATTTTCCAACGAGCAGTGCATTTCCGTGAGTGCCATCCTGGTAGCGCAGGTTTATGATGGACTGTCGGAAGATGTAGGGATCATGCTCACTGCCTGGGTGGTTGGGGACGACGTTGATGGTGATTCCCCGGTGGTCCAATATTGCGTGGGCATTGAAGGAATGAGTGTGGTTTCAGTTGCGGTGATTGTGTGCAGTGTCAGCAGTGGGCACAAGTAGGACATGTGTGCAGTCAATTGCCACATGAGACGTGCGGGAAGCCAGCTGTGGTGTAGACGGCTTGCTTGGTCTCCGGCTGTTCCTGCGCAGTGTGGGGGAAGTATAGATAGTGGGGTAGCAAGCTGATGGTGTCATCCATGACCGTTATGAGGGACTTGGATTGGGCTGGCTGTGTGACTCCTCCGACTCAGGCTGTTGTTGGTTGGAGGGTACCAGAGGCTAACACGTGCAGCACGGCCAGCAGCTTTGTCTGAGGTGGAATGTTGGTTGTCCGCTGTGTTGGTACCGTCAGCCTGTGGACAATGGTGGTCAGGATGCGGAGGATGGTTGTCCCTTTGACCATGCAGTGGCCAATGACATTCTCTGGTGTTGGGTCTGTGAGGTTGGTGTATTTTCTGAGGGTCCCTGTCTTTGTCTGTGCTGCCTCAGTGTTGGTCCAGGGGGGAGGGGATTGGGGGGCGTGGCGGTGGGTGTTGTGGCCCTGTTTGGGCTCCATGCTCCATGATCGGTGGCTCCATGGCATCTGTTGCCCATCAGGGATGGCTCTGGACTGGGCTCCCTTTTGTGGTGTAGGCTGTCGTCGACTTTACACCAGGTCAGAGCAGGTGTTAATTTCCTGCTGCTAATGCACCTTATTGCATTTTTTGGGTTCTTATTGTCTATCTGGCTGGTCGTTCAGAATGTTTTGGAGTGGTGTTGTCATGCCTTTTAGCACTGGAATGCCTACTCTGCATCTCATTAGCGATAGTTGCGGGGGTCATCTGTGGCAATGTTTTTGTGGCTGCTATCGCAGGTAAACTGCTGATATAGGCTGTTAGCACCAGCTTGAGAATGGGGCAATATCTTTATTGCTACTTTGGCTGCGAAAATGTGCTATTAACTCAGCGATAAGTCATTGAGAATATACCCCTATGTGTGCAAAAATGCTTTACACACTGCCTCTGAGATAAGCCTGTCTGCTTGTGCCAAGCCACTAAGGGGGTGAGCAGGGGTTATTTTAGAAGTGCATCCCCCTTACTCTGACTAGGAAGAAGGGTACTTGGACAAAGGTGCAAATCAATGCCAACTAGAGACCCCCATTTCTAACACCATCATACCTGCGAATTCCAGAAGCAGAGCTGAGAGTAGTTTGGGATCCAGATATCCTCAAATAAATCGGATCAAGCATTGGCTAAGTGAAGAAACTCTACCAACGGAGGAAGGACCAAGGTGCTCACTGGATTCCCCAAAAGAAGCTTGTGGCTTTCTCTGGGCTGGTACCACCAAACAGGTTAATCATTGCAGAATGGTGAGACGAGGCAGTAACTCCTCCCTGAGTGCTGTAAGTCTGCAGGTTGATATGAGTGATATCATTGAAGAGTGCTGCTGAGGGTGGAAGGGACATGAGGGGGTATGAACGTCAATTCACCAAAAGACATGGGGTAGCGGAAGTGACATCACACACAGTTTGACCTGTACGTTCTCACACACACATGCACACAGAATCACACATGGACACACACTCTTTCGCTGTCACATAAACCTACTCTTGCATGCACACAACACACATTTAAACACATTTTTTACTTACCTATGCTGGTATACTTACCTATACCTATGCTGGTCTAATGATCTGTAGACCATTTTGTATTATACTAATAATTGATGTCCATGCAAGGGGCCTGGAGATAACACCTCACACTAGAAGCAATGAAGCACTGTTACCATTGAGAGAACTATAATCCCTGACTGAAGACTAATTAGGGATCAACTCCTGAGATTTCAGCCGATCAGCACCTGCTCTGAACAGGTCCCTTACTACCTCAAATTACTACAACAGTGGTGGTGACAATCGCCCACCTGCATTCAGGGGCGGACGGAATGGCTCCCGTGTGGGGGGCGCGGGCACAAGCCATGCCGGCCGCCCCTGATGAGAAAAAGCCAACCCATAAAACTATTCCGCGAATAATTCGGGAAGTTTTGTGCAAGTTAGAACAGGGACGAAAGGAAAGCCAGATGAGATTTTGTTTAGAGTTAAGGTCTGAGTGGACTCTTTACACCGAAAAAAGGCAGTTTTTCACTAGCCGAATAGTACACGTGTAACTTTTACACTACTATGTCTGTCCAAATGCTATAGACCAATTACACTGCCTATTCACGCTCTTCTCATCATATATTGGGACTTTTTTATTTGCACCTGTTCTGTTAAAATTCGAACACACGCACGTTCGTCTTGAGTAGTTGTGTCATTCATCCAGTCCCTGCACCCCAAAAAATCCTCTGCCCCCTCTCATTACAAGCCTCGACTACTGTCACTTGCTTCTCACCAGCCCTTCCTTCTCCCATGGCACTACAGGTACTACCATCAACAGCCGACAAGGACGAAATTCACCGAAAAAACACGCAAAAACAAAAATACAACATCAAAAGCACAGGAAACAATCTTCATCCCTACCAGCGGAATAGCCAAAACCAAGACAGATTTAGATGTCAAAGACCCCAAAGACATGCGATATAGACATTTGATCCGGCAAAACCCTGTGTCACTGTTGGCAAAAAAAAACTTACCTTGGTTGCTGGGTCCGACGTCTTCTCTCCTGCTCGTCTGTGTTTGACTCCAGGTCGGAACAGGAAGCAGGCAGCCAGCCTCCTATCCCATAGGCAATCACAATGCTCCATTGGAGCATAGTGATTGGTCTGAGCACCATGGCACGGCGATCAGCTAAGGGCTGTAGGGGTTTGCATAGAGAACAGGGGAGTGCGCATGACCATTTTGGAGAGGCCTAGAGGGTCACTGCGCACAAGAGTGTCTACTACTCCTCCCCTGCAGCTCCGACCCACCCCTCACACACTATTGAAGCAGGGGAAAAAATAAAATGATAATAACATTCCCGTAACATTTAATTTTTACTTTCTTTGCTGCTCTTGGCAGTGGGGCGACAATTCTCTACCTTAGCGGAGGAGCCACTGCTCCCTGCTTTCTCCATTGGTTTTCTGCTTTCAACTATAGCATTAGCCAAGCACCTTAAAACCAATTCCATTTAAAAAATGACGCAACTGATGATTTTGTTCATGTTCTTCCACTGTGGATTATAGTCTTCCTGGAAATGCTTTAATTTGTAAGCTTCACATAAACTCCCTCTGCCACTTATTAGGCCGGGGGAGCACTGTGAAGAGGACAGCGGTATTTATTCATACAACGAGCCAGACATCTGAGAACATTGGCTTATAATCTCTTCAAGAGCTGATTAGCAGTTCTTCTTGTGCCCCAGGCTTTCACTTCCTCTAAATGTTCTCCCTTGAGTTAGGGCCTCTTTTGCATCATTTTTATTGGCAATTGAATTTATTTGGTACAGGAAGGAATGGCAGTATAGTTGATTGTGAATGGGCGCCTAAAAGAGTAATTCCACTTAATATTAAATTTGTTATTACAGTTGCTACGGTGCTGTAGGGTAGAGAGAACCACCAGCCTCTCCAGAATCTGTATCCTAGGTAACACTCAACATAATTACTAATCCCCAGCACACGTAATATATAAATGACAGCAGTAGCATTCGTTAGTCACACGCAATTTCAAATGAATCAATCCAAGTTATTTCTTTGCCCATTTATTCTTTCTTCGTGCTTTTCTTTGTGAATCGATTCCAAGCCAACATGTGTTTCGTCCCCTCAGTATAGTTGTACATGCAACTTTTTCAAGGCTAGGTAGAAACAGTCACGGCCAGGTAGCGGCCATTTTGGATGTGACACGCGTCTCCTGCGGTCAGCGGTCCACTCGTTGCACGCAGCATACCGGCACTGGGCAAATTACTATTTAAATTGGCTCATTCCGGCCGTGCGGTGCTTGAGAAAGGTCTTTTTTGCACTCGATCTTAGCGCTAATACAAAAATAGCACAGCTTGTGTTTGAATTGGGAATTGGGGAAATGTTTTTAATCGTGTTCTAACGCTGGCACATTTAGCATTTTAATAACTGTTTATCGTGTTATTTTCTGTGGCATCCTCTTGCACTGCACTGGGAGTGTGTTAGACTCCAAGCCACTGCAGCATATTTTGTAGCAGTCACGGCCGGGTAGCGGCCATTTTGGACATGACACGTGTCTCCCGTGGTCAGCGGTCCACTCGTTGCACGCAGCATACCGGCACTGGGCAAATTAGTATTTAAGTAGGCTCATTCTGGCCCTGCGGTGCTTGAGAAAGGTCTTTTTTCCACTCGATCTTAGCACTAATACAAAAATAGCAAAGCTTGTGTTTGAATGGGGAATTGGGGGGAAGGTTTTTAATCGGGTTCTAGCGCTGGCACATTTAGCATTTTAATAACTGTTTATCGTGTTATTTTCTGTGGCATCCTCTTGCACGGCACTCGAAGTGTGTTAGACTCCACGCCACTGCAGCATATTTTGTAACAGTCACCGCCGGGTAGCGGCCATTTTGGACGTGACACGTGTCTCCCGCGGTATTGTGGTCCACTCGTTGCACGCAGCATAAAAGCACTAGCCAAACCCTATTTAAATGGGCCTTGGTAGAACGCGCAAGCCCGTCAGCGCTAAGGCAGTGCTCAAGGCGAGCCACTCTGTCTGTTTTGACCCTTATAACAGCAACGGAAACACCATCCAGTATTCGAGTTCATTCTTAAAGTCTTTCAGAACTCCACAATGTCCATCTCACAGTGTTAACCAGGTAGGGTCCGCTAGTGTCGCTGTCTATGTAGACTGTGGGTTTTCTCCCACTCCAAAGTTATCTACGTATACCATGGCTGCTGCCTCATGCACACAGGGTAGCATTAACGCCTGCCTCATTAATGCAAGATCTATGAGGAAGCATTATGTTGATATTGCAGACTTGGTCTCCGATAATCAGTTAAATCTATTGTTTATCACCGAGACATGGCTTGACACGTTTTCCAACCCTATCGTGGCGTTGGCCACCCCTGCTGGCTACAAAATTCATTGGTTGAACCGCCCAGTCGGCAGTAGTGGGGGTCTGGCTATCCTATATAGAGACGGTTGGTCCCTGCATAGTGAAACATCCACTATTTGGAGAGGTTGCGAGGCCCTGGATTTCAGTCTTCAACTATCGGCACATTTTACACTGGGCGGGTCTTTATAGTATTGACCACGGTGGCTAGCTAGTGCTTTTTTGGAAACCTGTGCGAACGCTCTGGCAGACAGATCATTACGTTTCTCAAACTATTTGCTTCTCAGGGATCTTAATATCCATCTTGATGTTATACAGGTGGCGGATTCAGCTGCTTTTCTGGACATTCTCCAGCTGGCCCAGCTCTCTCAATGGATCAAGGATTCTACCCATCAAGGTGGACACACTCTTGACCCCATCTGTGCCAATTTCCCTATATTAGTGGTGAAGCCACGACCTGTCGCTTGGTCGGACCACTTTCCCATATTCTTCTCCTGGGCTGTTAAGCGTCCGCCTCGATCAGCTAGTCTCCATCGTCCTCCCACTTCCAGGAAATTGGATACCGGGCAACTTAGTTGTCATCTGGCAGCATCGTGTCCTCCCCTTTTCGGGGTCCTGGAGAATAATGTGTCCAGGTTCACCGATTGGATCACTGATTCTGTCAGTGCTCTCTCTGCTTAGGAGAGAGTCTCCTTCTAAGCCATGGTTTACTTCGGAGCTGAAGATGCTAAATCATACCTGTAAGGTTATGGATAGAGCTTGGCGCTCTTGTGGTTACTGTTCCATTGCTAAACAGGCCCTTAGAGCCAAACAGAAACTCTATTACTCAGCCATTGGGATGGCCAAGGGCCGATATTTCTCTGCTCGCATTGACTGGGCTAATAATAATTCTAAAGAAATATTCGCTATTGTGCAGAGTTTCGTGTCTCCCAGCGCCCAGGTTGCGGGGATACCCACCTCATATACCTGGTGTAACACCTTGGCAAAATTCTTTAGGGAAAAATTGTCAGTATACAGAGTTCTTTTTCAAACGTATCCACGAGGGCCATGGCCGCTCCGCTGGGGATACAGGGGAAAGAAATGGGTTGATCCCTCTCTGCTTTTAGCCCGGTGGATCTGCCTACTTCATTTAGAATTCTTAAAGCACTTAAATCTGGTTCGCCTAATGACCCATGTGTGGCTAGGCTTCTAGCGGAAGTGGCAGACACGATTAATACTGAAGTACATCTAGTGGTCAATCAGTCGCTTCGCGAGGCATGTGTTCTGCTGTCATGGAATCATGCATTGATCCTGCCGTCTCCTGATCCTCTACTTCCTGTCAATTACCGGCCCATCTCGCTCTTGCCAAGCTTGGCTAAAGTTTTTGAGGAGGTTGTGATGTCTCAGCTTACCAACTTTGTAGAGATGTCTGGTTTGCTGCATCCAGCACAATCCGGGTTCTGTGCCTCTTATAGTACAGAGTCAGCTCTATTGGAGGTGGCAGAGGCCATCCAGGAATGTCTGGATGCTGGCGGGAGAGCAGCTTTGGTTATGCTTGATCTCTCAGCAGCATTCGACACGGTGCCTCATTCTCTACTCCTTGATTGCCTAGCGGAAATTGGTATTTCGGGCTCAGCAAGGAGATGGATTAGGTCCTTCCTGGAGGATAGGTCACAGCAGGTCTGGCTTCCTCCCTGTGCCTCTGCGCCGACGAAGCTGTCAACTGGTGTTCCGCAGGGGTCATCGCTTACACCTCTTCTTTTTAATATCTATTTGACTCCGCTGGTTTATCTTGCGGAGTCACTGGGGGCTAAGGTGATGGCCTAAGCGGATGACATGCAGCTCCTGTTTTCCTGGAAGAGGGGTGATGACTCTGTCGGTGCAGCGCAGCATTGTTTGTCCTCTGTGTTCCATTGGTTGGAGAACGCACAGTAGAAGTGCAATGAAGAAAAATCTGAAGTGCTCCTGTATGGCTCGTTCCCAATGGATTTCAGAGATAGGCTGTGGCCACCTCATTTACCCCGCCCCACCGCAGGTAAGTGCACCGCCAAAAATCTTGGGTTTTGGTTCGATGAAAACCTGAACTTCTCGACACAGGTGAAGAAGCTGACAGGTACCAGCTTTGGCACCCTGAAAATCTTGAGAAAATGTCTTCCTCTCTTGCCAGCTAGCGCCAAAGAGACTGTGGTCCGGGCCCTGATCTTGTCCCGATTAGACTACGCCAATGCTCTCTTAGTTGGCAGTCCAGACATCTGGTTTGGAAACTGCAAGTAGCCCAAAATTCGACAGTCAGACTGCTACTTGGACTCTCACCAGACAGAGTGTCCTTAACCATCTACGTAACTTGCACTGGCTCCCAGTCAAATCTCTACTAAAATAAAAAATGCTGTCCATTGCACATCGGGCCCTACATGGGCTAGGCCCTATTTATATACCGAAGAGATTTGCCTTTTATAAACCCACTAGACAACTTTGATTGTCTGATCAGCTACTAATACAGACTCCTCGGTTTAATCGCCAAAGGCTTGGTGGGAGCTCTTTTGTTCGCAAAGCAGGCTTAGCTTAGTATATGCTACCGCTGGCTCTTCGTAGTATACAAGATCCTTTGCTTTTCAAGAAAAAACTAAAAACGCTGCTTTTTTAGCTTTTGATCTGAATGTGGATTAACTTTCTGGAGCAAGCGTCGGGACACTTCGAGTAGCCGTGCGCTGTACAAATCAAATATAACATAACAACATAACATAACATAACATAACACTTGTTTGAAAGCTGATTCTTCTGTAATTGTTGATCCTCGTTTTACAGGTTCAAATTGTCTGCCATTTTATGACCTAGTTGGTGACATGGATCTTCTTAACAATCTTTGGTCTGTTTTCTTTTAAAATGCTCTTCCAAAGGCTGCTGGAGCTGGGTACATGTGGTCAAACAATATGGTCAATGTGGAATTGATAAAATTAAGCCTTGCGTAGGGAACGGTTTGCATCAAAATCGGCCAGCAATATGTGTGCCTTAAATTGATTATTGCCTGTATTCACAGATGACCAAATCAGTAAAATAAAGAGCTCTATGCTGTATTGTACCCGATGCAAACGTTTACTTTCAATCCCTTATTCACCCTTACGGTCATGTACTATGACCCTTTCATATTACAAGAATAAACTCTGTGCTTATGGATTACCATGTTTCAGGGTTAGCCTGTCTGTGTCATTGACACAGTTTCTCAGAGCCTCAGTTTCGCTTAAGAGTAAAACTTTCCATGTAGGGTTCCATTTTAAATACCTGTAGGGAAAAGATGTCCTTTATAAATGCAGTAAATCAACTGTAGGACATTGGGAAGACATCAAATTTTGTCAACATCATTAAATACTCTCGTTGGCTCTTGTTTCCCATGACACCACTGAGCCGAGCCCATATCATCCATAACTAGGTGGAAGGTTGCCTTATTTTATTACTGCATTGATTCTTTCCATCAGCCCTAAAGTGGATTTATTGAACAATGCAATAAACATGAGAACAGAAGAGGTCCTGGTTGAGCTAGAAGAAACACAGGTAGAAGCCAAAGTAATGCAGTGAAATTGTGCTGCATAATTTGCATTGTTTTTTAGAAATTCTTACAGCATAGTTTGGTCCTTCATGTAAAATAATCCTAGTACTTCTGACAATTATAATCCTCTGCAGAGTGGTTTGGGGGCCGCCAGTATAACGATAACATTCATATTTGAAATGCAGGAAAATAGGGGTTTTAGCATCAAATGACAGCCCTGAAACCAATTTGCAGGCTTTAACATTGGGAGGGCTACTAAGAGCTATGGAGGATCAAAATTTGCGGTAAGCGAATGTAAATTATGTGGTAAAATCACAAATTATGCTGCACATTTTCTGGCATGAATATTTTCATCATTTGAGATAAAAACAATGTTTTTTATGACATCTGCAAATTATGTTTCTTTCCTAGAAGCCTCTCTTGGCTCCACCAGCCAAGACTCCAAGAATCTTTGAGCAAGTCATCTGCATTCACACTCATTATCTGGTCCACGGCCGTTGTTCACAACCATTGCTGTAGGCCTTTGTTTCCCTGGATATTGCAAACAGTGAATGGATAACAACGACTATCACGAGGAGGGAGTGGGACATGGAATTGCCATTAAAACACTAGAGCCCCAACCTCAAGGGGAATTGTGTTTATAAATATCATATTTTTTGTTTGTGTATGTGGCAGTAGAAATAAAATACCTGTCTTTTTTCATAATGCTTACACAGCTCATCCTCTCCGAAACCAACTCAACCAGCACTGCTAAAGGAAACTTCACCAACTGCATGAGCAACGCTGCTGCTTGGATGAAAAACAAATGCCTCCAACTCAATAGCGACAAAACCAAAGTCCTAATCTTTGGCACCAACCACTCCCCAGGGATGCCTCTTGGTGGCCCTCTGAACTTGGCCTCCCACCCATCCTTACAGACCATGCCAAGAACCTCTGAATCGTCCTGGACACCAACTTCTACATAAGCAGATGGATCAATGCCCTCTCCTCATCATGCTTTCACATCCTTCAAATGCTATGCAAGATTTTCAAGTGGATCCCACTAAATACTAGACAAAAAGTCACCAAGGCTCTTATCACAAGTAGACTCGATTACAGAAATACCCTCGACATTGGAATCCCAGCCTATGTCCAATGCCAATTCCAAACCACCCAGAACGCCGCCACCAGACTAATCCTGAACATCCCACAAAATAACCAGAATTCTCCACACCTCAACAATCTCCACTAGCTCCCAGTCCAGGAAGGATGTAAGTTCAAGCAACTCACCTGTGCCTGCAATGCTCTCCATAGCACCGGTCCAGCTTACCTCAACCACCGCCTCAACTTCTACCAACCCACCAGACACCTTTGATCTGAGTAAACAAAAACAGAGAGGTCAAATCGGTCTCAGAACAGCCACAGAGACGGAGCGAGAAAGATAGGAATCACACACTCACTTTGAGTGGAAAGGAAAGCCATCACACACCAACCTAGTCAGTGTCATGCTTCATCACTGGGCCCCACCAAAGAGGCAGAGTGCCTCTTTGGTGTGCTGCGACGCCAGAAAGACTGTGGAGCTGGTTGTGTGAAAAAGGCGTGCTGTGAGGGTAACTAAAATTAAAAGTGCCTAAAAGGGTATCAAGAAAAAAGTTTAATGAGTGATCCCTAAGACACAAGTGAAGAGTATTATGTGTCTGAATTTAGCTGCCAAGGTTTTAGGATTGGTTAAATTCAGAAAGAATACTTAAGTCAGTCAACATGTTTCTGCCAAGTGGGTGGTTTCAATTTACCAAGGCATTCATCAGGACTAAACCCCGGCGGTATGAACTCTCTAATCGTCCACCCTAACCTGGGGACGTGAAAGTGAAAATATTAAAAAGGTGAAAAAAGTGCTTAGAAAAAGTGGAAGAGCGAGTCGCTCATTCCGAAAAATGCTCCAAATTGTGGAGTATCTCAGCACTTTAAAACAGGGCGCTACTTGCACCATGGGTCTCGGGAGGGGGGTTGGAGCGTGCCTGGCACATCGCCCTCAACGCTCTCAACCCGCAGTGAACCTGGGTTTCGCCTCAAAACCGGACCCCGACGATACCTGTACCTTTGATCTGAGTCACTGGCAAGGGCACACCTCCCTTGCATCAAGAAGACCAGAAGCGGAGGAGGCTCCTTCTCATACCTCACAGCTAAAACCTGGAACAACCTCCCAAAGTACCTCGGAACCTCTCCCTCTCTCATGGACTTCTGCAGAAACCCAATCCAAAAAAACTTTATTAAAGATTCTGTCCTTCAGGCAGTGGTGAATTCCATGTCAGGTAGTACAATAAATATAGAGGCATCTGTACAAAAAAGTCTTTCACAGAAACCTTTAGTTATGAAAAGTATAAAAAAAGACTAAAAACTCCTATACAATGTAGATAATAGAAAATCAGACATCTAATGGCTGGATCTTCTTACTGAAAGAATGCAAATTCACCACAAGGTATTCAAAACCCAATCCAGTTTACACATATTTTAGATACTGATGATGTATGTGAGATGGACCCTTTGAAACAGATTCATATGACAAATTGATATGGATGGCACAGATTCAGATGTTGATACCCAGCTTAGGCCTCAGCAGAAGAGGTGTACACATTCTTCTAAAGAGGTGCGGGTTCCTCTTCAAACAAGAATGTTTTAGATGTTACTGGGAAATCTATATTCGATCCCTCCCTAATACATCATCCAAATTCAACAGAATGTTTTCCGCTGAACATGTAGCTCAATGTGTTTCTACAAGGTTGAGACAACCTCTAGGTGGGTTGAGATGGAATTGACTATGGGGCTTATTTACGTTGAAGTGGCAGAGCGATGCGTTAGCCTCTTTGGCTTAAAACAGCACTCCGCCACTTATGAAACGCAGGGATGCACCGTATTTACAAGGATACGGTACAGCCCTGCTTTTGCCTCTCCAAGGGAGCCTGCATTTAAGGGGAAGACTGTTTATGTGCAGAAAGGTGTCCCTTCCTGCACATAAACCATCTGAAATGGTGTTTTGTAACTTCAATGTGTGCTGCTTAATGAAGCACACATAGAAGTTGCGAAATGTCATTTTTTATGATTGTTTATGTGCCGGAAGGGACACCTTACTGCACATAAACAATGAATGGCGTTTTGCTCTTTCTATGTGTGCTGCACAACACAACACACATGGAAACAGCAAAAATGAGGCAAAATTAAAATTTTCTCCTTGTTGAGCCAGGGTAAAACCAGGTTTTACCTGGTCTTAATTTTGCCGCTGCCCCTTATTTACAAATATGCATATGCAAATCAGTCTTGACCCTGCACCCGATGGGAACAGTCCAGCCCGATCTGCCAGGCTAGGTCCTCCCTGGACTGAAAACAAGCATCCTAGGACCGGTTTTGGGCTTTCAGCCCTCATCAACCAGGATAGCTTAACTCCAGTGGCATGGAGAGCACGGGATCCAGGTCTGGGCATACCCGTCCCTCTCGGGGTGGCAAATGCAAAAAGAACGATTGATGGACAGAATGCAGAACAATGTCACACATTCACCCCAGTACAGAGATCTGGGCCTAAATCCATCGTTTTTTTGCTCACCATGCCATTCCAGTTTGGACCCAACCATACGCTAATCAGTCTTGACCCTGCGCCCAATGGGAACAGTCCAGCCCGAACTGCTAGGCTAGGTCCATTCTGGACTGGAAACAAGCATCCTAGGACCGGTTTCGGGCTTTCAGCCCTCATGAGCCAGGATAGCTTGACTCCAGTGGCATGGAGAGCACGGGACCCACGTCTGGGCAGGGTATGCCCAGACGTGGGTCCCTTGCTCACTTTGCCAGTGGATTCAAGCTAGCCTGGCTGATGAGCCAGAAACCAGTCCCAGGATGCTTGTTTCCGGTCCAGGGAAGACATGGCTTGGCAGTTCGGGCTGGACTGTTCCCATGAGGCACAGGGTCAGACTGATTTTCATATGGCCATGTCTGAACTGGGGTGGCAGGGTGGCGGAATGAGCTAAAGAATGATGATGGATTAAACCCAGATCAGTTGACTGGGGGTGATTGCTTGCAATGTTCAATACTCCGTCCATCATCCCCTTTGGTTTTGCCCCATATTTACGCCACCATTGTAAATATGGGGCATCCTCAAAATCAATGGGCGTTGCCTTGGAACGCCCACCACAACACCCTTTGCCCACCCATTTCACGCTAAGTATAGCATGAAATGGTGCCTTATTTACTAGGGAGTGTTAAGCCCCGTTAAGTAGCTTAGGCCCACATGCATCATTGTTTCATTTTGCACTTCCTAATTTGCGATTTTTAGGGAATCGCAAATTAGGAAATGCAAAATGGGATGCATGTACATTTTCGCAAAATATTTGAGGATCGGTAAAAATCGCAATTTTTACCGATTCTCAAATATTATGTGATTAGCAAAGTGCAAATTCGCAATTCCCATTCATTCCTATAGGCTAAAATGCCCATAGGAATGAATGGGAATTGCGAATTCGCAATTTGAAATCGCAATTCAGCAATGCATTTCAAGGGTGGAGAGGGGGGTCCAAATGACCCCCCTTCACCCATGAAATGTACTTTTGAGTATAAGTTACATACACACATGTCCTAAGGACATGTGTGTCTGTAACTTTACAGTTTAAAAAATGCATGTTTGTGCTTTTTTAAACAATTTCTCAAATTACCACGAGGTTCAACTTCGTGGTAATTTGCACTTGCAATTTCAAATTTCGCAATTTGAAATCAAATGATGCATACATTTTAGAAATCGCAAAATTGCGATTTCTGAAATGCTATCGCAATTTTAGAAATCGCAAAAAAGTTGCGATTTCTAAAAAAGCATGATGCATCTCAATAAGCATTTTTGGAATCGCAAACGGCCGATTTTAAGGAATCGCACCGTTTGCGACTCCAAAAATGCTTGATGCATGTGGGCCTTAATGCTGCCTTGTAAAAAAGGCAAAGCCCTTATCGCCACCGCAATGTCCTAAAAATTGATGTTGTGGTGGCGATAGTGGCTTGTAAATATGCCCCAACATTCTGAATGTCCGCAACCTGCCTTACCTAGCAATATTACAGTAACTTCTAGGACAGATACCAACATGTTTCTGTTTTTCACAAAATTTTGTAAAGACCAGAAAAAGAGTGTAGATCATACCTGGACAAATTGTCAGGGCAGACTTTTGGATTTGGCTGGCCCACTGATTAGAATGATAGATTTAGCAAAGGAGGGTAGACTAGAAGGCACCCAAGTTGATCCCTCTATTTTTTTAATTGGGCACAATGAATCATCTGCTAACGTGGTAATGCTAATTCAGCTATGGCACGGGAAAGACAGAAAGTCTTTTGTTGAAGATTGATACAAAATTAGGAAGTTTGGCACATAAAGAGGAAAGCCATCAAGCTAAAGGTGACTCATTCCTTGAGAAAAAGAGCAAATATGTACCCATGTTTTCTTCAATTGACAAAGCTCGGTTTCCACTGAGAAAATCTTTTGGATCAAATATTTTTTGGCAGAGCCGACAAAGGCAGGAGCTGACAAAGGCAGGTGCCACTTCGTCTGCTGATTTTCCTCAAGTGGAAATAATTATTTCAGGGGATCCTATAATCAAAAACCAGACTACAGGCCATACTTCTATCCCCAAAGAAACAGGGGTTCTATACAACAAAGATGTTTAAAAAGAGGAGCACAAACCTTTGGTAAGTCTGCAAGTTTGTTATCATCTTCCTGTTGGAGGTTGCTTGGCTTTTTTCTTTCCCCCTTGGCGAAGTATACCTGCAGACCTTGATGTCCTGAAAACAGTTCAAGGGTACTGTATAGTTCTTTATGATCAGCCATTTAAAACTTTTTTCCTCATTCTCTGCCATGTCAAAGGACCAAGAACATTTAGGGCCAGATTTACCAGTATCTCATGCAGTGCAGTGCAGCAGCCACAAATGCTGCGCTGCGTGAGAAGGGGAGACCAGGAGAGTGCCATATTTACACAAATATGGCACTTTCCTCCCCCTTCCCTAGCACCGGCGCTGAAATCGGATGCCGTGCACCATGAAGACACCTTTGCGCCACTGGGTAAGGGTGTCTCCGTGGGGAAACATCTTTTACAACGAAACTTTTACAACGCAGTGCTATTACAACGCAGGTTTTACAACGAAAACCATTACAACGCATTGCGCTGGGGGGCGCTCTAGGATAGGGAATAGATTTAATTTACTATCCAACACCTTCCCCAGTGTCCACGGGGACTGGAGTTGGAATAGTAAATAAACTATTCACTATCCAGCACCCCAAAGCACTATGCGTTGTAATGGTTTGCGTTGTAAAACTGGTGTTGTAACAGCATGCGTGGTAAAAGCATGCGTTGTAACGTCATACATCCGTCTCTGTGAGTCAAGCATAGGTTTTGTACTTTGAGGATACCCTTCCAGTACAAAATATTATGCTTAGACTAATTTTAAACATTTACCCACTTTGTATGTGTGCTGTACAGTGCAGCACAAAGGCAAAGCCGGAAAATAAAAGGAGAAAAATAGCATTTCACCTTCATAGTGCCTGATTCAAGTGTGCGCTATTTTCTGACGCTAATCCCTGTCTACTTTTTTGAGTAAATTGGGTTTAACGTTAGAAACCGTGAGTGGTTGCATGGGAATGCCCATGCACCACCCATAGTATGCCCCCTTGGCGCTAAGAAATGTAAAGCAGAGCTATGTGTTGCTTTATGTTACTTTCACATTATTTCCAGCGCTAAACAAGTTTAGCCTGGAAAGTAAATTGGAAAAGAAGATTTTGTGCTGAGTTGCATCCATTTTGTGACGCAAACCTGGCGTAAAATCTTAGTACCCATTATAGATAATGGGGTAGCCCATTCAGACAAGGCGGACCTGGGCACAATACGGGAATGAATTGCTGATCCGTGAACAATTATTTAAATAAGCACTGGCGTTGCCAATAGGTCTCGCAGTAGGAAAGTTGGAGCTATTGGTTTTGTAAATGACAAAGCCCTTTATGTTTTTAAAATGAAAACAAAAATAAAAGGCATTGTTATTTGCAATTGTAATGGCTCCAACGTTCCTACTGCGAGACCTATTGTGCACTGCACAGTGTGGGTGAAAGTGGCACTGCGTGGGTGTGAGTGGCTTTGAGTGAGTTATTTTCTGTTATTTTCTGATGCGCCAGCGCTGACACTTCCGGGACATTTTCACACTTTCGGGGGAGCTGAAAATAACAAATGATATGGTTTTCTTCATTTTCGAAAGTGGGTTGTGAACGCTGCTGTCTACGCCACGTCTGATTTCAGAGAGATTATTCTATTGAGTGGGTGAGTGTAAATGAACATCGCTGGGTTAAACGCATCCCCCAGGCAGGGCCCATCGATTTGCCATTGTGTGTTTTACTGTTTGTTTATGGTGGTGGCATAGGGACACAAACGAAAGCTCCAGAGGGGATTTGTGTGCTTTTCTCAACATAACCTTAACCAAACACTGGAACACAGGCGTGAAACACTGTAATGAAGATGAAGGCGCTGCCCTTGTCTTCCGACAAAAAAGCACAAACTGGGTGCGTGAAAATAAAATTATATCCTTTGATTATAGCGCATTGATAGCGCTCCTGCACAGTCTGGCACCATTCAAATGTTCTATAAATAGGTGTTAGTCCAAGTAGCAATCACTCCAGTACAGCAAAAATTCGGATTATTAGAATCATTACAATATTAAAAACACAATGAACTCAACGTGTATTGGCAAACTCAATAGGTGTAGGTCTAGCTTTAATGTGCAAAAGTATGCAAACAGCATGTGCACATGCTCGTGTCTGTGCTTAGCAAATACTGACCTATCGGCTTTGCAATTACTTGTTTATGAGTGTATGGGAAGGTAAATTGTAAATCTGGATTAACACATTAAAATTAAAGCCTGCTGTAGTGCAAATAGAAATCAAACAAGCAATACAATAAGCCGACTGCTATGGAAGTGGTAAAGTCTGATAGGGGAGGGAAAGCTCCTGGTAACAAGACAGAGGCAAGGAGTGTGGCAAATGGCCGGATGGGGGCGGGAGATCCTGGTGGGGGGGCGGGAATGCGAGGGGAGGAGAATGGAGGGGGAGGCAAGACAGAGGCAAGGAGTGTGGCAAATGGCCGGAGGGAAGCCGGATGGGGGCAGGAGAGCCTGGTGGGGTGATGATTTCGTGTGGTGATGATCTATCTTGTCCTAACGGCTAGTGGTTCTATATAGGCGAGAGGGACAGCTATAGTAAGTTATTTAGAGGGCGAGGTGTGGTGAGGTTGACCCTGGTTCGGAATGACGGCTAGTTATCTTTTATTGTATGCGTCCGCAGCTCTAGTGTGGCAGGCAGATGCGCGGAGGGAAGCCGGATGGGGCGGGAGAGCCTGGGGCGGGAATGCGAGCGAGGGGAGGCGGATTAGGAGGGAACCGGATGGGGGCGGGAGAGCCTGGTGGGGGGGCGTGAATGCGCGAGGGGAGGCAGGCGGATTAGGAGGGAAGCCTGATGGGGCGGGAGAGCCTGGTGGGGGGGGCGTGCCTGTGGGAGGGTGATTGAGAAATGTTGCCGGGAAGGGGGCGGGAGATCCTGGTGGGGGGGCGTGAATGCGCGAGGGGAGGCAGGCGGATTAGGAGGGAAGCCTGATGGGGGCGGGAGAGCCTGGTGGGGGGGGCGTGCCTGTGGGAGGGTGATTGAGAAATGTTGCCGATGCGCGTGCATGTTTAATCACGTGGTTCACGTGAACTGCATGAAAACCGCGGGGCTGAAAGCCCTTTGGTTTGACGATGTTTTCGCCACTTGAATTCTCGCTCCGCTCGATGCGCTTGCGCACATCGATAGGTCGCGAGACCTAAAAATAATAGTTTTGTGTTGTGTAGAGCCCTACAACACTGTTATTAAATAACCCATCAAAATATTCTTATGCATGTGTACAATGACTTTTTATGCATATATATGTGTTAATAGACCACACATGAAAACAAGCGCCAAACTGTATAGTTGATTCCAAAAATATCAACAATTATTTTTAGAATTGATCATAAATACTTTGTCAATATATATATATATAGGTTGCGCACAGAAGTGTGAAAGGGTAGCAGGGTAGTGGTGATGGGTAGTGAAAGTGTAAATCAAGGAAATAGGAAATAGAGCAAATTAGGTATTTTGACAATCATTGGTAATCAAGACCAGACAATGCCAACCTGTCCAAATTCCATTTACAAGTATTCTGTAAATTACATTGTGCACTTAATGCAATTTTCAATGATATTGAAGAATAGGATGTAGGTACAGGTCTTGATCAGAAAGGGAGCGTCGACGTTTCAACTCGACTGTGCAATGAGGGAATTCAAGCCTTTGCTACAAGTCTTCATCAGGACTGTGTGTTGCAACCTATGATTGAGCATGCTGAGTTAGAGAAGCGCTTGTATGTATGTGGTCCGGTTGAAATGTCAATTCTTTTTGTGTCTACTAACCTAAGCCTGGAGCCAAGCCTGGCTACTCAGGTGGAGTTCCCTAGATGAGCCCAGGGCCCGATGTCGCCAAGGGTACAATTATCAATGTGTGCTATGATTTCAACACCATGTTGTAGTTCATCAACTCGAGGTATCCGACCTCTTTCCTGAAAGGAAAGTGGATCAACGTGTCAACAGTGTTGGCGAGGCTAATACAGTTGAGAGTGGCTCCCATATAGTGAACATGTTAAAAATGCCAACCTGCTGGTCCGAATAAGAGGCATGGGATGTGGCATTTTAAACTCAAGAAGCGTGCATCGCCGTAATGTTCAAGTACGTATGCGCTACTCAGGGAGAAGAGTTAATCTGAGTACTGGGTAAATCTAGGCCTCATGTAAATTATCTTATAAGGAAGTATCTACTCCAACCGAGTTCATTGTTTGCCCAGAGAGCGATGAAACTCCCCCAGCGCCCATTAAGGAGTCGTGTAAAATTATACTCTCAGTGCCGCAGGGATAATTTGTGGGGGCCTTATGGCGATGCACGCTTCTTGAGTTTAAACTGCCACATCCCATGCCTCTTAGTCGGACCAGCAGGTTGGCATTTTTAACATGTTCACTTTATGGGGGCCACTCTCAACTGTACTAGCGTCGCCAACACTGTTGACACGTGGCTTCACTTTCCTTTCAGGAAAGGGGTCGGATACCTCGAATTGAAGAACTACAACATGGTGTTGAAATCATAGCACACCTTGATAATTGTACGCTTGGCGACATCGGGCCCTGGGCTCATCTTCGGAACTCCACCTGAGTAGCTAGGTTTGGCTCCAGGCTTAGGTTAGTAGACACAGTAAGAATTGACATTTCAACCTGACCACATACATACAAGCGCTTCTCTAACTCAGCATTCTCAATCATAGGTTGCAACACACAGTCCTGATGAAGACTCAAAGCAAAGGCTTGAATTCCCTCATTGCACAGTCGAGTCGAAACGTCAATTCTCCCTTTCTGATCAAGACCTGTACCTACATCCTATTCTTCTATATCATTGAAAATTGCATTAAGTGCACAATGTAATTTACAGAATACTTGTAAATGGAATTTGGACAGGTTCACATTGTCTGGTCTTGATTACCAATGATTGTCAAAATACCTAATTTGCTCTATTTCCTATTTCCTTGATTTACACTTTCACTACCCATCATCACTACCCTGCTACCCTTTCACACTTCTGCGCGCAACCTATATATATTGACAAAGTATTTATGATCAATTCTAAAAATAAATGTTAATATTTTTGGAATCAACTATACAGTTTGGCGCTTGTTTTCATGTGTGGTCTACTAACACATATATATGCATAAAAAGTAATTGTACACATGCATAAGAATGTTTTGATGGATTATTTAATAACAGTGTTGTAGGGCTCTACACAACACAAAACTATTATTTTTTAAATAATTGGTCACGGATCAGCAATTCATTCCCGTAAAATCTTAGTAAATCTGCTCCTTAGTCTCTCAGGAAGTAAACTCACTTCTGAACAAAAGAGATCACCTCTTCCAAACCCTCTGGTTTTTTTAAGCACAATCTTATTAATTAAGAAGAAAAAGAAGACAGTTCACACGATAAGAAACTTAAAGTTGTTCAACAATTTTATAACATACCATCACTTCAAAATGCAAATGATTTTTCATCTAAGTGGCACTTTAGTAACTGCAAGTAGATTATCAGATTGGACCTTTAGCATGCATAGCTTAATTTCCCATTCACAAATCATGCATAAAAAGTCCTCCATTATTAATGGAAGGACATATTTTCTTGAGTCCAGTCTCTTTCTTTCAGCTTTTTGTCAGGAAGGGTGCTTCGCAAAAATTTTGAAACTTGTCAGAGTGCATTTAAGAACGCGGGGAATTATACAAATAGTCTACTAGGACGATTTCCAAATTCTATTTCTAGCTCAGGACAAGCAGGGCCGGCCCAAGGCATGTGCAAACTGTGCACCTGAACAGGGCCGCCAAACCCGAGGGGCCGCCACGACGACCGACCGAGCCGAGGATCGGATTCGGATCGGATTCAGAACTATCACTGGCGGCCCCCTGGCAGGATTTGGCGGCCTCCGACAAGGCAATGGCAGCGACGGCGAGCGTGAGCGCTGTTGTTGTTTACATAGTCATTGGGTTTGGTTTCTCTTAAGTTGCCCAGGCAGCAGCCAGCAGTTGGGTCCCAGGGCCGTCAATCTTACCCTATGACGACGTGACGTCCCTGGGACAGCCCCCGCGCTCTGTGCGCAGTGGGCTATTTAGCCACGACGTCACGCTCCGCGGCGCGGCGCCTCACTGGGAGAGTGCGTCACTGTGAGCGGTGCGTCGACTCCGACTGAGCTCGTCACGGTCACATCGTGTAGAGAACAAGAATTAAAAATCATATCATAAAGAAATAAATTAACAGAGTCCTCATCCTGTCGCCTATTCTTGTCGCCGATAGAGACACTAGAACACCTGAGTGTCCTCCGACAAGTCTCTTCCCCGAGAGTCCGACTAACGCCGGTGAGACTGAGACTGTGCTCACAAAATATATTTATAAATTAATGACTTGTAATAATCGCCTGGCCTGCCTGTCTTTCCAGTTGAGCTGCCTACTAGTATAGCAATGAATATGATTTATCATGAGTGTGTAATAACATGATGCGCAGCATAGTCGTCAATAGTACTGAATGGTATTGGTTTTTGTCTCTGCGCCACATTATGTTCACGACACGAGACACGCGTGTGTAACTATGTGAGCTGGTGCCTGCCTGCTTTTGAGAAGAGAGAGTGAGACTGTTCCTGTCCTGTGTCACCCCAATGGTTGGTTCTGTAAGCCAACCCTAAACAGTTTGTTTCCGATTGTGTTGTCAGTTGTTGTTTTCTCACGTCGTGGCTGAGTACGGAAAGGCTTCCAGGTGAGTGAGATCAGCAGGTGTAGAACTGCTCCTGGCAGGCGGGTGGCGTGCGCTGTGTGGGAGTAGGTGTGTTCGGTCACTCAGTGCGTAAGCGTCTTTAGCATTGCTAGAACCATTCTAAATTGGTATACTTATGCTAAAGAAGTCGGCAATTAGACTAGTATCAAGTCAAAAGAGGAAAAAGTTAGCGTGTGTAGGAAACGGGAAATTACTTCATGTGCTGAAGTGTTTTTTCTCACTGTTCGCTGTATTGGCCAGATTACCTCATTTCGGTATTTAATTCTTTTCATTCCCAGGCTAGGCATAAGGAATATTTTCGTTCCTGGAGTGGGCTGTTGCTCACTGTTAAACTCCCCAGCCCCCGCTTCTCCCCTCTCTGTCTTTAACTTCATCAACTTCCAAACTCTAAAATAACTTCCTTGCTGTATTGTGCTGGGCTTTAATGTCTATTCCGACCTCGCTCCAGCCTGTCTCTGGCTGGCTCACTTTGTACCTCTCAGCCCCTTTGCCTTCACACGTCTTCGTGTTCCGCTGCTCCCCGCATGGCTGAGCCTTTCATCTTCTAAACCCCGCTCTGTCTCGAGGTTCGTGCTTCTTCTGCCCTCGTGTGTCACAATGCCCTCCTCCTCCTAAATTGTATCGTTCTGAGACGAATTCGTAAGGGTAGGAGCAGCCACAGGTACTGGTCAATCATCTAACGACTTTTCTGGACGTATTATTAGTAAAACACCATCCTGCACTCCGCCCCTTCTGGACCCCCTCTTCCGGGGGACCCCACCTACTCTCCCTGCACAGGGCCACCATGAGCCTAGAGCCGGCCCTGGGACAAGAATATTCTTCAAGGTCAGCCATTTGATTTCTTAGAACATTTACAAAGTCTAGGATTTCTGGAAAATCAAGAAAAATCTTTTTGAACTCCGGAAAATCACATGGAGATTTTAGGGTTTTTGATTGATTCAAACAAGGCCATTCTACAGTTAAGTCTGGACAAGGCGATAATGAAGAGAAAGGAAATATATCAAGTTCGAAGGATGTCTGTTTTGTCTCTCAGAATACTAGATCACTTAATGGGTCTGACTGGATCCTCCACTCAGGCCATTTTTCCAGAACCACAGCATTATTAGGCTCTTGAAAGACTGAAATGTTGACATCTTCGTTGAGGTTTTGATAAAAGATTGTGACATAGAAGAATATGTGAACTGAAGGATACTCAACAACTCACCCTCTGATAAACCATCTTTGGAGATGTTCCTGTTAAGCCCTACTTCATCTTAAGCAATATGAAGTCTAGGGGTTTCCAACCAATGTTTTTTTGTCTTGGCATCACAAACTTGCAGGATCCAAATCACAAAAGTTTGACCCACAAAGCTTTTTTTCCTTGGTTTAGACCGTAACAACAAGCTGCTGGTTAAACTGTGGTCCCAGCACAAACTGGAGCTTGCCCAAGCATTGGCATTCCATACTGTGGGCCTCTTGTATATATTTTTGTCATAGAGCAGCGCTGCAGGCCTTCCTGCTGCACCGCCCTATTGCAAGAGAAAAGGGCAGGAATGCGCCATATCTATCAGATCCGGCACATTTTGGTGCTGGTGCACAATGGGCTGCCATGCCCCTGTACAGGCACCTTTGCACCACGATACACGGGTACATGCTTTGCAGGGATTATTATTTTTGTGCAAGACGGAAAACCTTCCTGCACCAAAACAATCACAAGGGGCTTTTTCCTCTTTTTATGTGTGCTGCAAAATGCAGCACACATAGAAAAAGGAAAAACTAGGAGAAATAAAGACATTTCTCCTCATTGTGCCTCCCTTATGCCTCCCCTGGGGAGGCGAAAGTTTATGGAGCTGCCTCAGAGTTACGATTTGTTGTAAATCTGGGGCAGTGTTTAAAAGCCATGAATGTTGCTGGGAACACCGATTTAACGCAGAAAACTGTGTTAAAGCGGACGATATTCACAAGGCATCATTAAGCCAAAAAAGTGGCTTAGTGTTGCCTGATAAATATGGAGTGACGCTCCTGTGTCATCGGAGCATCCCAAAGAGTGATGCACTGACGGCACAAGAGGCTTATAAATAGGCCCCGTTACATCCTCGGCTGGTTCCACTTGACATATTTTGGCTGGTCAAATCTACCTGGCAGGGAAAAGGCCAGTAAAAGGCAAAACTGTTCATTCAGTGCTTTCCAAATGGATTCTGCATTCTATGCCTCATTTCCAAGTGAAAGGTATGGACATGGAGGTATTTACTTCACAGGGTAAACATCTAATCTCTGTGTAATGGTATTAACAGGTTGAGGCCAGTGCTGGCTTTTGCGCTAGTGGTGCCCAGTGTGACAATCATTTCGGCGCCCCAACTCAGTGACTTTCTCCACAGATTCCCTTACTACCACCCTCCAATGGTGCTTCTTATCTTTCCATAGCCCTTCTCTCACATGTTTTATTTCTCTTATAAAGCTACTACATACATGATGATAGACCTGATTCAGGCAAAAGACTACAGATTTGTGCAGCCAAAAATGGCTTTATTATGACCTCCTCCAACCTGAAATTACCTCTGCTTGAGCAGAAGTCAATGGGGAATACACATTCCCTTATTTTTTCCAAAATCTTCCATTTTCCAGTTCTAGCATGTCTGCATATATGCTACTCATAATAATGTACCGAGTCAGAGCGCTTTACATCACACAAATATTGTACTGACAATTAATCATATATCTGTAAATCGGTGCTTTGGAAATGCTACATAAGACAATGAGGACTACAACATGTAGGAGGCACTTCATCCATAGTGGTAGGCATTATATTTTAAGAGTGCTTAGCTTGGAGAAGCAAAACAGATGAAAATATAACGCAGTGATTGAGGTTGGTTTACTAATAAGAATGTGTTCCAACTCAAAGGAACCCTCTTTAGCCATTGTAGGATAATGTAGGACTGGTGAACAAGCATAGGTTTCTAACGGTAAACATCGTTTACCACGAAGTTTTCACAACGCGGTACCTTTAGCACGCATCCCTTACAACGCAAGTCGTTACCACGACTTGCGCTGGAGGGCGCTAAAGGATTAAAAATAGTAAATTTACTATCCCAACACCCTCCCTAGGGTCCACGGGGACTGGTTTTAGAATAGTAAATTACACTATTCGAAATCCGCACCCCCAACGCAAGTCGTGGTAACGACTTGCGTTGTAAGGGATGCGTGGTAAAGGGATGCGTTGTGACGGTACGCGTTGTACCGTCATACATCAGTTTCTAACCTATGTCTTGCATTTTGCATGCAGCTCTTTGATGCTAGTTCATAGAACACTGTGCTATACTAGGATTGTGAGTTATAAACTGGGTGTAACAAAAGTATCTCTGCGACAATAGTAGTAAACCACAGAGTTATCTACATAAACAATTCTGTGATGTGCATGGCACAAATGCTTTGCAGCAGACACATTACCCCTCTGTATTTAAAAGAATATGGTGCATTCTTGCCTTTTCCCAGTGCTGGCGCCATTTTGGCTGCCTAGCACTAAGGCGGGCACAATTGTACTTTGGCACAAGGATGCTTGCGTTGTAAGGTGGACTGTTTTTGTGCAGGAAAGCACACCTTCCTGATCGAAAACAATCCCCTGAGGCTTTTTTCTCTTTCTAAGTATGCTGCATAATGCAGCACTCTCAGAAAGAGGAAAACATGAGGAGAAATAAACATATTTCTCCTTGTTACACCTCACCTGGAGAGGTGTAGGTTTTTGCTGCATTCCACCATCTACCATTTTTGGTAAATCTGGGAATGCATCAAAGTTCATGGATGTTGCGTGGGAGCATCCATGCAACACCCATGGAATGTCTCCCTAGTGCATATTAAGGCAATGCAGCAATTTGATTGCATTGCTTTACTCGAGATTTATGAAGCCATCAGCGCCATGCAAGGGGGCCTTGATTGGCTTCATAAATGTAATTTTTGAGCTGCGTCGCTTTTGGACTATGTTGCATGGTGCAAGAGCGACGCAACGGGGCTCATAAAAATGCTCCTACGAGTATTCTAAGTTACAGGGGACTATTCTCAAGGACTTATTGCGAGTAACAGTACTTTAGCGCAGCAAAAGTGGCGAAATATTCATCGTTCCATTCTCAAGCTAGTGCTAATGGTATGCAGAGTAGGCGTTCCCATGCGAAAACACACGAAAACAACACTTTGCGATATTCTCAACGAACAGCCAGATCGGCGAAGCGATTCCAAAACAGGCAATAAGACGAGTTAGCAGCAGGGAATGAACTCCTGCCTTTTACTGGTGTTAAGCAGAACGACAACCTGCAGTATAAAAGGGAGCCCAGCCCAGAGCCACATCGGCAGACCAACACATGTCATGGAGCTACTGATCATGCAGCTCGGACACCCAAGAGTCCCACAACACCCATCGCCCCCCTCCCCAGGCCCCCTCCTCCCCAGAACCCTCCCCCTGCAGATCACCCCCCCCCCCCCGAACTACCACTGTAGCATCGCAGAATAAGACAGCGGTCCTTCTGAAAACGCACCAGCCTCACAGACTTAACGCCAGAGGAAGTCATTGCCCACTACAGGCCTAGAAGGACAACCATCCTTTGCATCCGGACACACATTACACACAGGCTGACAGTACCAACATAGTGGACAACCAACATCCCTCCGCAGGCAAAGCTGCTGGCTATGCTGCACCTGTTGGCCTCTGGTACCTTCCAACCAACAGCTGCCAGAGTCAGAGGAGTCTCACTACCAGCCCTTTCTTAAGTTCATCACAACTGGCTTGGATGCCATCATCAGCTTGGTAACCCAGCATCTTCACTTCCCCCACACTGCGCAGGAACAGCTGGAGACCCAGCAAGACTTCTATGCCTTAACTGGCTTCCAGCACGTGTTGGGGGCAATTGACTGCACAGATGTTCTACTTATGCCCCCTGCCGACACTGCACACAATTAGTGCAACAGAAAGCAGACACATTCCATTAATGTGCAGGCAATAGTGGACCACCGGGGAGCGTTCACCAACGTCGTCACCAACTAACCAGGCAGTGTGCATGACTCCTACATCTTCTGACAGTCCATCATCAACCAGCTCTTCAAGGATGGCACCTACGGAGATGCACTGTTGGTTGGTAAGTACCAAATGAAAACACAACACACTTCAAATCCGCAATCATGCAACTCACACCTGTGGGAATTCACACGTTACAACATCACAGACAACATGCCAAACAACATGCCCACCTACCAGACACAACAACACAAGGAACTGTGGTAACAGGGGCCAGCCATGTAGACAAACCATCCACGTCATGGCACCTCTGCCACACAATAGCAGGATGTGGTGAGAGGTGGGAACCAATTATGTGCGAAGGAGGCAAGTGACCCATGAATAAGAATGAACACAATGCCAAGTGAGGTGGTGATGTGCTGGACAGACTCAAGTATGTAGAGCACAGACATGTCCATGTGGACATATAAGGTGACAATCATGTTACCTCAGGCAGTGCGGTAGACCTTGGACATGTAGCTATGTTATCCCCCCCCCTGTAAGCGTCAGCGGAGTGGGTTGGGCAAGCGTAGGAGTGGAAATTAATAGTCCGTGGCTCAGGGCGTCGTTCACTTCGGGATGGTCACCAAAGCAACTATTGCATGTGTTTCTGTGTCTGCCATATCCTGACCATAGGCCTACACAAACGTGGCCAACCACCTTCAACGGCCAATATCATAGTGTCATTGTCAGGCTTGTGGACATGCGCAGACAGTCATGGCAATGGTGTTTCTTAGGAGTGCAAGTGATGCAACCATGCAGCTCACATCCGTAAATGGGCTTGGGGGAGTGAGGAGCAGCTGTGAGGCAACGTAATACACATGTATGCCGCACATTTGCCACATGCAAGACATGTCAAACGTGAATCCCAAAGTCCCACACATCACACACCAATATACTAATAAGCCTGCCAACACAGAATGCAGAACCAACGATTGACACATCTCTCTCCCCTGTCACAGTTGATCAAGGATATGCACTCTGCCCGCGGATGATGACACCCCTCCGAGCCCCGAACACCTAGGCCCAGAGGCAGTACAATGCAGGCCACAAACGCACCAGGGACATTGTGGAGCGCTCATTTGGTGTTTTGAAGTCACGTTTCAGGTGCCTGGACATCACAGGTGGAAGACTCCTGTACAGCCAGCAAATAGTGTGCAAGATGATCATTGCATGTTGTGTGTTGCACAACATATCTGTACGCACCAATGCCCCATGGATTCATGTGCCAGATGCACCGGACAATGATGATGAGGATGAGGCAGGTGGACCACTCTCCAGTGCAGCAGCAGCAGGAATAGCCCGAAGGGACACTATCATTAGCAATTTCTTCACAGGCGCACGTCACATTGGGACTGTCCTTAGCAATCATGGGACAGGACAAAATGACCACAGGCACAGCATGTGCAAATAAATTCATTCCAAGACACATTCCCTGTGTGCATGTCACTCCTCTACATTAGCACACCACTCTGACAAGTGTAAGTGCAACATTTAGTGCTGACAACTTCACCAATGGCCATTAGATGGTGGCAGTGTCACCTCTGTTATCGGGATCCTGTTTTCCCGCAGACTGAACGGGGTCTTCTTCTTTTTCTTCTTCTTTTTCTTCTCCTTGCCCTTCCCTGACCCCGGGGTCCCAGGCTGGTCCTCCTTGGGGCTTGTGGGGTTCTGGTTGTCCTCTGTACTTGCTCCATCTACCTCCATGGTGCTTCGCAGTTGTTTGTCTTCTATGTTTTTTGTTTCCACTTTTATGCTGTTTTTTGCAGCCTGACTTGTGGGACTTGCAGGCCTGGGGCTGCTTATCGCTGACTTTTTTATCGCAGTTGGGCCAAACGCAACTTTTTTCGCGTTTGGGTTTGGATTTGTATTGCCGTCCCGGTAATGTTATCGTGGACATTTAATGCATTATGGGGAAACTATCGCATGTTACTGCAGTGTTGAGAATGTGACGTTGACACAGAGTTATTTTCCCACAATAGACGGCGATATGTGAAATTGTGTTAACCTATTTTGGTGATGATTACACGTTCTTGAGAATTTACCCCACAAAGTATTACTATGAAGGTTTCAATGTTTAAATAGAGAAATTGTGAGAAAACAAACCTGCAAAAGAAGCGTTTCCAGAAAAGCTAATCTTTGCAAAAAAATACTTTTGGCGAGAGAAATCTCTCACAGAAAAATAGTTTTGCACGAAAATCGTTCCTCAAAAAGTTTTGGGAAATATTTTTGTTCACAGGTGGAAGCTGGGTCCAGCGTTTTTTTAATTTCGCAAAACTTCTCAGAAAAAAATGAATGGTTCTTCAATCACTGCATGCAGCCCTGTCAAAGCCCGTGCTAAATTCGACCTGGGGTTGCAAATCTCTGTAATGCCAACATTACAGGCGGCCAGTGATAAACAAGGTGCAACAAATCGTCTCTAAGCATGCGGGCTCAGTCTCTGGGAAAGGCACACGGCCGACTGACAGACACACCGGCATGGACGCATAGCCCGCATTCTCCCTACCAGATGGCTACCAGGTCATTCTTCAAGCAGAGTCAATTTTGGGTTTTCGGTTACTGTTTCCTGACGAATTTTTGAATGCAATGATTAATGCTTTCGCAAAAGCAGAAAGATAACAGGGAGAAACCTCATCCACACAACCGGCAATTATCGGGTCACAAAACAGATGCTCGGCCTCAGGAGTGGGCTTGGGAAGAGCTGTTGTGTCTTTATAACTACTTTCCCAGTGTATTCTGGGGCCACGTTTCCGCTTGTGGGAAAAAGACATAAAACTGTAAATTCCAAAATGTCTTTGCTGGTAGCAGATCAGATTTGTGAGCGCAACTCGTAGCCTGAAAGTAAACATGTTCAAAACAGCTTTACGAGTGGGAAAGGTCAGGACTTTCCCGCCCAGATGGAAGATGGCGCCATTGGTAAAGAGCCACTCATTCCAGTAGGAGAGTGACGTGGCGCAAATCAGCAGATTTCTCCACTGTGTGTACCATGGGACTTATTTACAAGCCCCTTGCGCCGCCCTTACGCCACTTTTCACATGTTAAAAGTGACGCAAAAGTGGAGCAAGGGGCTTGTAAAACTGCCCCATATATTTTACCTCATTAATATGAGGCCCTCCATGCACAGGATTTGATTTACCCATGTACACTATACCTTGAATTGTGCAGGTCATTACCTAAGAATTCGCATAGGTTCCAGCCGAGATCCATAAAATATGTGTGTCAAAATATCAGGGCAGATTTACAAGCCCCTTGCGCCGGCCAGTGCGTCAGGAGGCTCACCGGCGGCGCAACCTGCTGAGTGATATTTACAAGCACAAGTTAAGCCCCCCTGCGTGACTTTACCTGTGCTTGTAAATATCGCCCCTTTTCACGCAACAGTTTGCGTGTTTGGGGCGTGACATGGGTGTTGCTGTGGGTATTGCCACGCAACAACCATGTCCACTGACGCATTTCCAGATTTACGAGCAATCGTAAATCTGGAAATGCGTCAGAATGCTACGCCCCCTGAGGGTGGTGTAGCGAGTTGCAACAAGGGGAAATGTTTTAGTTTCTCCTAGTTTTTTGCCTCTTTCAATGTGTGCTGCATTCTACAGCATGCATTGGAAGAGGAAATCACCTCAATTGATTGATTTACTATCTCCCCATAACGCAGGAATCCTTGCACCATAGTGCAAGGGTGCCTACGCCGGCGCATGGCAGCAGTTTGTGCATAGGGGGAAGCACAGAGATGCAACCTGTTGTTGTAAATGTGTTTCATCCCTGTGCTTCAAAACTTACGCAGCACGACACAGCAAAATGACTTGCGGCACTGCACTGTGTTAGTTTCTTGTAAATCTGCCCCCATGTTTCCTATTTTGGTTGGGGATGAAAACATGGTGCTCTCTCCACTGAATGAGTTCGGGAGGGAGTTGATGTGTCATGTTGTTCATGACAAGACGCATGTTGTGCAAGCAGTGCTTAATTTGTAAAATAATAAGTGCCAGGGCTCTGACCTGGAGGCCACTGCAGCTTGCACCACCCATCACAGTTGTTATCGCTGCAAAACAACTAGTAACCATCTCTCTCGTATGTGAATGCGACAGTTCAGATTATTCCAGGTCCCCAAAGCTAAAGGAATGGCTGTGGAGGCAGGTATGAGCAATTTGAATGTATTTTGCATTCCTAAACAACTGTTGTGCTGGTCATCTCTAAATTAGATGGGCAGCGCCACCGCGTGGTAGACTGTTCTAAATATGATGTTGACAAATAGGTGCAGGTGCCGAGCACCGGAAATCAATTACCAGTGCGCACCGGAAACCAATTAAGTACCGGCAGGGGCGGATTGGCACTGCGGGCACTCTGGCATGGGCCGAAGGGCCGGTGTCCCAGTGCACTCTGTGGGCTGGTATTTTCCCCCTTTACCAGTCCACAGAGTGCACTGACAGGGAGAGGAAAGCAGCTGCGCTGTCCAGCTGTTCAATAATGTTCAGCTGTGGCCTCTCCTTGACCCCCTGCCCTCCCAAGCAATCATGCTCATGGTGGGCTGGGGAGGGGTGATTGTTTGCCAGATTCGGCCTCCCTGTGGGCCAGGTGTTGCTCAGGCCTATGAGCCATTTTCACATCGGTTCCCCTGGGGCCCACGCAGCCCAGAAACAGTGCTTGCATTAGTCCTCGCCCACAGCCCTTCTCTTTCAGGGCATAGTGGGTGAGGAAGAATGGGTCTCACTATGGGGGCCAGGTGATGTGGGGAACTCGCACCATCTTCACCTTAGCCCCCCCATTCTCATGGATGGCCCAGAAGCTCTGTTTTTGCTTTAACCCCTCTCCTGGCACACCATTGCCCTGAGGCAATGAAGGGCTGGGGAGGGCTGAGTAATTTACAAATAGCTGGGGCATCACTGTTTTTCAGGTGCTCCTGCGCAGGAGGGCTGGGGAATAATTTTTTAATAGAAAGGGGCCTCGCTGTTTTCAGGTGCTCCTGCGCGGAGGGCTGGGGAATAATTTTTTAATAAAAGGGGCCTCGCTGTTTTCAGATGCTCCTGCGCTGGGGAATAATTTTTTAAGAGAAAGAGGCCTCGCTGTTTTCAGGTGCTCCGGCGCTGGAGGGCTGGGGAATAATTTTTTAAGAGAAATGGGCCTCGCTGTTTTTCAGGTGCTCCTGCGCCAGAGGGGTGAGGAATCATTTTTTAAGAGAAAGGGGCCTCACTGTTTTTAGATGCTCCTGCGCTGGAGGGCTGGGAATAATTTGGTAATAGAAAAGGGCCTGGCTGTTTTTCAGGTGCTCTGCTTGTAGGACATTGTCACCTTGGCCCTGTGTCCTTCCCAAGAACAATATCCTCCCACTTACATTCCTTGTGTGTTTCATGAAAGGGCACGCCCTTGAATGTGGGCCACCCCCGTGAATGTGGGCCACGCCCCGTGAATTTAGGCCACGCCCGCAAATGTGGGCCACTTTTTTCGTCAGTGCCCGGGCCAAATTGTGATCCCAGTCCGACCCTGAGTACCGGTGCTGAGCACTGGAAAGCACTGGCTCAAATTAAGCACTGCATGCAAGCATCATTTTGAAAAACATCTCTGCATGAGGCTGCAGGGCATCTTAATACCTCCTTCACTCTCCTGCGTCTCTTTCTTTCCTCTCTCTTTCTAGAGGTTAAAGCGCACGTTACATGAATGTATATCAGGCGATGTGTTGCATGTCCCCTCAATTGCACCTGCTTTTTTGGCATTAACTTTTGGGGCAAAGCCAGATCACAATATTTTGATGTCATGTCCTGCAGTGCTCCTTGGCACGAAGTGGTGCAAAGGTGTATTTGCCCTGTCAAAAGATCACCTTTCCAGCGCAAAACGCCTTTTGCCCTGGATAGTAAATACCTTGCACTGCTTTATGTTGCTTTGCATAATGTCACCTTTCTTCTTTGCCTATTTTTCTTGACAGGGTAGTGTAGGCTGATTTGGTAAGTGCTTGCTTTGATAACTTTATTTCGGTCAAAGACCATAAAAGTGCAATAAAATATGTACAAGCACAGTAATAAAACCTCAGAATTAAAAAGTTATTAAACTTTGGTTATCAAAGGAATAATAAAGGATAAAAGCAGTAGTCCCTTATTTCTTGTGGATAAATACAGTTCTTCTCCGCCACATGCCGAATAGAAACCGGGAGACAGCAAAAACAATGAGAGGGGCAGTGCCATAAGTTAGGACTCTACAAGCATGTACACAGTGTCTGAAACTCAAGTTTTTGCATAATGGGATGATCCAGCACTTCCGGATTTCACTGTATGCTGGGCAAAAAAAGAGGATATGTATAATGTCTTCCCTGGCGTGATTACAGGCGGGGCAGTTAGCCTTCGTCGTTTTTGCCCATCTGGATGTGAATGCCCCAACCGGTAAGGAGCCGTGCCTCAATTGAATATATAGTTTTCTTGCCAGTGGAGGCTGCACCAGGTCCAAAACGCCTCCATCCTATATTCAACTTTTGTTATGAGGAACTCGTGGACAATCTGCCCCGGGAAGTAGAACAGTGTAGCAGTTTGAGGTTATGCGATTTTACAGCTGCCACCAGTACAGTCCTTTGCATCCTCCTGCAGCTGTCCTCCGGTGTATCCCAAAGTTGGGGGAGACCAATTTGGTAAAGGAGAGTCTTAACATGTACCAACCAAGGTATATTCTTGTTCTTTAGCTGACCCCAAATAGTATTGAATTCTGCTCTAAACGGTTCAAGCTCCGGCACAGACCAGAGCCTTCTCCAATAGAGCAGAAGTCGAACTGCCACCAGGTCAGTAATAGGTTCCAGACTCAGGTCCAAGCGTAATGGTAGCAGGGGCGTGCTTCGTGGCAGACCAAACAGATGTCGCATGAAGGACTGCTCACCTTTCATTAAATTACATGCATTAGTGTGTCCCTAGAGTTCAGCAGCGTATAAGGCTGCAGACCTGACCTGTGTTTTGTATATCTCTAGGGCAGGGGTAGCCGGTTTAAAGATTGAGGCACTATGGAGATTTGGTAAGTGCTCCTGGATAGAACAGGCACTTTATCTTAACTCAACATCTGTGAGCAACATAGCCAATCCTGCTGCACCTGATATCAATAACCAGGGTAAACAAGTCAAAAGTGTATTATATCTTAATAATTTTGAATGGTGTGTACGGATGACAATTAATTATGTAAACGCACTAGTTTGAACTGATTTGAGCTGATAGCTAAGATTTGCTTATACGGCATTCACAAGCTCCTCATCCCAGTATCTCTAATTGAGGTGCCCCTCTCCTCACAGACACAGCCTGACCTAGCAAACCTGAAACTGTTCTCCTTCTACTCTCTTTTGGCCCCTCCCATTTAGACTCTTCTCACTAGGGCCATAATGGGAACAGAGACCCCAAGATCATCTTATTTTTTATGTGTTCTTCCATAGAAGCCACAATGTGGACCCTGCTGGGCCAGAGTAACTTGACAAACATTTCTTTTATCTCTTCATTTTTTATACTTTGTATCCCATATGATTTTGAGGGACCTTGTCAGCAGACTTTTTGAGCAGTGCTTAATTTGTAAAAAACATAAGTGCCAAGGCCCTTGTGAGGAGACCACCACAGCTTGCACCACTTTTTGCCACTGCCAGTGCTGCCCATGACAGTACCTACCAACTAATAATCGTCACTCTCCTACAGGTGTGGCATTTCAGACTATTCAAGGCCCAATGGCTTGGGTGACAGGTATTAGTTGTTGTTAATGTACATTGACTTAATAAACTACTATTGTTCTGCCCATCTTTTAATTGCACAAACAGCGCCACCATGTGGCAGCTGTCATAAGTGCCCCTTATCCTTAGTTTGCAGATGCCAGTGAATAATTCATGGTTGATTTCCCCCCTTTCATTCCTTTTTAGGTCGAGCCTAGAGCAGTGCATGCGCTGCTTGCTCGACTTTTAGTAAAGGGGTAAAAAAAAAGTGCTACCAGAGGCTTTAGCTAGCCTCAAGCTTGCATGCACGTGCACGCGCACGTGCACAGCCGCCATCTGTCTCCTCCGTCTCGGGTCATTAGGTTGCTTGTTTTTATTTCCCGTGCTTTCCCCTCTACCTCCGTCCCGGGTTTGTTTTAATTTGCAGCACGAGCACGCACTTGTTTGCGTTAGTTGCTAGACAGAACACCAGCTTTTTCATGCTTTGACGTTCGTTCGGCATTTAATTTGGTTTAAGCATTGCTTAAATAGGTTTACAATTGTTATGCAATATGCTTCTGAGAACCTTTTTTTTTCTTCTTTAAATCGGTTTCATGTTTTTATTTTGTTTCGTATCCGCATTTGGCATTTTGTGCTTTGTTTAGGATCGGCATGTATTTGCCTTAACACCAGCGCACATATTTTCAGTCGCTCTGCTCCAGTTTTCGAACAGCATTTAATTTGGTTTAAGCAACTTTAAATTTGTTTACAATTGTTATGCAACATTGCAAAGCTCAGCAAGCTGTGACTGATCACCAATTTTCTTTTAATGAATATTTGTATAATCTATTAAGGTGGTTTTCCCTAACCCGAGCAATTACTCAACATTGCCAGACTGTAATGGTGACTGCTTTTTAACTCGGGTATAGACCATACAATAGTTCTACCTCTATCTCTATTGCTGCCAACTATTTGAACACACGCCAGACTGCATTTTTTTTTTTTGGGCATTACATAAGTAATAAACGGCGGGCGCGAGAAAAGAAAGCTATGTACATTCACTTTGGCATAGATTTACAGCACTTGAAGGTACTTGTAGTTGCTATGGCCAGACATGCGTAAGCCTAACTTGTTTACCTATTTTAACTGTTTTGATTCACACAGTTCAGGAGCATTCAGTTCACGCGTGCAGGCAAACAAGTTTTAACTGGAAATGTAAGTTTTTAAACAAATTTTACCAAAAAAAAATGAAAAAGGGCCACTTGACTGCCTAGAAACTGAACTTGCTATGTTATTGACACTGTTGCAGCCCTTACAGTATATCTAATGCAGTAACGTGGAAATTCTTACCTTTTGGGCATAATTGTAGGGGGATATTATGAACAGAGCAGCTGAATTTTAACCTGGGAACCCATCTTTAAATCATGACAGGAGGCTCCGTATGTTGTGCTTTTGGGCAAATTACTTAATCTCCCCCTTCGTAAAAATAAATGTTTTTGTGTGTAATGTATCTGGTGCTCCTGAAAAGTGTGCTGATTCCTTTGGCTTCAGTTTGCGTTTTAAAAAGACTCCCCCAAAAAGCAAACTCTAGAGGATTTTTGTTTTAGGGAGAAAAATTATTACGTATATTAAAACAACAAGTTATTGGATTACATTTGGTGTAGAGAGGTGGAGACGCAGGTTTCAGTTAACCTTTGCACATCAATAAGCTTTATTTTGTCTCTGTTTGTCTCACTTCAATGTCAGTTGTTTACACTTCTTTTACATGTTTTTTCTGAGCTACAGGATGGAGACAGTCCTGCTGTAATGAGGCACAACAATTAAAAGCTATATCTAGTTTTTTTTTATATAGGCCTCTAATTGGGATATTTTCAACATTTATTTTTCCGGTATGCTACTCTTTTTTCTCTCAGTCTCTACTTTTCTACCTTCTCTCTTTCTGTATCTCATATTTACCCACACACCCATCCTCTATTTCAATATCTCTATTTTAATATCTCCTACATTGACTTTCCATATAACAAACCCTATCTAGTCCCCCTCTTTTACTTTCACGAATTCTCGCACTTGCTTACATTATCTCACTTTCAACAACAAAAACACACACAACTCCTTTATTTGTCTCTCATTTCAAGATGTTGAAAACATTGCCAGCAGCCACACTGCTCTACAACATAGCTTAAACATATTGACTAAGCCAATAGCTTTAGCTAAACACGTATAAGATCACAAAGGCGAGACCTATTGGCTATGCCAATGCTTGTTTTTCCTTCTCCACGAGGTACATGGGGGCAGGGAAGAACTTGGGCCCAAATTTATCGAGGGCTCGTGTTGCCCTTGCGTCACACAAGGTAATGCAAGGGCACCTTGCGTGGCTCTGTGTGGCATAGCAAACATGAAGTAACGCAAAGCAACGCAAGTCACTGCCTTGCATTTCTCTGCCCTGGGAAGGTGATCCATGGGTGGAGCATAGGTGTTCTCATGCATCCACCAATGGTTTTTGACCAGGTAGTAAACCTGGGAATGCGTCAAAATGGTACACTTTCCCCAGGGCGTCATAACAGGTAGAAATATGTTTATTCTTCGGTCACAAAAGCAATCCTACCAGTAACGCTGGCACCCTTGCATCATGGTGCAAGGTGCCTGCATTGTTGCTCGGCAGCTACAAGTGTGCCAGCGCAGAAGGGGAGCAGAAATGAGCCATATTTAAGTAAATATGGTATATTCCTGTCCTCTCCATTTGATGCATCAGTTTCTTGTAAATGAGGGCCCAAGGATTTAAGCAGTTTGTGGTAAAGCCGATGGTGTGACCATGTATTATAAAGACTAAAATACTCTCAGCCTCTGTGTTCTATGACCTTATATTTGGTCACATAACTCCTCAGAGACTTGCAATATCTGTAGAATGTACGTCAGGGGTTCCTTTATCCATTACATTATAGTCAAGTAGCAACATATCTAGAGACCTGTAATAAGAAAATGAAGTAGTTGCTCAATTGCAATACTTATTACCATTTAGTTGTGATATCATAATGCTTGAAGCAGAGCCAGCAACCAAAAGGCAAGTCAAAGAGCATTGGTACAGCTGCAGTTTAAAGAATAAAAATGAGAACCTGGTTGCCACTCTTGAGATGTGTTTTTCCAAAACAAACAGTGATCAGAATAAATGCTACATTTATGGCAACATATTTATTCTTTGCACGCTATTGGGCATTACAGCAAAAATAGTTTGTCACTGCATCTTTCTACCCATTCTAAGTTACAGCAATGCTTAGTATGACTTAGGTGAAAGTCAGCGATGGCCCCCATTAGGGTGTCAGAACGTTGCCCACACTGCTGCCAGTGCAGCAAAAGTGAAGAAAAAAACAGGAATAAAATGAATTTATTTTTTATTTTTCACTGCTCCCAGCCCAAGCAGTCTTTGGGGGCATTGCTGCTGACTGGCAGATAGCTGGGTGGAGAGCATGCACAGGCCTCCTGTGCCTGCTGGAGCGTTGAGGCAGCCAGATCCAGCCAATCCTGGCGCTGCTCGCATGCTGCTCATCTGCAATATGAGAGCAGAGTCAGGAATTGCAGACGGGAGTTGCCTGAGGTTTCATGAGGTGCCGCCACGCTAACAAAGAAAGATAAAAACAGGGAGGAAAGCAAAACGCTGGAAAGTACATTTTTCATTTTAAAAAATGATCTTTTTCGCTCCAACTGGGTTTGTATCTTTGTCTCCTCTACGCCCCTTCATTGTTGACAGTCACCGCCCACCACTGGTTAAACTGCTTCTAATAATTATTTTTGCAACAAATTAAAAATAGTTTTTGGCATGTTTAATTTTGCACTACAAATTCGGCAACCATACTAGAGCAAGACATCTAAGATTTCAGCTGTTTGAGTGAAGGCTGATGGTGTGACCATGTATTATACAGAATGAAATTCCCTCTGCTGTATAATAAAAAATATACTGGAAGTCACCTAAGAATTCCATGACCTTATAAAGGAACTTGGCGTCGACATCATTTCTCTGACCTGTCATGGAACCCCTCAGTAACTTACAATATCCTTATAGCACATTTTACCCCATAGATGTTTCACAATGCACAGTGTAACCCTCACACTAAACCTAATTTTACATATAAAGCAATGATAACTCTATCTCTGTACCATGTTATAATCCTATCTGTAACTTTAATTCTAACCTTAACTCTAAACCTGGCCCTAATTCTAAACCTGGGGCAGTCAGAGATTACTGGGTTGTATCTGCGGTGAACACTGTTGTTTACATGACGTCACCCAGAACATCGGATAGCATGACATTCCAACTGGTTTGGACAAATACATTCTTGAGCTCCTAACTCCCTTCTGCTAGCCAGGACAGGGAGTAAAGTCTTATTACAGGATGTAAGAGTAGGCTTGGAGCTCAGACACTGTGTGGTGCAGTGGTCTACGCATACAGTAATTGGGTGGGTTATGGAAACTACAAGGTGATGGGAATGGAGTACATGTAACTGGCAAGTGCATTGTACAGTTGTGATTACATATGTATTTATATACTTTATTGCATATCACCATACAAGTTGGGCACATTGAGACATTACTCTCTGTATGTTTGAATTCAAAACAATGGGGACGGCCTTAAGAGTTGTACCTAACATACCTCAGTGTGCACAAGCCTGATTTCGTCAATGTAGAGATCCTCTCATCCTTCCATGGACTGGACCGGATACATTTAACATGTATGAGGGGGGTCTGGTTTATCCAGAGCATCCTACTCATGGGCTGTTCTTGAAACTAGGGAACTCACCAATGACCCAGTTATCTCCGTTTAAGTCAGTCTGGGACAATGCAGGCCATGTCTGCAAAGATGATCTCCCTTTTAGTTTAAATAGACCTTTTCAAACATGTTTCATAAATTTCCAGCATTTTCTTAAAGATCTGTTTCCATGTGGCATCCTTGCAGCAAATGTATAACTTGGAGTCCACACTCTCAGGACCAGGAACATACATTCAGTTCTGTAACTCGTTCCCTCCACTCCCCTCATCTCACTTCTACAATGGTAGCAGAGGATGATTCTTGAGCAGTAGGAGTCTGACCGGAAGCGCAATGCAGGTCTCTATTCAGTACTACTCAGTCACCCCCCTCCTTAACGTGGGATTACGGCTAAACAGCAGCTGGAAAATTCTCTTCAGAATCTTCTAGAAGTACAGACATGCACTCAGGCTTAGGTTCTGTCAGGAATACACCCATTCCAACCAAAGACAGCAGGGCACTGGACTCAGATGATAATCCATCAAACCTCCTGTGAGGACGTTTCGAGAGATACAGGTGAAACAACATACCGGATAAGTCCCCGAAGTTGAAAAAAGGGCTTGGGGTACAGGAAAGGTGAGAGCTGGAATACTCCACTTCTGCTGGGAAATACTACAGGAGACCATTTCAGCACATACTGAGTGGATGGTGCCATAGAAGGTACCTTTAGGGTCGGGCGACAAGACCTTGTAACAACAGATAGCACTAAGACGATTAACACATATGAAGAACAACATGAAAGTCTAAGTAGAGAAGGAAATGCCAAGCAGGCTCACTGGGGACTTCAGATCAGCTCGTAGTAACTAGTCCTGAAGTCACCGGGAAACTCCATTGAACCCATAAGCACCAGCTGGTGGTAAGTCGATAGGTCAGCTGCCCTGATGGAACAAAGTAGCACAATATAGCATTGTGGTGTTGTGTGATTATGTGCAGTAGGACCCTTGTGGTCCTACACAGGTTTCTTACAAAGTTAAGTAATCAGTTGGGAGGTATTTGGGGTGTGTCCGGGATTGGTCAATAAAGTCTATGACTCAGTGAGTTCAGTTGACGGCTGCATGTTAAAGAATAAAGATGTATTCCAGAGCTCTGTGTGTGGTTTAGTCATTTGCGTGCTCCAGAGCTGGGGTAGATGTTACAACTGGCGCTGGGTAGAGTATTTGTACCCAACAGAAACAAGTCTGCTCTCTATGAGAGTTTGTCGAGGTTCAGCAAACTGCTCGTGCATGCCAGATGTGCCCCAAGAAGCAAGCTACGGTTGGCAAATGTGAAGTCAAAGTGCCGTCTAGCTGGTACAAGTCCCATGTAGGAGATGAAGGCCCTACAGAGGAGTCCATCCAGAAAACCTGCCAGAAACTTACTGGTAAGTCCAAAGGAAGAGAAACAATGACACAGTGTAACACAGACCCATTTTAGAAACAAAGCAGACATGCTAAAGACAACAAAAACCAGGTATGATGCACAAAGCTGAAGGCAGTAACAAACAAATATGAGAGACAAAACCATTCAACAGAACGCATAGAAAGAGGAATCACCTCTCATGATTGTTTTTGTGCAGGAAGGTGCATGTCAGCCAATTGTGTACCAGCACAGGGGGGAGCAAAGGGATCCTTCATATCATTGAAGATATGACGCATCCCTGTGCTTTGTAAGTGACGACTTGCAGCACTATGCTGAGTGACTTAGTTGTAAATAAGGACCTCAGTCTAGAAAAGATACTCATGGCTGTGAGAGCTAAGGAACATACAGATCCACAGGCTGATGATATGGAAGCTGGACTACCTAGAACGAATTAGCATTAATCATGAAAATTAAGCAGAAACACAAAGTGGAGGCCTATAAGACATCTATGAAGAAGAAAAAATTGTGTTTCCGGAGTGGATTCTGTTTTCTACATGAACACCATTTGACAGATATGCAAAGGCATCATGACAAGAAGAGAAACTGGGTGCCAGAAAGTTCCAGAAGCAGTCTAGCCACGATCACAAGGATAAACGGCAACATCAACTGAGGCAAGTAGAGACTAAAGAAGTCGATCATCACCAAGTTCATCTTCCAAGAGCTCTTCAGCATCATCTTCGGGAGATAGTGAAGATGATGGATTTGCAATGATGATGTCAACCACAGAAAGACATGCACATGCAGGATTGACTGCTTGCAAGAAAGAATCCAAGTCAAAGAGAGATCGCCACGTGAAGCGACCAGTGTCCCAATGTATGCTAAAGGTAAATGGCTGTCCTACAACTTTCATTATAGACAGTGATGCATCGATTAATATCATGCCAGCAGAAAAATAAAGAAAACTGTCTACAGTACCACTTCTTACACCATTGAAAACAAAGGTTTGCACATGGGCTGCTTCAAAGCCATTGCAAAGTCAAGGATCATTTGCAGCGACCATGAGGAATAAGAAAATGACAGTACAAGCACTAATTCATGTACTTAATCGAGTGCATGTTTACTCAGTGTCAGCACTGCTGCTGACCTGGGAATGATAACCATCAACTACAACCTTAAATGCACATTCTGAAATAGTGAAATTTCCGTCATTGTTTCATGGACTAGGGAGACTCAAGACAATGAAGGTGCAACTTCACATTAATAAGGACATTTGTCCTGTTGCTCAGCAACGCAGTCAAATTGCTTTTCACTTACAGGAGGCTGCTGAGAAAGAACAACAAGCATTATTAAAGCATGACATCATCTAGCACTCTACTAGTCCGACGCCATGTGTTTCACCCATAGTTGTAGTGCCAAAAAGGACAGTGGAGAAGCAGTGTGCATCTGTGTTGAAAAGCATATAAAGAGGAAATAAAAGCTGCTCAAGCAGCATACTTCTCTGACAAGATCCTAGCTTCAAAATCTAAATCCAGGGAAATCTTCCAAACTTTGCAAAAACTGACAAACCCACCCCCCCCTAGTGTATATGAGGAAAAATCTGTCTCCCAATGCAACGACCTGGTGGAATTTTTCTCGGCCAAAGTAAATAAAATATACACTTCCTTCCCTCTCAGCACTACTCCTCCGATAGCTTAGGATACCATCAGGGGGTCAGACCTTGGGCTAGCCTCTCCACCCACACTTGACCACTTTCCCTGCATGGATCTGGAAGTGGTAGAATTCATGGCTTGGAAAGTAAAATCCGGTTCTCCAACCGACCCGGCACCTCCAGAGGCCACGTTACTCGCATCTCAGACGGTCCTACCTATCATCAAGAACCTTCTGAATGCCTCCATTGCTTCTGGTATTGTCCCTCCTGCCTGGAAACAGGCAATGGTCCGAGCACTGATAAAAAAGCCAAACTTAGACCCATCGGACTTTGCCAACTATCGTCCAATCTCACTGCTTCCCTGGGTGAGTAAAATCGCAGAGAAATATATCAATCTCCAGCTGGTTAGCTTTCTTGAAGACAACCAGCTGTTAGACTCCACCCAGACAGGGTTCAGGCCTAAGCACGGAACAGAGTCCGCCCTCCTAATGGTCATCGAGGAGTCCAGGAAAATTCTTGATCAATGAGGATCAGTGGCAGTGATCCTCCTTGATCTCAGCGTGGCGTTCGACACGGTCAGTCATAACACCTTACTGAACCGCCTTTCGAGCGTCGGCATTGTGGACAAGGCCTGGCTCTGGTTAAAATCCTTCCTAAGCAACAGGTCGTTCCAGGTGTTTGACGGACAGACAGTCTCCTCCAGCATACCCCTGAAATGTGGAGTCCCCCAGGGCTCCTCTTTAAGCCCCGCGCTTTTTAATATCTACATGAGGCCACTGGCTGAGGTAGTTCGTCCGTATGGAGTTAAGATCATCTCCTATGCGGACGATACCCAGCTGGTGGTCTCACTAGCGCAGGAGGCTCAACATCCATTCTCAGGTGGACTAACAAAATGCTTGGAGGAGGTGAAGGCCTGGATGACTCTGTCATCACTAAAGCTCAACGGTGACAAAACGGAGCTTATGCTCCTGGGCCCGGCTGATCCGACCTTCTTCAACTCACTATGGCCCACCTGTCTTGCCCCCCCCCTCCCCCGGCTCCGAAAGAAAACATCAAAAGCCTAGGGGTATGGCTGGACAGGAATCTCTCTCTTAACACTCAGGCCACAAAGCTTTCCGCCACCTGCTTTGGACTACTCAGGACATTGAAGAAAGTTCTTCCTTTGCTCCCAATGGAGGCAAAGCAAACAGCCATACAGGGCATAATACAGTCACGACTGGACTCTAACAACGCCCTCTATCTAGGTGCCCCAGAGTACACATTGAAGAGACTACAACTGGTACAAAATTGTGCTGCCCATACTCTACTGCAAATACCTCGCAGAACCTCAGTCAGTGAGGCACTGACCAGCCTACACTGGCTTCCAGTGCGTAAGAGAGTCACTTTCAAAGCAATGTGTATTGCCCACCAGGCCTTCTGGGACTCGGGCCCCAAATCACGCGTAGCCTAGTTAGTCAATATCGTCCAGGCAGAGACTTGCGCTCTAGCCAGGCTTTTATGGCAACAGTCCCTAGAATTAAAAGGACAAGATCAGGCGGAAGGATGTTCACCTTCAACGCCTCTAAGATCTGGAACTCCCTTCCTTTTCATTTGAGATCAAACCCTGACCTCGCCTCCTTCCGCAAACAATTAAAAACACATCTGTTCAAATCTCCTTAACAATTCAGCTCCACCCCCCTCCTCCCAGTCTGCTAACCTCATTCTTATTTCCATCTGGTTCCTCTAGCGCTTGGATGCCTCAGGGCAGCAATTCGCGCTCTAAAAAATCCATTTTCTAAAAAATCCATTTGCATTTGCACCGGCCACCAAGGCAATCGAGAGAGAAAGACATCCAGTTCCACACATAGTGGACATGATATTACAGCTGAATGGCGCCAAAGTCTTCTCCCATCTTGATTTGAACAAAGGATACAATAAACTCGAGCTGGAAGAGAACTGCAGGTACATCACTTTTTCAACTCATGCAGGTTTGTTCAGATACAAAGATGTGTTGTCCCCTGCAGTTATCATTCAGGATGTCATTCGCTGAATAATTCGACCTGTCACACGTGTTTTTAACTGCAGTAATGATATATTAGTGTGTGGGGCAACATGAAAGGAACATGACAAAGCTCTGACACAAGCATGCCATTTGTTCACCAATGCAGGTCTCACTTAAAATGCAGAAACATTTGAGTTTCACCACACCAAACTCAAATTCTTTGGACAGGGGTGCTTCCTCTAATAGGACATTGGGGCAAAGCCCCACTTATATATTTGTGCCCCAGGCCCCTGTTTGAGGCCCCTCTATCATTAGTATTAAATGTAAAATACAGTATAAAGTATTTTCCCTGGCCGCAGCGGTCAGCTTTCTTCTGCCATGGGCCAGTTGTTTTAAATTCCTGAGGAAGGTGGGAGAGGTTTACTGACAGCCACTGTGAATCACAGAAGTGTGAACATGATTGCGCTGTAGTTGCACCAGTTACTCACTCTTTGGCAGTGCGCATGCTCGGTTGCTCGGCAGCCTTTCTGCAGCCAGCCTGACATGCACTAGAGATCTCCCTCACATGCTAAATTAGTGCTTAATTAGTGAGCTGTGGGGGAATAATAGCTGTAGCCCTTAGGTCTACTTATGAGCACTACCTTCGCCTGCCCTTGCCAGTCCTGACACTGCCCTCATGCTATGTTGATAACACATAAAAGCAAGAGAGCAGCGCCTGGATTGGCTCTCTGGGATGCAGTTAGTAGGGCTCTCTGAGGTAGGGCAGGGGTTAGAGGATCCGACGGGGCTCAAATATGACCAATCACTGTATGGCTTTATTTAAAGTCATTCAGTGATTGGCCTCTGTAGCATCGTGCTACAAATAAAGACAGACACTGTTGGATGTTTGACCGGAGCTTTATTGCATGCTTCTTGTGTCTTCCCTGTCCCTACTCTAACTGTCCTCTTCCTGTGTCCACTCCTCCTCTTCCTCTAGCCCCCTAGCTCCGCCCACACCCAGCTACTAGACTGCACTCCAACATTACATCTCCCCCCTTGTTAACGAAATGAACTTAGCGTCTACCATATTTAGAGTTCCTGGGCAGCCATACAAGTCCGCGGGCTGTTCGCTTGAGATATATGGACGTATCTCAGTTTGCGTTGTGTGGCCTTCTGCCTCCTCGACGAGAGCATCTTTTATTACGAGAGTACATCTTTGCACTTGCGCGACTTCTCGTGTGATGTGCATATGTTCAGATTCATGATGTTTGTTTCTCAACTTCTGAGTGATCCACTGTCTTCAGTGTCTGAGGTGCCTATGGAGAGTTCAGTTTGATATCGGCAGTCTGTCCTCTTTTGTGACTCTTGCTCACGTGACGCTCGGCCTCTTTTCCGAGGGGATGTTGTTCTGGTTCCCTTCCGAGTGTCTGCATGTATTTTTACTTCCTTTTGCCTTGTCAGGTCAAGAACAACACGGTCTTCCTGTCTTGAGTCTGGGATGCCAGCCGGTAGGGCATGAACTGTGGAGATCATCTCGGTATGGCTTAGAGATTGATTTGCTGTCTCGGGTTGTTTCTCCCACTCCTGCTCGCGCCTAGAACAGGTAAACCCTGGAACCGGCTTGGTATTTGTGTGTTTCGTTCTTATCCGATGATGACTTGTCTCTCTTGACATGTCCGGCTCCCTTTGCAGATCGACTGGTTGGTCCATTTTTATTTGGGTGCTAATGGCCACGATGTCTGTTTTCCTTTTATAGGACCAGGACCTTCGAGTCAACCTCGCTGCCCCTATCCGGGGTGATGGTGTAGTATTTGTGTCGCGATGCACCTGTGATTGATATGACAGGTTGTCTGGTGGAGTGATCGAGTGTGCATTGACATTAGTGTGAGACGTGTCACTCTTGACGGGAAGAGTGTCCCTTGGTTCTCTGATGTGTTCGGGTGCTTGGCGCCATGGCCGTTGTCGGGACCATGACTCCGTCGACTCAAATGATCGGACCGAAATGCTATCTGAATCAGAGGGGTTCTCTGTCACTTCCCTCTGAGAATATTCCTTTGAGAATGTTGCGCGTGGCCGTTGTCGGGACCACGACTCTGCCGACTCAAAGGATCGGACCGACGTGCTTTCTGAATCAGAGGGGTTCTCCGTCAGTTCCCTCTGTGAGTGTTCCTTTGAGAATGTCTTAACAGGTGGTCTTCGGAACCGGGTAGTCCGTGACGAGCTGCTTTTCACCTCGGAATTGTTTTTGAAATGCTTCTCTGTGTGTCTTTGTTGGAACATCTTCAATGTTGTCTCATTTGGGAGGTTGTTTGATGATTCCGTGCTTGTTCCTTGTGCTTGATCCCAAGCTTTTGCCTCTTCGTCCTTCTCGCCTGAGGTTAACCATCTCCGCTCTGTTTCTTCGTTGTCGCGGGGCCCATGGATCTTTTCTTGCTTGTTGTTGTTGTGGAGGACCAGTCCGTCTTGTGCGATCTGGTTCTCCTTCCCGATTGTTTGGTGCTCTAATATCTCTGATCTGATGGTGCTGTGTTCTCCTGCCAGCTGTTTCCTCGGACTCATCTTCACTCCTTGGCGATTGATGTTCCGGCGTCGATTTCCGGTGTTGACCATTGCGACCCCTTCTTCTATGGTTTGTCTTTCTCCCCCACTTGTTGTGCAGAATGCCATCTTGTCCAGGAGTGCAATCTGCACAACTGGACGCTCCCTCCTCATCAGAGTAGCGTGTGTCATACTTTGAATGACTCCTTCAGGTACTCCTGGGGGATGAATAACTCCTGGGAGTTGTGATTTGGATGGTTAACTCTGAGTAATCTTTGGTTGATTCTGAGTAGTCAGACGCTGAGTAACCTGACTCTGAGTACTCCTTGTCACTTTCCTTGTCACTGTGTCTCTCCCGTTGTCTTTTTGCTGGTCTGCCTTCTCTCTCTCTCCTTTTATGTTTGTTTGATTTCTGAGTTCTCTCTTCCCAGGTATCTCGAAGTTTTGCACTCAGGTGCACATCCATCGATTTGTCTCTTGCTTGGACTTGCATTCCAATTTCGGCTTTCTTGATAATTTCCTTTAGCGACCAATGCCCTCTCAGTATTTTGTGCTCTGTTTCGGGGTTTTCACAGCCTTCAATTATTCGGAGCCGAACAGCATCCTCATTTGTAAACGTGTTGAAATGGCAGCCTTGTACCAGACTTTGCAACCGAGTGATGAAATGTGGCAATGGTTCGCCTGGTTCCTGCCGTGCTGTGTTGAAGACCATGCGATTATGATCCACATCTGCCTGTGCATTGAGATGGGCACAGAGCTCCTCTTGGAGTCTATCATAGATGTCTGCTTCTTCTTTGGAAAATGTTCTAATTGGGCATCGGCCCCCAGGACCCACCAGATGGAGGAGTAGCACCAGACATTTTCTTTCTCTTTGCTCACCGTTGGCTTTCAAGAAATCCTCCAATGCTTCCAGCCACCAGTGCCGTTTGAGGCCATTGATCCAATCGTCAATCTGCGCCGCTGGGGGCGATACTTCAATGTGTGGAGTGAAACATTGAGCTACGTCTCCTCCCGCTATGAGAGACGGAGGTTCTGATCTGTCGTAGACGCAGGGCATTGTGCTGTTCACTTTTCTTCGGGTTTTCCTTTCGACTGTTGCAAATTCTCCAGTCACATTATCGATGAGACAGTCTAGTGTTTGTTGTGCTCCTTTCGGGTTTCAGTTGCTTCTGCTTGTTCCACTATGTGGTTGTCTCTGCTTGTGTTTTAGCTTGAGCTTGATTGTCAGTTCTTCCTTCAGTTCACTCATGTTTGGTCAACATTGCACCCTTGAATTTATCCATGGTTAGCGACAATGTTGAGTTTCACTTGCTTGTTGTATGTGTTTATTGGCTACTTCACACTTGCTTTGGCTCGTGCTCGTTGCTGATTCCGTTGTAATTATTTATGCATTGTCTTTATTTATGTTTGCTTGTTGCTTCTTTTATTTTATAGACACGTGTTATTTCATTACATCCGCCACTGCGCATTCGCTTGCGTTTCTCACAGTTCGTGTTTCAACCCGTGCTGACATTTATTTGTCAATGCTTGTTTGTTACGTCACTCTTGTGGTTGCTCTTGCTTGTTAGTTGATTCACTCTCATGTTTGCATGTGATTATTCTGTTTTGGTTGCCAAGACTTGTTCATTGTTGTCCACGCACCATTATCCACGCTTATTTATTTGCCTTACCAATGCCTATTTCTTTGCATTTATCAGTGCTTTTTTATTTGCACATACCAAGGCTCGTTGACTTGCATGTACCAATGCTTGTTTATTTGCATGCACCAATGCTTGTTTATTTGCACGCACCAATGCTTGCTTGCTTGTCTTTGCCAATGTTTGTTTGGTCTTCGCCAATGCTTGTTTATTTGCATATACCAATGTTTGATTATTTGCTCCTATCAATGCTCGTTTGTTCTTCGCCAATGCTTGTTTGGCCTTCGCCAATGCTTATTTTCTTCCTTTGCCACGATTTATCCAATGCTTGTTGATCTGCACGTATCAATGCTTGTGTCTCTTTGCATGTATCAATGCTTGTTTCTTTGCATGTACCAATGCTAGTTGGCTCTTCGCCACTGCTTGTTTCCGTTTGTCCAATGTTTGTTGATTTGCATGTATCAATGCTCGTTTATTTGCATGTACCAATGCTTGTATGCTCTTCGCCAATGCTTGTTTGTTTGATTTTATCAATGTTTGTTTCTGCTGGTTGCCTGACCTCAGAATGGCCACCTTCCCACCTCACAAGGGGATGTCTCTAACAGCCTGACTCCAAGATGGCCCCCATTTTGGAAATCTCGCCCTCCACGAGATTTGATGCCATTCACTCTCCAGGCTCTCTCCCGGCTCACACGTTCCCTTGGCACTCACCGGCCGCCGATTTCTTCATGCAGCTCACCCTCAGCAACTCCCCAGACGCTCCTCGGGCACCGGAGCAGCCAGACACGATCACGGTGAGCTCCCGATTTCACTTTGTGGCGCGCATGCGATGTCCCACGCATCGGGGGTGAGCTTTTCTTCTGTTTGGTGCGAACAGCGCTCTTGCTTCTGGGCACACCCACGGGGCTTCCGCAGTGCCCCAGGCGCCTTCTTGTAACCAGGGTATTAGGCAGGATCGGGGTGGGCTCCCGATTTCTCCTTACTTTTAAGTTCCCACTTTTCTTCACCGGCAGCGTGCCAAACCTCACGCATCGGGCGTGAGGTTTTCCGACCTCGGATCTCCCTTGGGCTCCGCTTTCAGCGCTCTCAGCAGCGCTTGGCAGGCGATCTTCGTGGGGCAACGTCCTCCACGCTGAGGCACTTTTCTCTTCTCTTTGGGGCTTGGCAGAGTCGGGGTGGGCTCCCGACTTCTGCTCATGCAGCGCTCACTAGTTTTGCACGCTTCCCGCGTGAGTCGCGTTTTGGCGCGAAGGGTGTCTCTTCTTCGAGCGTTTTAACGCTCGGTGCCTCGGCTCCCTCTTGGATCCCTCTCAACTGCTGGGGGAATAGGGTCACCTGCTGCCAGCTTCTCTCTCTCGGGCAGCTCCATACAGCGGCGGTTTCTTCTTCCCGGCGCCGCCTGGGACAGGGCACTCTTGTGGGGTTCTGTGGGCTAGGTTCATGCCCATCCCACCCTCGTCGCCAGTTGTAGCATCGTGCTACAAATAAAGACAGACACTGTTGGATGTTTGACCGGAGCTTTATTGCATGCTTCTTGTGTCTTCCCTGTCCCTACTCTAACTGTCCTTTTCCTGTGTCCACTCCTCCTCTTCCTCTAGCCCCCTAGCTCCGCCCACACCCAGCTACTAGACTGCACTCCAACATTACAGCCACTGCCGTTGCTGGGACGTGCTCTAGCTCTTGACACTTCATGCTGAATTGTGTGCATTTGCCATTACCAGCACACAGCATTTCAGATGCAGTGCATGCAGGCAATGTCACCATGGGTACTGCATACATGGCACCAGTCACATGATGAGGAAGCAAAGCGGTGGAGTGTAGGAGAGAGGTATATTATTTCCCTTTGACCTCCTCTCCTCGTCAGAGTCACCACCTCTCTCACGCTCGTATTGCATGCCCGGCCCCGGGCCTGGCCTCAAGGCATCAGCACTTTGGAGTTGGAGACAAGGGGACATATTTATAGTAGAATGGAGAAGCCTAGCGTTAAGCAAACATTGCTAACGCCATGCTTCTCCATTCTGAAAATGAAGTGTTGTGCCATATTCACAAGAATGCGGGGCACCCCTGCATTTCGTAGAGCGCTCGCGCTGAGTTCAGCTGCCTAGCTCCAACACAATCACACTTTGGCCATAGTGCAAGGGTGTCTGTGTTGGGGGGAAGACATAGGCAATTTGCTGTTTCTATGTGTGCTGCACAAGGCAGCCCACATGAAAACAGCAAAAATGAGAAGAAATAAAGCATTTCTCCTAGTTTTGCCTGTTTAAGACCAGGTTTTCCCTGTTCTTAATTTTGGTGCTGCCTCCTATTTATGCTGGCCTTGTAAATAGGGGGCAGTGTCAAAATGAGCGGGTGTTGTAGTGGTAGCCCACCACAACACCCAGTGCCCTCCCCTTTCACGCTTAATACAGTGTGAAAGGGTGCCTTATTTACAAGGCAGCGTTAAGCCACGTTAAGTGGCATAACGCTGCCTTGTAAATAGGGAGAGGCCGCTTTCGCCATCACAACTTCACTGAAAGTGACGTTGTGGTGGCGATAGGGGCTTGTAAATATGCCCCACAGTGTGGCGTAGGCTTTTGACACATTTCCAGGTTTGCAAGTCCTTGGATATCTGGGAATGTGGAAAAAATCCATGGGTGTTGATTGGGATCACCCACTGCAACGCCCATGGAACACCTCTTTGACGCAGAGTAAGTTAACGCAGCATCTTGCTTTGCTTTGCCTTAGTCCACATCTACAAGGCCATGAAAAGCCACATAAAGTGGCCCTGCATGGACTCGTAAATATGGGTCTGCAATAAGTAGCGCAATGGCTGTGCAAGGTTTCTCATAAATATGCCCCCAAATCTTGACATTTATATTACAGGGCATATTTACAGGCCCTGTGCGCCACCGTAAAGTCAGTTTTTGTGATGTTCCAGTGGCGCACTGGGGTTACCCATTTCTCCAAGGCTAGGTAATGCCACCATGCATGGCTTTTTATTGCCTTGTAGATTTGGAGGGAGGCAAAACGGCGCACATCACTGTCTTGCCTTACTCTGCGTGGAAGAGGTGTTCAATGGGTGTTGCTGTGGGTGTTACCTCTCAACACCCATGGAATTTGGGGCTGCCCCAGATTTACAACATGTCATAAACCTGGGGCAGCGCCAAAAGCTGTCGCCTACCTAGAGCAGTCGTAACAGGTTTTTACCTCTTTCCACATGTACAGCATTCTGCAGCACACATGGAACCACTAAAATATCTCTTGTGGTTGTTTTTGTGCGGACGGTGCCCCTTCCTGCACAAAAACAATTGTGCCAACAACACAGACACCATTGGACCATGGTGCAAGGGTGCCTGCCTGCATTGGTGCACGGCTACTAATTGCGCCAGCACTAGCTGAATGGACAGGAATGCACTGTCTCTTGTAAATTGGGTGCATTCCTGTCCTTCCAAATTGGCATAGGGGAGCGTAGCAAAATGACTTGCGGCACTGCTCTACGCCAATTCTTTAGAAATCTGCCCCTATGTTTCTCCCAGTGCCCCTAAGGTTCGAACCTGTAAAGTGACCAAGGAAGAGAGGGATACATTCTGAACCCACGCAGGCGATCTCCGGCACCCGACCCTGACATCTGGAACTGGGACAAACCACTGAACCCAATGACATGTGGGAGTTTTTTTTACTCCTTGTTTGTTTGTTTCATATCTAGTGTTTCAGAAAAAAATGTGACCCAAATTAAGAATCATCTTCTTAAGACCCGTCAGCGGTTTGCAAAAATAGCTCCTTCCCAGGGCACTTCTTCTGAAGGGCCAGTAACTGGAACCAGCTGTGGCCCAGATGCTTTCCTGCAGCCCCCAGCCCAGACTGGTTGCCAAGAATGCAGCAGGCCTGTGACAGTCGGCCAAGTGGAACTCGGCAGCCAGTGGTCAGTTCAGATCATTTTTAAAGCAGACTGGGGGGCACACGTGGTGGGGGGTTGCTGGCTTGTAGTGGGCATCTCATAAAGTCAGCACCATCCCACCAGCCAAGGCCAAGCTGGCGATGCCACCCCACAGGGCCTCGTTTTTTTTCTCAATGTGGATGCACTTTGAGTAATTTCCCAAATAGTTTTATTCCCCAAGAGGGAAACGGACAGAAGAGGGAAAAGTGAAAAAACACTAAGCTATTGCTAAACTGGCAGTGTGGGTTTTTGGAGTTCTTTCGCTCCGCATTCCTGCTTCCTGCACAGGAAAGCAGCCGTGGGAGGAAACCAAGGTTTGGGTTTTTTTCATTCTTCCCAGAGTGTTGATGGATTTGTTGATATTAAGAATCCATCTTAATCGTTCCAATGCTTGGAATAGATGTGTTCTTTTCCCAGGACTGTCACGATATATATTTTTGGGGAGGGGGTGGGGGAGGGGTGTTAGGTTGGTTCTCAATGTAAATGTAAATGTATGTATACTTGTAAAGCGCACTGTTACCCCATCACTCGGGGCATCCTCGTGCTGTATACCGCTGGGGAACCCGTCCTGGCTTTCCCTGTGAGATGGTCTCTCCTGGGCACCCCCAAGGTGAAGCCAGGCATCCCCAATGCTGACAGGGCCGTTGTGGAGATTAAGCAAGCTATTGCCCAGCGTTGCAGAGTGGGACCCATGGTTAGCGTAGGCACCGAGGCGAGAATTATCGAGTCCGCAGACATTGGCCCAAGACCCTGCCGCGTCGGGAATTGAACCCTGGTCCCGGGCCGATCTCTGCTTCAGGGTCTGCCGCTTCTAACCAGTGAGCCACACTTCTCCACATGTATGTATGTATGTATTTTATTAATATACTTCTTGATATATTTAGGTGCTCTGTAAAGTGCTGACATGTGACATGAAAGCAGGACATGCTGCCATTGGCCAATCAAGTAACTGGGAGTTGAGGCACGAAAGGCCCCCCTCAGTTATTCCGGGGAAAGACAGACAGAGGGAGTGAGGTTAGTCTTGGGGCCTCATTTATGGGATTCTGGCGTTGGGCAGTGCAGCAAGGTGCTCTGCTGGGCTGCCCTACGCGAACGTGAAAGGCCAAGAATGCACCTTATACATCCTGTCCTTTCTCCTTGTGCTGGCGCCATTTCGGTAGCCTGGCACCAACGTAGGCACCCTTGCCCATGGTGCAAGGATGCCTCAGTTGCAGGTAGGATTGTTTTTGTGCAGGGAGGGACATCTTCCTTCAAAAAACCCATCCTAACAGTGATCTTCCTCTTTCTATGTGTGCTGCACAATGCAGCACATTTAACCTCTTCCATGCTCGTGACGGAACCGTTCCGTCACGAGCCACGGGTGGGCTGTGCTGGTGACGGAACGGTTCCGTCACGGCCCTGCCGCCGCGCCTGCGCGGCGCGAATTCCGCGCCTGCGCTAACGTTCTAAAGAACGGGCGGGCCGTGACGGAACCATTCCGTCACAAGCACAGCTCACCCGCGAGCCATGACGGAGTGGTTCCGTCCCAAGCACGGAACCGCCGCGCGGCCGCCCCACCCCCTTAGCGCTTAGGGGGTTAAAAAGAGTTAAAAACAAGGAGAAATGTATCCTCGTTAAGCCTCACCTCGGGAGGCGTACAGATTTGGCACTTTTCTAGGTTTAGATGATTTTGTAAATCTGGGGCAGCAGCAAAATCCATGCGTGTTGCGTGGGAAACCCACAGCAAAACACCCATGGAACGCCTCCCGGGTGCAAAGTAAGGCAACGCAGTGATTTGCGCCGAGTTGCCTTACTCAAGATTGAGAGCCCTGAGTCACCTGAGAACCACTTTATGTGGAGGAAAATGGATGCAGGGCTCTCATAAATAAGATCCTTAGGGAATACTCACCAAAAGTTCATGCAGCACAAGGCAGCAAGCAGAGTTTCTGCACTGCTCTGCGTGAACGGGAGATAGCTGAACAGCGCGTTATCTACTAAGATACGATGCTCTTCCGTTATCTACATGTGCTGGCGCAATTGAGGTTGCATAGCTCCAATGCAGGCACCCTTTCACTGCGGTGCAAGAGTGCCTACATTACAGGCAGGATTGTTTTATTTAAGCAAAGAAAGCTTCCTGCACAAAAACTATCCTAAAATGCTATTTCCCCTTCCTATGTGTGATGCGAAATGCATCCCACATAGAAAGAGAAAGGGACCCTGTCACACAATGCAGTGCAGCACCCAACGGCACTGCACTGCGTGACGGGGTAAGAGGAGGGAAGCACCATATCTACATAGATGTGGCACTTACCTCCCCTCTCAATAGAGCTGGTGCACAATCAGGCTGCTGAGAGCCACACACACCCTCGGCACTATAGGGCAAGGGTGTCTGCATGAGTCTAGCATAGGTTTTGCACTGGAAGTGTGTCCTTGCAGTACAAAATACAATGTCTAGAAAAACTGTAAACCTCTTTCCTCTTTGTATGTGTACTGTACAGTGCAGCACACATGAAACTAGGAAAAGAAAGGAGAAATAAAAGTTTTTCTCCTTTTAATACCTGCTGCAAAGTGGTGTTATTTTTTGGCTCAAAATTCAGTCTACTATTGTTAGCAGCCAGAGTGTTGTGTTGAAACGCATTGATGGTAACATGGGAAAGCCCATGTACCACCCATGTAATGCCCCTCTGATGCAGAGTAACAGAATGGTTTGCCTTACTTTTAGGCAACTTTCAAGTGCAAAACAAGTTTTGTGCTGGAAAGCAAATCCAATAAAACGTTTTGCACTGGTTTGCGTCACTTTTGTGATGCAAACCCAGCGCAAAAGGTTTGTAAATCTGGCCCGAAGTAACAAGGAGAAATAAAGCTATTTCTCCATGTTACCGGGGTTGCAAACCATTTTGGCACAATCCCAGGTTTACTGATGTCCGTAAATCTGGGGTTGTTCCAAATTTGGTGGGTAGATGGATGGGCCTCACACAGTCCACATTTCACTCAGCTATCTATCCTGGTCCTCTGGTCAGTAAAATCACAGACCCTATGGTCTCACAGTATGCGCGACTTCAAGGGTGCGGCCCTCCAGCCTCCACGGATCCTGGAGGGTAATGGGCTCAAGTCCTTATCAGGCCTCCTGAGAGCAGCCATCTTACTTAGGAGGATTGCACACTGGCACACTGGATGCCAAGACTGCACCACAGCCCCATTTAGAGAACAGCCTTCTAGGAGCAAGCCCTGTGCCAATGTGCAGCCAGTGATAGCACCAAAAACTGGCACTCCCCTGCCACCTAGGACGTGACACTCCAATGCAGATCTAAGCATTTTACTAGTGTCATGAGCTACTTCCTCTGTTTCTGGAGTTAAACAGCTACCTGGGAGGAGAGCTGGTCATGAGTCACATTACTTATCCTCAGGAAAATGGTTACAAATAGGTCGGCGTAGAGCCAGCAAATCACAAAATGGATGCATTGAAAAGAGTCGCCATTTTAGCTACTTCCTAGGGTTAGTATGAGAAGAGGATGTGGGAGAGAACTATCTCACAGATTCACTTAAATTCCTCTCTGCATGTACAGCCTAGTGGTGCTGGAAAAGGCAACACTCCCAAACTGCGACCAGAATATTGGAATACAAGCATCTAAGGCAGGGCTTTGAGACTTTACAAAATGCATGCATGAATCTAGCTGAGGTTAGCCTCCCAGCACCATCCCTGCACATGTGCCTAACCTGCCCTTAGAGGGATCAAATAAACCCAAGCAAGTCCTTATCACCTGAAGGTGGATTGGCCTCAGAACAGTACCATCAGTGGGTGGAGCCACAGTTATTAACGCCATGCATTAGGCCGGAAGGGTGGAGTGGTAAAGAGCGAGCTGTGTCAGCAGTCACTGTCCTGTAGCTGGAGCATGGAATCGTTTGGTGATCATCTCTTTGCCTGATAAGGTAGGAAAGTTCCTTCAAGATGTTTCTTTCTCCTATAAACAGTTAGATGTCAGTGTCCTGAGACAGAGTTACTAATCATCTGCATAGCTAGCATTGAGTGTCATATCTAAGCACAATCAGTCCTAAACATTAACACTTTAGGTGAGGTGTAAAATCTATTTTGAATAGATTCCCTGCAGCGTTTTATTCCATGAAATGAAATAAAATAAGGAGTCAAGAGAGAGTTGATGTGGAAGAAGAGTGTCTGTCAGAGTCTGGCGGCCTAGTCCTGTATTCTGATGGTCCGCCCTTACCAGGAACATCCATGATGGGGCAACACACAAATGTTCCATGGTCTGTTGGCACCTAGTCTCAACTCGCCCGTCTGTACTGACCTGCTTAACTGTGGGCCCTGGGCACCAGAGCAGAGCAATAGATGCAAAGAAAATGCATCTTTTGCCCAATTTGGCAATTCTCTGGCATATGTGTGGACTTTGGGCCTGATTTAGAGTTCGGTGGATGGGTTAATCCATATCCCTTCGCTGTATTATAAGTGTCATAGGATATAATGGAGACTCGTAATACGGCAGATGGGATATCTGTCATGTTTGGGGTGGAGTAACCGGGTCAGTGAAACTCGAAATCAGGCACTTAGCCATATTCACAGTTCTGGGATTAAAAGTATCCATCAAATCTCAGGATATCATGTCCTTCTTTTTTATTCCTTTTAGGGGCACTTCTGTCCTCCCGCAGATGGTTATTTTTGACTAACCAAGTTCTGATGAAGACGTTAGGATAAATTTTATAAGGTTGAAACATGAACAAAAACAAGTGGAGTAGTGCTTTCCCAACAATTAATTGGCACATGCATCAAAAATGAGTGATTTCCTGATTCCTTGTACATACCCTATCCCTCACCACTTGTATAGATCTCTCTGTACAATACATAACTATTGTTTTTTTTTCACAAGAACCTACTTTTGAACTTTGCACAGTCAGTTATTACATATATATATATCAAATTAACTGTAAAATGGACAACCTAATTGAATACAATTATATAATCAATTAATCTGTTGTCATTTTTCATTAAGCAGAATTCCCAAAACTATTGCATGACTGATTTTGGATTTCAGAATAAGCGATTCCAATGAAAATATATCACCTTAACTGTAAAGTGGAAACATTTAATTCATTGTGTCTCAACCTTTAGTTTGATTTTTTGGCTGATGACTTTAATCTGATGAGTCACGTTTTGTTATAAGTTTCTTTAAATCAGCAAAGATTTTGTTTCGCTAAGGCTTTGTGTATCACTCAGGTCATTTATTTTGTTAACCATGGACATTTTGTCCGGACACCCCTCCACTCATGTTTCCTATTCAAAAACCTGGGCTGTCTTCCAGTCAGTTTGCTGCATTTTTCCTCAGCAGCGGAAATTGAGAGCCCTACCCCACCAGAGAGCATGGAATCAAAGTTGGGGGGTTAGAGAATACATGTGACTTTAACCGAAAGATTTACCCAGTCTGGAAGAATGTTTCAAGACCTACCCACAAAGCCTCTTCCACACTATGAAAAAGCCACTCCCTACTCAAGAGGTGCTTGCTTCCTGCCTATGTCTGGGCTTCCTGCACCTGAGCTTGACACACCGTTCTGAATAAGACTGAAGATACCAGAAGTGAAGGTGACGGCGACACTTGGGGCCAGTTGTACTAAGGTTTGCATTTCTTAAATAGCGACTCCATAGTAATCACTATTTAAGAAATGCAAAAGGATATGGACAACATTTGTGATTCCCTAATAGCGATTCCTACAAATTAGGAATCGCTCTTATGGAATCGCAAATAGAATTCTTCCCTATGGGCGAAACAGGAAATGGTTTGCATTTCCTAAATTGTGGTTTGCTAATAGGAAATCACAATTTAAGAAATGAAAAGCCAAGGGTGCCTCTTGGCTTAAGGTCCCCCTGGAGACACCCCAAATTTCCTAGTGCACATGTAAGTGCACATATGCCCTAGGAGCTTATGTGCGCTACATGCCACAATAAAAAATTAATTTTTAATGCATTCTTTTATTTTGCACATGGTTACCTTCGACTTGAAGTGTTTTGTAATTGCATTTCCTAAATGCCCAATGTGCTTTAGGAATTGCAAATAGGTAATTCCTATTTGTGATTCCTAAATCGCGGTGACAATTTGCGATTTCTACAGCGTAGAAATCACAAATTGTGACCAGTTTTGACACTTTGTACATCTGTAGAGGCCATTTAGCATTTCTTAACTGGCCAAAATAGCGATTCAACCCTTTATGAAATGCTAAATGTCTTTGTACATCTGGGCCTTGGTTTCATGTTATAGAAGTTTATGTCATTGTCTTTACCAGAAGGGTTTAGCATTCTGATATTGTGTCCAGGATTTTAACCTGGAGAGACCCAAGAGATGTTTTGTGCACCCTAGACAGTGAATTTCGTTTTGTAGGCCTTTGTTTTCTTATTGTGCGAGCTTTGCTGGGAACTGCTCAGCAACCACACTCCAGTGTCTCATCACAGCCAAGACAGAATGAGTTAAAGAGATGAAAGTGACTGCTTTGATCTTTAGTTCATAGGCTTACCTTTTTCTCAAACGGATCGTGTGTGTAATATGTATGTGAGTAACTATAACACCAGTGTAAGCAACGATTCAATTTAATGTCAACGTAATATAGTTTGTTTTGTGTTATATAAATCAAAATTATGAATGTCACTTATTACATAAATATATATCAAAGTAACTGTAAAATGGACAACCTAATTGAATACAATTATATAATCAAATAATCTGTTATCATACATTTTTCATTAGCAGAATTCCCAAAACTGTTGTACGGCTGACTTTGGATTTCAAAATAAGCGATTCCAATGCAAATATATCACATTAACTGTAAAATGGAAACATTTAATTCATTGTGTCTCAATCTGTAGTTTGATTTTTTTGCAGTTGAGTTTGATCTGATCAGTCACGTTTTGTTATAAATTTATTTGAGTCAGCAAAGATTTTGTTTATTTTATATGGACAAAATGTGTGATTCCCTAATAGCGATTCCTACAAATTAGGAATTGCTCTTATGGAATAGCAAATAGGAAGTGCCATATAATTCTCGCCTATGGGCGAAACAGAAAATGGTTTGCATTTTCTTAAATTGCAATTTTCTAATAGGAAATCACAATTTAAGAAATGCAAAGCAAAGGCTGCCTCTTGGCTTAAGGTCCCCCTGGAGGCACCCCAAATTTCCTAGTGCACATGTAAGTGCACATATGCCCAGGAGCTTATGTACGCTACATGTCACAATATAAAATGAATTTTTAATGCATTCTTTTATTTTGCACATGGTTACCTTCGACTTGAAGTGTTTTGTAATTGCATTTCCTAAAAGTCCAATATGCTTTAGGAATTGCAAATAGGTAATTCCTATTTGTGATTCCTAAATCGCGGTGACAATTTGCGATTTCTACAGCGTAGAAATCACAAATTGTGACCAGTTTTGACACTTTGTACATCTGTAGAGGCCATTTAGCATTTCTTAACTGGCCAAAATAGCGATTCAACCCTTTATGAAATGCTAAATGTCTTTGTACATCTGGGCCTTGGTTTCATGTTATAGAAGTTTATGTCATTGTCTTTACCAGAAGGGTTTAGCATTCTGATATTGTGTCCAGGATTTTAACCTGGAGAGACCCAAGAGATGTTTTGTGCACCCTAGACAGTGAATTTCGTTTTGTAGGCCTTTTTTTTCTTATTGTGCGAGCTCTGCTGGGAACTGCTCAGCAACCACACTCCAGTGTCTCATCACAGCCAAGACAGAATGAGTTAAAGAGATGAAAGTGACTGCTTTGATCTTTAGTTCATAGGCTTACCTTTTTCTCAAACGGATCGTGTGTGTAATATGTATGTGAGTAACTATAACACCAGTGTAAGCAACGATTCAATTTAATGTCAACGTAATATAGTTTGTTTTGTGTTATATAAATCAAAATTATGAATGTCACTTATTACATAAATATATATCAAAGTAACTGTAAAATGGACAACCTAATTGAATACAATTATATAATCAAATAATCTGTTATCATACATTTTTCATTAAGCAGAATTCCCAAAACTGTTGTACGGCTGACTTTGGATTTCAAAATAAGCGATTCCAATGCAAATATATCACATTAACTGTAAAATGGAAACATTTAATTCATTGTGTCTCAATCTGTAGTTTGATTTTTTTGCAGTTGAGTTTAATCTGATCAGTCACGTTTTGTTATAAATTTATTTGAGTCAGCAAAGATTTTGTTTATTTTATATGGACAAAATGTGTGATTCCCTAATAGCGATTCCTACAAATTAGGAATTGCTCTTATGGAATAGCAAATAGGAAGTGCCATATAATTCTCGCCTATGGGCGAAACAGAAAATGGTTTGCATTTTCTTAAATTGCAATTTTCTAATAGGAAATCACAATTTAAGAAATGCAAAGCAAAGGCTGCCTCTTGGCTTAAGGTCCCCCTGGAGGCACCCCAAATTTCCTAGTGCACATGTAAGTGCACATATGCCCAGGAGCTTATGTACGCTACATGTCACAATAAAAAATGAATTTTTAATGCATTCTTTTATTTTGCACATGGTTACCTTCGACTTGAAGTGTTTTGTAATTGCATTTCCTAAAAGTCCAATATGCTTTAGGAATTGCAAATAGGTAATTCCTATTTGTGATTCCTAAATCGCGGTGACAATTTGCGATTTCTACAGCGTATAAATCACAAATTGAGACCAGTTTTGACCCTTTGTACATCTGTAGAGGCCATTTAGCATTTCTTAACTGGCCAAAATAGCGATTCAACCCTATATGAAATGCTAAATGTCTTTGTACATCTGGGTCTTGGTTTCATGTTATAGAAGTTCATGTCATTTTCACTCTGTAGAAATCGCAAATTGTGACCGCGATTTAGGAAAGGAAACTACTTGTTTGTTCTCTACTCTGAGCTCTACGTCACGCGCTTCCCTGGGTTCATGAGCTGCTAGAACCCCATGTCTCACTTGTGTCGGGTGGCTCTCCAATCTTTGTGGTTGACCACGCCTTCCTTTTCATTTGTCATTTTCAGATGTTAGATGGAGGATATCCCTCCATTACTGTTGCCTATTTTCCATCTAGGTGGACATTGAGCGTAGAAGTTGACTACGAGCATGCAGAAGCCTGAGGCTTCGCCTTAGGTTATGGATCATTGATACCAAAATGTTTAGGACGGCTTCCTGGGATTTGTCTGAGTTCCAGTGGTTGTATCCAAGGCATATGATTAGCTGATGTTCTGATGAGTCTGATCGGGGGGAACAGCCTTTCCTCGCAGCCTTTACCACAGGTCTTTACCACGCAGATAAGTATTTGTACCTTTACCAAGCTGTAGTTTACCACACAGGTAAGTATTTCTTTTAAATAACATACTTTTTATGTTATTAAAAATAGAAGGTTATGGGATGGGTAGAGGTAAAAGGAGGTAGGGTGAATTGAGGGTTGAAGGGTGGGTAGAGTAAAGGGAGAAGAGGGTGACTTGAGGACTCGGTGGGTAGAGGTAAAGAGAAGGGAGAGTAATATGTGATATCTGGGGTGGCTAGAGGAAAAGGGAGGTGAGGGTGACTTGAGTGTGCAGGGTTGGGTAGGAGTAAAAGCAGGTGGTGGTGACTTGAGGATTCAAGCGTGGGCAGAGGAAAAGGGAGATGAGGGTGACTTGATTGGATAGTATGATAAGGGAACAGCCCATCCTTTTACAGCATTGCATGGTACTCTCTGTTATTTTATAGTATGGTATGATATGAGCTGTTATTGTATAGTATGGTATAACATGGTATGATATTGCATGGAATGTCGTTGTATTGTATGGTATGGTATGACCTATTATTGTATGGTATAGTACAATTTGCTTTTTTATGATATGGTATGTTATGGGCTATTATTATACATATTATTATGTGATGAGGATCGTATGGCATGTTATTGAGGTGTTCAGTCTTTGAACTGCTAACAACACACATACACATGTATTTAGGCAGGCACCAAAATCACCAGTTGGTACAATTTAAAAGCATATAACTTACTTTAGCTTTCCAAATTGGGTAGAAAGGCAGCATTATACGGAATGCAACCAAAAGTAGGACTAGTCATAAGCAAATGCACCTTCAGTGAATACTGCAACATGTAACATTATTAAATTTAATAAATTGCGGCTCGGGAAAGACTGGTTGGAGAAACACTCACTGGATAGTGAAGTTCTGGAAAATCTGAAAAACAAACAGTGAGCGCGAGAAGGGGCGGGTCCAAAGTAATAAAGCAAGAATGAAGGGGCAAAAAAACTGCAACAAAAATGAGACAGAATGGCATAAGAGTGTGTAAAAACAATATTCAAACCAGCAATGCACACTCACAAAAAAATACCACAATGTGAGCAATGTGGAAGAACATAATCAAGGAATCAGTCAATGCATGGTCCATACTCCAGGGAAATAAAACATAAACACGGAGACAAAATGAAGAAATATTGTGCAGAATCATGCTCACCAATGCAAAGGAAGAAAGTAAGAGTGACAATGATGCCAACTAATGGTAAGTAATGGGTGGGCTAAAAAACCCTTTTTAGGGGGTTTGGTTTTTTAGAAACAATAGATCGCCAAAGGCAACAGCACTGAATGCACTATAGAACATTCAAAACAACAGTTAAAGACTTGGCCAACAACAACTCCTGGTTCTGAGGCAAATTCCTTTAGGTGGCATTTCAGCATCCAAAGAAATGTAAGATAGGAAAATCCATGTTTCCATACAAAATAGTACCATGCACCATAACCATTATTTCAACAAATTACAATTCTGGCTATTTCTATATGTATCGCTAATATGCAATAGCTGCTGGGACTGTCATAGCTTGGCCTGCAGGTACAGAAATAATACAGGTGTAATTAGACGGGATTTGAATGTGTCCGTTAGACGTAACCACTGGAATATGAAATTCTACCCCATATAGCACTTCACAGGAAGGGCTAGTGAGGCTGAATTTGTTTAGTTGTGAAATAGCACCCAAGGCCACTACAATTACTGTAATTCACCTCACCAATTCTACCTCAGTATAGATCAACGACATTCATCATTTATCCGGCAGAAGTGGAACAACACACAAAAACAGCTCATGGAATTGTGGTGAAACCAAAATACTTCTGTGGGTGATCCAAGACGTGATTAACAATGACACAAGCCAATGGCTGAAGGTTCCAAGGTAGAAGAAGCCAATGGCTGACGGAGGCTGACCCAATGTCCCTTAAACTACGTAGATAATACAGTTTGTTCTCCAAGAATGCCTAGTGCCAAACACGTCAAATGTAAAATTGTCATCTCCTTAAATCCCTGAATACTGCGATCAACAACTAAATAGTGACCCTGCGCAACCTGAATTGTTTTCAGCAAGACAGTATTTTTTGTCAAATATTTTATTGAAATAAAAGACAATATACAATGCCATTGTGACTACCATACACACGTCTGAGTAATACACTGTTCACATATGATGCTTCCAGGATATGCTACACCAAGCAATGATAAATGAAAGCATGTTTTTATAAACAAAGTAAAAAGTAGGAGGAATATAAAGAACGGTGAAAAAAAGAACAATTATAAAAAATCAAAACAAGGGAATAGATGAGAGTGAAGACTATTGCAAATAGGTATAGAAGGTAGCTGTGGAAAAGACATGCACACCAGTTAAAACCAAACTGTGGAAAATACTAGAAAGAATGGATGATGTTTCAAACATACGTATATCAAATTAATTTGGTCCTTGTTGAGACCAGTCAGAGGAGTTGAGTCTTTAGATATCTAGACTAGACCATGGACTGCTTCTGCTTCAGTGTTCTCATTGAACAACCTGCTGCGTGGACCACCACATCTACGAACGTGGAATACCCATAGCCTCTCCCACCATGTGGGATGAGAAAAAGAAATGTGGGACAGATTTATGTTGGACTTGCGCCACGTTTGCGTCACGCAATGGCGGCGTAAACGTGGTGCATCCCTGTGACCTATTTACAACGTGACGCATCTAGGCAGATGCGTCACGTTGTAAAGCCCTGCGCCACATGTGGGCGTTCCAGCGCAGGGTGGGCATTCTGGGGCAGTTGGGCCTCGCAAAAGTGGCTGAGTGAAATCTACAAGATTTCACTCAGTCACTTTTAGGCCAATGCTGCGTCAAAACCCTGCGCCTGCTTGAAGCAGGCGTAAGGCTTGACGCAGCATTGGACAGAGAGGGCACCCCCGAACCTTGCTGGAGCTGCGTCGCGCTTGCGACGCAACTCCAGCAATGCGTCACCTTTACGGCACAGATGCGTCACGCATATGTGCCGTTTTTGCCCCATGGTGCGCCGCATTGTAAATGCAGCGCACCATGGGTGGCGGAGCTGCGGCGCACAATAACTGGCGCATCCCTGGCGATGCGCCAGTTATTGTAAATCTGCCCCTGTGTTTTTACAGCTGCACGTCACGGACGCCACATCTATGCAAATGGGCAGCTCTAGCAGTCACATTTCACCTTTACATAAAGCCATGGATTTGGCTTCAGAATCAATACCCAGATAGCAACAGATCAATTTAAGCATTAGTCATGTAGCAAATATGCAATTTATATCTTCCGTGACATCAGGCTAATAAGATTGATCCCAGCCAAGGTGCACATGCAGCTGAGTACCCTGGTCCTTGACACAATGCCAGAATACATCGGAATCTGTCAAAAACACTTGGATAGGTCAAAGGGTGTTGAAGGGCATTTATGTACAAGAAAGAACATGGATTGAATGAACATACTGGTATTTTTTGCCTTCACAGATTCGCAAATAGTAGGCCATACATCTTTCCAAGTCGCCACACTTCCCCTCCCTTCGCCATCATCCATTTCTTCCTAAGCAGGGACTCCAATACTATATTTTATTTGTCCAAACCTCTGTACATTTGGGAGACCAGGTGAAATTGACCTTAAAATATTTCTCCAACACAGGAGGAGAAAGTGACAATCTTGATATTGCCATTTTAGTTTCAAAAATGAGTAAAATGCAATATTAGATAGTCCTGTCTTACACTGTAATTGCACAAAGGACAAGTCTTATGTTATGTTACGGTTATTTTCTATTGTGCACGACTCACCCTTAAAGGGGTATATCGGCGCAGAAGCCTTCCGACAACAGGCAGCCGTCACAGAAAGAATCCCTAAAACAGTTCATTTTTGAGTAATTTCCAAAATTTAAAATGATCCAGGCAGTAACCTGTGTGAACTGGGAGGGCATTCCAGTAGAAAGGGGCCAGCTAGGAGTAGCTCTATGCCCTGAAGGAGACTTTTTAATCTGAGGGATTGTGAACAAACTTTTGTCTCGAGATTGTAGACCCTTTCCAGGACAGTAAAGGATGAGCTTCAAGGGTAAAGATTGAGGACTCTTCCCCATTAGTGCTTTATTCATACAACACATTTTGAAGACAATCCTCTTGCGGACTGGTAACCAATATAAAGAGTGCAGAGGAGGAGCAGATGTAGGTCTTGCAGGAGCATTACAAATATGGCGAGCTGCCATATTTTGCACCACCTGTAGTCTCGTCAACAAGGACTTGTTAATGGAGGCAAATAAAGCATTTCCGTAATCCAAGCGACTCACCACTAAGGCTTGGACTAGTATCATCCTTGTTGACGGAGGAATAATTGGAAATGTCCTTCTTAACAGGTATAACATATGGAAACAGAGCCCCACAGTGTTATGGACCTGATCTTCCATTGACAGATTGGTTTAGGTATACTTCAAGATTCTAAACAACTGTTTTAGGGGCTGAAGCTATACCAAGTTCCTCTGGCCACCAATCAGTAGCCCATATGATAAGGGCCTTTCCAAATAGCATAATTTCAGTTCTACCCTCATTCAGCCGAACACGATTCTCTGTCATCCAGACCGATACAGCTCTCGACCATCTGCAAAACGTTCTTTTACGACCCCCCAGGATATAGCGGCATGGATTAGCAAATTTAGCGACACAAAAATGGAAATTTAGCGGCACAAATATGGAAATTTAGCGGCAATTTTGCGGCATTTTATTTGGCCATTTTTCCTACAACAAACACAGATATCTTCGTTTTTTAGTTATTTAACAACATGAAGCTATGTATATTTGGTTTATTTACAATGTAGACACTTTGTTTCCCTCGAAAAGCATGTACAGATATTCGAGTGTATCTCTGGATATGGTTTGGGAATTCTCAACATGTGTCAAATCCTGGTGCTGGTCGTGGGGAAATGAAGTGGTGAAGTATTCCAGGGGAGTGACGTCATTGGACAGTCCGCACCATTGGTCTCTTGAAGTGCGTGCTCTGCTTGTTGTCGAACCAGACCTGGAGTAGGTGATGGCGTGACCGAGCGAGATGTCAAATGCAGAGTTCACCCGAGTCTACCGTGATGCACACCCTTTGGCTCACGGCCCTACTTATGCCTCGTCGTAATGGACGGTCAGGCGCGCAACACCCATTGGGCGCACGGGGATTTAGCCCCCCCCCCATCGTGTGTGTCAGCCCGGCCTGACACGTCTTCATGGGCTGGCGGCGTAATGCAGCGAATCAAAAAGACTTGCGTCGCTCCCCTACGCTATTTTTTTGTAAATTTTGCTGTTATAATTTACCGAATGTTTCTGTCCATCCTGGCTAACCTAATCCAGTGATATTGTCAACTCACATGCGTGATATAATAGCTCATAGATCGCTGTTGAAAAAACAAACCCGAGATAAAAGCTGATCTCGTCTACAGAATGGGTGTGTGCCATGTGCTTTCCAGTATGGGGGGTGGCTAATTGTTCCAGCCCTAGGCAGAGGGGTCAAAGAAGGGTTGAAAAACAAAGCCTCATTAACAAGTGAAAGGTCTTTTAATGACCTGTGAAGTACTCGGCGGCTGGCAGCTCGAAAACTGACTGCCTGTGTGTGTCCCGGGAAGCTGCTGACACACTGGAGTGCGGGGCGGGGGGGGGGGGGGGGGGGGGGGGGAGGTTATGGCTCACAGCCAAAAAAAGGCGTTTGTTTTGCTGTCTCCCGGTAGAGACACTTTTTTGTAAATATTGCGGCCAATATGGTTATTATCGCGGCCATCGCGGTAATCTGCCGATTTCGCGATTTTTTCGTGAATCGCAAAATCGCGATAAACTGGAGGGTCTGTTTTACAATGCTGCACGCACAGTCAAAAGAAATCAAAAGCTGTGTGTCATGCGCATAAGAATGCAAATCCAATCCTTATGATTTCACTATGCTGGCCCGGGTTGGCACGTAGATATTAAAAAACATAGCACTCAAACAAGAGCCCTGAGGCACACTCTTGCCCAACGGTACAATGCGTGATCTAAAAAAACCAGAGTAATTGTCTGAGTTCTATAAGTAAGGACGTTTTTGACCTATACCATAGCTGAACCACAAATTCCACACTCGCTAAGCCTCTGCAGCAGGCGAGTGTGTGACAGGCTGCGGATAAATGAAGCAATACCAACATAATGGGTTTGTTAGTGTCTAGAGCACATCTAATGTGATCAGTGACAGCCACTAAAATAGTTTTGGTGCAATAGAATGGAAGAAACCCTGATTGAGAAGGATCTAAGAGGTGACTCTCTAGCATAGGTCCTTCACCTGAATCGCACCAACCTCCCTCCATTCCTGCGGAGTCACAACTAGATTGTGCACTTCAATCAAATTATAGTTCCAGAAAGGGACCTAGAGTGTGACGTATATCAATGAAATGGCACCTAAAGGAGCTCTCTCTATTCCTTGCCACACAGGTTCCTTATCTGGGAGAGTCCATCATTTGAAACCATATCACTACATTAGTGAGTATCAGGGCTGGTTATTAATGTCTGCAAGGCGCATCGGCCCTCTTCATTTTGTAATGTATGGGTTCTTTTTGCAAAATTCTATGTATTAGGTATTAGTGTCCCACATAAATCACTTCTTTTGCTTGGCTTGTATGTCTGGTTCTTAGTAATCCAGTCCCACGTATGACAGGGACATTTTGTTTGCTTACAATTGGAAGTGACAGTTTTTTAACTTCAATTACTCCCTACATTACACCCCTTTCCTCCAAAAATGTCTGAAAGGCCATTTCTGTACATTTTCGTATGAGTTACAACTCTTTGCAGCAGTTTTTTGGGCCAAGTGGATGTTCTTATTTCCACCTATGTTCCTCCTTAAGCGTGCATCTCCACCGCACCCCCCCCCGCAAATCCACCCACCCTCTGATCTGTGTAGGCGGATGTACCATGTTACAACGCATACCATTACGCCTACCTACTGTTACAACGCGACCATTACAATGCATACCATTACAACGCATAGCGCTTTGAGGTGCTGGATAGCGGTAAGTATAATTTACTATTCTAACTCCAGTCCCCGTGGACACTAGGGAAGGTGTTGGATAGTAAATTATACTTATTCCCTATCCTAGAGCGCCCCCCCAGCGCAATGCGTTGTAATGGTATGCGTTGTAAAAGTTGCGTTGTAAAAGTAGGTAGTTGTAAAAGTTGCGTTGTAACAGGTGTACACCGTGTAGGCAAGATAATAGGCAAACAACTGCAGCACCCTGAGCCTTAGGGCATCAGCCTACAAATGTCCATTCATGAAAAAAATTATGCACCTGGGGCCTCATTTACTATATTTTGATGGAAGGCAGCACAACAAGGCTTCCTGCTATGCTGCTGTGCAGCACAATAAAAGGGCAGGAATGCACCATATCTACAAGATACCTTGTATTCCTGTCCTTCTCCCCTGTGTGGACGCACAGACAGCAGTTGTGTGCCAAAGCAGAGATCCTTGTGCCATGGTGCAAGGTTGCCTGCATTGCAGAGATGATTGTTTATGTGCAGAAAGGTCCACCTTCCTGCACATAAACAATCATTAAAGGTGATTTGCTCCTTCTATCTGTGCTGCAGAATGCACCACACACATAAGGAGCAAAACACCAGGGGAAATAAAAGTATTTCTCCTCCTTGCCCCACTCCTATGCCTCCACTGGGGAGGTGTAGAATTCTGACGCATTCCCAGGTTTACAACGCTTTGTAAATCTGGGAATTTGCCAGGTCCCATGGATATTGCATGGGAACACCCACAGCAACACCCATGGAATGCCCCTTTCACACAGAGTAATGTGCAAAAGGACTCCATATTTACAAGGCCATGAAAAGTGACTTTACGTGTCCTTGTAAATATGGGAAGGCACACTGTGCTGCGTCTCAGAAAAGTGATGCACTGGCGCCACAATGGGCTTGTAAATGAGGCCCCCGCAGTGCCCATGGTTTTACAAACTTCTCTGAGCCTTTCACAGAGCTTGCTGTTTTCTCCAGTGCCAGAACCTGCCACAGCCCAGTGAAACGGTGTGATCTGTGAGGAGATTCAGACCCTTGCCAGAAGAGGGATACGGACTGACATGCTGCCCCCACCATGTGGGAACTCAGGGCCCATTTCAAGTATTAAATGGCTTCTATCCCGCGTAGCCTTAGTCCCAGGCTGCATATAGACAGGCTGGCTGGTATGGGGTGTCATTGTGTCTTTAATGTGACCGAGTTTCTCCTTCCAAAAGATTAGTATTGCGAGCAGTCCAACTAAATGTGAATGAAGGACTCTTCCTGCTTTCCGTATTTCCAAGAGCACTCTACAAAGGTGGGAATACCTTGTGAAGCCTCGCTCAGGGTATGTACCACTGGTACATGAGTTTGACGTTGTTTCCCTTGGAATAATTTCTTTTTTTTAATTCTGAGGCTATCTTCCCTAAGGGTCTCCCATTACCTGTCCGATATTTCCCTGCCTGTGTCTTCTTCCCATCTATCCTGATAGGTCCAATGATGTTGAAATGTGCTCTCCTGAAGGATGTTGTATAGGGAACAGGTGAGATTCGCACCCTACACCAGTTCCAGGATTGCTTTTTCAAAGGGAGCTTGTTCACATGTGGTGGTGGTTTGATTCACAGGGTGGAGGGCCCAGAGCCTAATCTTGTAGTATTGTAACCATTCCTGGACTCTGAGGTGATATTGTGCTTTACAGTAGTGGAAATCCCTACTTTTGCTTGTTCTAATTTGCCTTCACAACATTTTTGGAAAGTTTTTAGGCTCACCGTAGGCATGAAAAAATGGTGTAGAAAATGGGCGGGGTAAGGGGAGGGGAAAGTAATCAACCCTATCTTTAACAACAATTGGGTCCCACATATTCAGTGTTGCTTCAACTGGATGGTTAATAAATGTTACCCAAGTATTTTGCTTTTGTTAACCAGTTCAGGTCCCATAGGGGGCGTCCAGCCGCTGCCCTATCCAACAATAGCCATTTTTCCTCTGACTCTGTAACCTCACATTACACTAATATATGCAGGTGGGCTGCCCTATAACACTTCACCACATCTGGGCAGGTCAAGCTCTCAACCCATCAGGGATAGAAATATTGGGGCATATTATCAAGCCTGGGCGATAAAATTATCGCCTCTTTATCGGCCGGAAACTGCCGATAAAGTGGCGATAATGGGCTTGATAATATGCTCTATGGAATTCCAATTGAAGCTCATGTTAAATGTGAAAGACATCTAATATGAGCTTCGATTGGAAATCCATAGAGCATATTATCAAGCCCATTATCGCCACTTTATCTGCAGTTTCCTGCCGATAAAGCGGCGATAATTATATCAGCCAGGCTTGATAATTTGCCCCATTCTCTTTTAAATATGAGCTTTCTTTCCTTCCCATACAACCAACAGGTACCTGCACTGCTAGGCTATCCTGTATTATGATGGTTATTGGAAGGGACTGGAATAAGTACAGAACTCGAGGCAAAATATTAATTTTGGTTACATTGATGCTCCCAAAAATAAAATATAAAGTGAAGCCTAGTGTTATAAGTCATCTATTTGTTTCATAGACTAAGCTAATGGGCCCATCTCAACCCCCCAACTCTTGGCTACTGCTTGTAAATAAGTGTGTTCTGCCCATGTAATCCGCCCAAATTTTTGCCTTATTATCGCCTGTTTTTTGGCCGCTTTACTGTGGATGAGCCTCACAACTGACAACCCACCCACGGTAAACACCTGGTAAACAGACTGCGCATGTTTTCTTCCAGTGTGAGCCTTTTAACATAAGGCTGCTGCAACACAGCAAGGGTAAGTAGCACTTGGCTGCTTCATGTGAACAGGTGTGCACACACCTGTGCACATGAGTAAGGGCTGTGCGTGTGATACTACGGTTGTGTGCAGCCCGGTAACTGCGCACAGGTAACACTGCAAGGGTAGATATTGACCTAGGATAGGACTTATAATATTTGTGGACACATAGGGAAAGTCAGTGGTGTTTACTGTCTTGCCTGCAGGGACACTTTATTATACACATAGCAAGAAATCTGCCCTGGAGTGCATTTGCTCTTCCCTTTGGCCTACATAATCCAGTGATACATCCAAATGGGGTGGAACATGTGCACCAAGATCAAGTCTGGGAGTTTCAAGAAGATATCTCATTCAGGTATGGGTCATCTAGACTTGTCAGATTTCTCTGGCTGAGATCAGAGCCCAGGCCTTTTGTCACCCTGCTGGGCCAAGTTAATTACCTGGACTAAGGAATCTGCCTACAGTAGACACCAGGACCAGCAGGTCTTTCTCCAGGATCAAGGAAGCTGTCCATTTGCACCCCCAAAGTGTTAGTTGGAGAGGGAACTGAACTTCTGCAGATGGAGAGAAGCACCGGAGAAGAAAAAAGAGGACGGCTGGCACATGGAGCCTGTGGAACCAGTGGAACCAGGTTCCTGGAAGTGTGCCACCTTAGAGTCTTAAGAAAAAGGTTTTAGGAGGCTATGGTTCACTACCAGGAGCAGAATCAGCCAAAGATCAAGCAAAACAGCCCATTTGGGCCTGAGATATGCAAGGAGAAAGGGTTTGATCCCCCAGCAAGGACACAGAGCATGTGGAGCTCTGTTGCTGAGTCTTGGAACCCCCCGGGGTGGGCCAGGGCCCAGAGATTGACGCAGGGAGCATGTCATAGTAGGAGCACTGGTAGGGGGCATGCGTGGGGACCCCTCCCCAAAGTTCACAGGGCCTGTGGATCCCAACCCCTGGGCCAGCTTTTTTATCGGAGGCCCCAACCCCATCTCCAGGGCCCCTGCTACATGGCAGATTCAGGGAGCAAATTTGTGCCCCCCAAGAAGCAAAGGAAGGGGCCCAGGAACTCAACTCTGGGCTCCCAATGCTGCAGAGAATGGGGCTATTTACAACAAGGGGTGGTGAGGGACAGAGTCTCTGAATTAAACAGAATACTCTCACCCAGTCAAGAGATCAGGGCTAGATCCAACACCGTTTTTTAGCTCACTGCACCATCCCAGTTTCAGAACCTGGCTGTATGCAAATTAGTCTGTTCCTGTCCCAGTGCATGATGGGAACAGGGCAAACCAAACTACAAAAGCCAATTCTTACACTGGGAAGGAAACAAGCTACCGGGGACCGGTTTCTGGCATTTCAGCCTCTTCGGCCCGGCTTGCTTGAATCCTGATGGTGCAATGAGCAAGGGACTCACATCTGAGTATACCCTTCCACGCTTAGGGTGGACAAAAATATTTACAACAAGGGGTGGTGAGGGACAGAGTCTCTGAATTAAACAGAATACTCTCACCCAGTCAAGAGATCAGGGCTAGATCCAACACCGTTTTTTAGCTCACTGCACCATCCCAGTTTCAGAACCTGGCTGTATGCAAATTATTCTGTTCCTGTCCCAGTGCATGATGGGAACAGGGCAAACCAAACTACAAAAGCCAATTCTTACACTGGGAAGGAAACAAGCTACCGGGGACCGGTTTCTGGCATTTCAGCCTCTTCGGCCCGGCTTGCTTGAATCCTGATGGTGCAATGAGCAAGGGACTCACATCTGAGTATACCCTTCCACGCTTAGGGTGGACAAAAATATTTACAACAAGGGGTGGTGAGGGACAGAGTCTCTGAATTAAACAGAATACTCTCACCCAGTCAAGAGATCAGGGCTAGATCCAACACCGTTTTTTAGCTCACTGCACCATCCCAGTTTCAGAACCTGGCTGTATGCAAATTAGTCTGTTCCTGTCCCAGTGCATGATGGGAACAGGGCAAACCAAACTACAAAAGCCAATTCTTACACTGGGAAGGAAACAAGCTACCGGGGACCGGTTTCTGGCATTTCAGCCTCTTCGGCCCGGCTTGCTTGAATCCTGATGGTGCAATGAGCAAGGGACTCACATCTGAGTATACCCTTCCACGCTTAGGGTGGACAAAAATATTTACAACAAGGGGTGGTGAGGGACAGAGTCTCTGAATTAAACAGAATACTCTCACCCAGTCAAGAGATCAGGGCATCACCACCCCCTTTTTGTAAATCGCAGAGAATGGGGCAGCACCATTGTGCTCTCCTGATGTAAGAAAAGGGGCCCTGGATGGATTCCAACTCCAGGCACTGTCACCAAGATCAAGCATGGGGAGCATTGCTGTGCTCCCGCGATGGTGGAGAGCCTGTCTTCTGTTCCTGAGCCAGAGTCTGGAGGGAGCAGGGTGCCACCACAGAAGAAGCCTCCCTGCCTGCAGGAGCGGGCAAGGGAGAAGAACTGCTGGGACAGCCAGGAGTGAGCTCCCTGGCTGTCTGGAAGCATGTGGGGTGCCTGGGTGAAACTGGGCAACCCCAAGTAACAAAACAAAACAAGCATTTTCAATGCAATGGTTTCGCCTTTGGAAAAGTTTGAGCTATTGGCATTGTTAATGACAACATTTTTATTTATGTGTTGGTTTTGAAAACAGATAAATAAATGGCATTGTCACTTACATTGTTATTAGCTTAATCTCCGGAGTCTCTAGAACTCCATAGCACTCCCTAGCACTGTGCACTTCCTAGCTTCCCTAGTCCCTCCGCACCTCTTAGCATTGTGCACTCCCTAGCTTCCCTAGTCCCTCCGCACCTCTTAGCATTGTGCACTCCCTAGCTTCCCTTGTCCCTCCGCGCCTCTTAGCATTGTGCACTCCCTAGCACTCTCTAGTCATTTCCTAGCACTCCTTAGTCACTCCCTAGTCACTCTGCACTCCCTAGTCACTCTGCACTCCCTAGTCACTCTGCACTCCCTAGTCACACATGCACACTTAGAGCCACACCCCCCAAAGCCACACACTCCTCCCAGAGCTACACACACCTCCCCCCAGAGCCACACACACACCACCCCAGAGCCACACCCACACCACCCCAGAGCCACACACAAACCACCCCAGAGCCACACACCACCCCAGAGCCACACACACAAACACACTTTGAGCTACACATATATAGCCAGAGCCACACACATACACACTGATTACAAACACACCCAGAGCCACACCCAGATGCACACACAGAGCTACACATACATACCCAGAGTCACACACATATAGAGTTATACATACACCCAGAGATACACACACATATACACACACATACAGAGCCACACACACATACACACCTAGAGCCACATACACACACCCAGAGCCACACAAAGACATACACACACAGAGCCACACACACACACACACACATCCTGAGCCACACACACTCAGATCCACACACACAGAGCTCCACACACACACACCTAGAGACACACATACACCTAGAGCTACACGCTGCTTGCAAGCTGTCTAGGCTCGACCTAAAAATCAGAGTGGAGAAAATAAGAGTGGCAAAGTGTTTCGTTTCTAATAGATAGATTACTGTTGTGTGGCAAAGTTCGTAAACAAACTGGGGAATTTTCATCTGGGATTTGTATACACTAGGGTACTGCAATCTACAAGTCAATATACTAAGCGTAATTACTGGCAAATGTAAAACATTGGCTTTATCAGTCATGTGACAGTACCAAAACTTATCCTAGTAGAAACCACCTTTCACAGAATGCAGAGTTAAAATGATTCATTTTGTACAAAACTGGTAGCGACAGAAGTACGATGTTGAGATTCAGCACCGTGTTGGTTGCAGCTACTGGGCACATGCATTAGTCGTAAAGCTAACATTAATTTAGAGGCTTTATACCTGCCAACAATTATGCCGACATCGCCGCAAAAAGCCGCAAAACAATGTCACTGAAGCCAAGCATGCATGCTTAGATAGCTGCAGTACCTTTTTTAGTACAGTAAATTGATCAAACATCCTGGCCATTTACAATTAAGAGTGGAAGTACGGATAGATAGATATATTTTTTTTTTTTTAAACAACGAGATAGAAACAATTACTTTCATATGTAAACCTAAGGAGGCATGCAAGACTTCTTCCCCGTGACCTACGGTTATACTAACGCCCTGTATATACAGTCTAAGAAAGGCTACGAAATCAGAGAAGCTGTCTGAAGAAGAGAACATTTTTTAAAGAAGCAATAACGCTAAGGATAGAAACATGGGTAAAGCAGAAACCTGATAAATGTTGACTCCATGGCAGGCATGTGGTATTGAAAATCGGTAGGGCAAAGTGTAAAATAATTTGACATGGCAAACATTATCTGCCCTAAATTTAACATACGTAATAAAATGTAACTCATTAAATACCTGAAGGAAAAACTAGACCAGTGTAAAAAAAATATTTAGATAACAGAAAGCAAGGTTCCAAGTGAACAATCAGTAAATGGGTGAACCTATGTGGCACAAATTATAAATAAAATTGTTTCAGGAGCACCATTGCATATCTCCTTGGCATCCCTTTTATGTACAACTCCCTTAAACATGCATCTACTCCATACATTTAATCACCTTATTATCTACTTAGACTCCTTTGAAATCTCAACCCTCGTGTCTGATTATCGAAGGCAAAGGTTAAATGGAGGGCAAGGGAATCTACTTTCACTTGCTAGATAGACCTACATCTCATTTGACAAATAGCAGTAGCAAAACCGAGGTAGGGTGGAGGCAAGGAAAGGTGGGTGCAACCCCGGCAGTGTAGGTGGAATCGAGACCACAGCAAAGAAGGGTGGTGAAACCATGTGGGTGGAACCAAGGCAGGAGCAGAGGGAGGGTGATTGTAATCAAGGCAGAGGTGGTGGAACAGAGGACGGGTGGGTGGAACTGAGGTGGGCTGGGGGCACCCCGGAGGCGTGAGGCAATGAAGACGAGGCGGGTCTCGGGAGGAGACGGGCAGTATCAGAGGGTCAGAAGGGAGGACTTGTGGGAACAAGGAGGGCGAGGCAGGATGAATTAAACTAGACGTGCGGAGGCCTTCATGACAGGCTGCCCTCTGCTGACTGCACTTCGGGGCTTGGGACCGGTCACATTGGAGATGCCAGGGGGGAGGGCGCCGCGCTGTAACCAAGAGGCGGTGTCAGCAGAGCGGGCCTCACCACCACGCCCGGGGCGCCGGGCTATGCGCACAAGCATTTACAAGTACAGCCCCCCCCCCCCCCTCTCTTTGAAAGCACCCGCACTCACCGGCTGTCTTCTGGCGGGCGGGGCTAACCTCCTCACTGAAGGCATCCTAACCCACAAGAAATCAAAGAATACTGTAGGGAATGGGTGGTTCGTTCGTTCGTGGTAGTTCTGCTCATAGCCCCCCCCTGGCATTGCTTTCCTGGGGTGGAGAAAGAGAGAGAGATATGGGGGACCGTTCTAGGTGGCCCATATTCAATGGTATAACGTTTTGGTCACATCAGAATTCCTTCGCCCCGGTATATAGGACACAGAACTGAAATGCGGTTGCTTTATGTAACAAGAAACGTTTAATTGCAGTGATGCACAGTAAACACGCATAACGTTCAAAAGGCAACAGCAACTTCAAATAAAGCAGGGGTCTGCCTATATTCTGACATTTAGGCATCTGGATACAGAGAGTAAAGATAAGAGTAGGATATAAAGGTACCAGCTTGAAAAGTGTTTAGACTCAAACACAAACCTCAATTATGTTTTATTATAACAATTCCCCACTTTGCACCCAGTCACTGATCAATACAAGCAAATTCCTCCAACACAACGTATTTCGGTTTTCTTGTAATGCAATCTTGGTATTTAGATTAACAAGTGGGGACATTGTGGTATTACATTTTATTAGTGAACACAGTGTTGTTGAAATGTGGTGCTTCTATTAAAACAAGCAATGAGATCCGGCCAGTATCACCATAGGTATACGTAGAAATGTATATAGGCTATAGCTAGTAAGGGATATACGATATACTGTAGACCTAATTTAATGATTTTTAACTGCCCGGCCCTACACCTTCACTATTAAGCGGAATGAACGTCCGCTATAAGTTTTAACATACAGATCACTTAAAGCAAACGTTAATGCAGCTCTGGTTGCAGCAGAGCAGCTACCAGCGCGCAGAAATGGATTTAGAACGGTGAGTTAAGTTACTGCAAAATGCGGATCGTCGCTAACACTTAAATGTCTCGTACGGAGAAGTCGTAATTCTAGTGCACATTGAGGTGGCTATACTTACAGCTACTGCTCCAGGACTTGAGCAAAGACTTTATGCTCATCTCAAAAAACAGAGAATCCTGGAGGCTCAACATGATGCTTCTGGCAGCCAGAGCGGCGGCGGCAGGGGCTCCCGCTTGGTGTGGTGGGAATGCCTCGTCACCCTCACAGGCGGCAGAAGAAGAGCTTTAGCCTCCGGTGTGGCTGCTTCATTGCCATGCAGTAGCAGAGTGACGCACACGTGGAGTAAAAACGCTGCTGAATGCAGATGAAGTCCCAAGTACAACAAGTTTGCAGAGAGGGGCCTGAAGGGCAGCGTCACCTTTCCTCGTGCTGTGACGCAGAGGGGGCAAGGCTCGGGACGCGGTGGGGAGATCGAGCTCTGAAATGCAGTACACAAGGCTGATTTTGTAGGTAAATTGTGTTCGTAAGCGGTCCCGTGCTGTCCTGAAAGGCAATCTTCAACTTGTTCCGGTAGCTTCGGCGGAATCAAAATGGATTAATGAAATGACACCGGAGCCGCGTGTCTCCTTTCGAAAACAGCTGGCGAAAACAGTCACAATCCATTCCACACTGCTCCCAGCTCGAACAAAAAAAACGCTGTGCTCGTCGTGCGAGCAGTACATTCTTTCCACAGCACCACACGCCGTCACTGAGCAGTGACTTTTCAGCATGCCTGTGACGAAGCAGAGAACAGCGTCCCTCTAAAGCCACTGGTGTCAGCAGAGCGGGCCTCACCACCACGCCCGGGGCGCCGGGCTATGCGCACAAGCATTTACAAGTACAGCCCCCCCCCCCTCTCTCTTTGAAAGCACCCGCACTCACCGGCTGTCTTCTGGCGGGCGGGGCTAACCTCCTCACACAGGAGCCTTGCTCCCTGCTGCACTCCTCCGGCGGTCGCTTTGGGGCCGCGGGCGGGGTTCCTCTCCTCCTGGGCTCTCCTAGATGCAGCAGGGCTCCCTCGCATCACGGGAGCCCTGCAAACCGGCCGCCAGGCTTCTTCTTTCTTCCCCCCGGGCTGCGGGGGCGGGCACTTCCGGCCAACCACTTCCGGGTCGCTGGGGGCAGCGCAGCGGCCCTTCTCCTTAGGCAGGCAGGCGGGGGCTGATTTTATCGGGCAAAGATAACCATCAATCGAGGTGGGCACTCGATCGGCCCACATGTCCGCCACAAAACGGTCCAGATGCCGGGTGGGCGAGGGGGGGCGTGGTCGAATGACGAAAATAAACCCAGGGGGCGGGAAAGGGGGGAGGAGAGACGCAGAAGTGCCGGCAATGCCGGAACAGACTCGGGGGCGTTCCCGGCATCGCGTGACGTCGGCAAAAGCCAAAGAATCTCGGGAACGCCCCCGTGTCTGGTCCGGCATTGACGGACAGGCCCCTCGTCCAATGGCTAGGCTCCATTTATGGAGCTAGCCAATGGGACGGGGGGGCGTGTTCCAGAGTGCTTACTGTACTCAATAGATTTCTCTGGAGGCGGAGCCTAACGGCTCCGTCCCCCAGCGAAACCTAACAAGCATTTACAATGCAACGGTTTCGCCTTCGGAAAAGTTTGAGCTATTGGCATTGTAAATGACAAACTTTTTATTTATGTGTTGGTTTTGAAAACAGATAAATAAATGGCATTCTCATTTACAATGCCAATAGCTTACTCTGTCGCAAATGCAAGACGTATTGCATTTGCACACACACACCCACACAAGAGCCCCTCACACACACACACACAAGAGCCCCCCACACACCACACAAGAGCCCCCCACACACACAAGAGCCCCCCGCAAACACACCACACAGAGCCCCCCACACACACACGCAAGAGCCCCCCACACAAACACACACACGCAAGAGCCCCCCACACACATACGCAAGAGCCCCCACACACACGCAAGAGCCCCCCCCCACACACACACACGCAAAGAGCCCCACACACACGCAAAGAGCCCCACACACACGCAAAGAGCCCCACACACACGCAAAGAGCCCCACACACATGCAAAGAGCCCCACGCAGAGGTCAGGGGTGGCACAGAAGCAGAGTTTTCACACACATACCATATGAAACTTGCTGGCACACATGAATACTCACTTAGACTATAAAAGCATCTAATTTCTTCTCTCAGCCCAGGGCCACAGACACATAATTAACTGGACATACAATTAGCTACCAACATCCATAAAAGCAAAAGCATTCGAACGACAAGCTCTACTAGCCTTGGGCCAAACAGAAAGGACAAACACCATGGCAGCTCCCAAGAGATCGAAATCAGAAAAAAAACACTCCTGGCAACCTTTTTATGAGCTATGGAGCAGAACTATATAATGCACAGAAAACCGTAGACATCACTAACCTATCACCAGAAACCGAAAGGCGCGTGTCACATTCGAGCTACAAGGTCGTTTTCTATGCATAGAAATATCTTACGGTTCATAAAATCCGAATAGTGGTCTGATATCACACACACTTTAAATAGGAACTACGAACTACATGCAAAAGCAAACGATATTTTGGAAAACGCTCTGAAAACGGACCATTTCAATTTCTTGAGGACTATGCAAATAATACGCCAAGATGATCGACTCACCCCACTGATTACTTCATTTATGCAGACACTCTGTCGTTGAATAAACTACACACTGTACCTCACGGTTGGGTAATCGTCATGGATTGCAGGGAACACAGATTACGCACTGGTACAACAGTGCATATATGCACAAATTCTTTGCAGTGTCAACTAGGGTAGAGACTTGAGAAATTTATGAAGTCACACAATTTCCGAACGGCACAACAGCACAGAATTATCCTCATGATCCAAGGTATAGAATACATGTCTATCCATACACTACTTGCCGCCTATACTTTATTATGTTGCTCCCACTGGAAGTTGACAGGAGTTGGGAAGAAATTGTTGAAGGAACTAGCACAAAGCTCTGAGCAGCAGAAAAGGTATCCATATTACCACAATACACAGAAAATTCAGGCTGACGGCATGAAATGAAGGAGACCAACTAACCACCACTACCGAAGATTTTACAGGAAGGGGTGAGGGGATAGTAAAAGTTGCAAGTTGAGGGAACCCAATGCGAAGGTAGGAGAAACAGGAGAAGGAGGTAAATTGACAACTATTCAGATTCAGAATTCGAGGCTACAGGGGATAAATCTCCGGCAAAGTGCCACTCAAAATGATTACAAATTTGGATTTCTAGAGACACGTATTTTGTGTATTGAAACAGAGGAATTTAATTATTCGACTGAACTTTCATATAAAAATCCATCTACGCGACTACAAAATTATGCCTTTAAACAGCAACATAAAGAAAAAGACTATTCCCTATAGTGTCTGGAAGAAAAAAATGTATTAAATCTTTCATTTTTTGTAAAACAGGTTTAACTATTCCAGGAAGAGTACAGAAAAAGGATAACGCGCTACATACAGATAAATAACCCAGCTAATTGTTCCTCTTTTAGACAAATAGTACAGTTCAGTGGATTTAAGCCTCTGATGCATCAATCTGTCGTACACAAGTTTGAATCTCAGTAGACAACAGGTGATTTTCATCATTCCCAAGTCACAAATTACCACAACTGGCTAACAGTAAGAACTACTTTCAGCACTAGGGAAACGTCACCCTGTAGCAGAAAGTGCAAAAAAGTGAAAAATTGACATTACTCATACCTGTACATCACAATTCAAACTTACTTCGTGATAGAACTTACCATCACCTATGTGCCTATTTTTCTCAATTCAAACCAATTTCTAAGAACCCACAGCTCCTGTCGTACTCTGCACTGACATGTCGTAGAAAATTATTTGGTTTATAGTTTGCGTTCAAAGACATCACAGATTCTTTTTAAAAACACCACAAATTGTAAATATTTTAAAAGATATGTCCCAAAATATTTTCTAAAACCGAACCATACTTCTGACAAACCTTACTCCAACTCTTTCAAAACACTAAATCACAATGCATTAACAGTCCACAAACTAGCCACCTCTCCTAACACTTGTTTACCATAACCTGGCCTTTCACACTGTGCATCATTCTGCTGCCTTTGTTTTGGCTAGGTTTGCGCTATATAAATACCAGGTACATATGCACGCACTCTAGCCTTGATCCGACTCTACATCATAAACATACTTAAACCTTAATGCTGACCTGAACCTCACCTACGGGGACCATACTGCGAGGTTACCCAACTTTATTAACCCTTCATCAAATCCTAAACCTGACCCAACATAATCCACCCTTTGGATTATCATAACCATGACACTACCCTCCCCCTTATTTTCACAGTAACGTCACTCAAACCCTTATTCTGGACCAATTATTACTCAGACCTTATATGTTAATAGATGTTTATCTCAACACTGACCAGACCCAAGCCTTTGTCCTTATCATACTCCCAAACATGAACCTGTATTCTTTATTCCCTTCCCTAATCAAAAACAATCTTGCCCATACCCTAAGGCTATCTTTCATTCAAACGGTTAACTCATCTATGAACCATATCTCTGAACCGGACGACTTCTTCATATCCATAATCTTCACCCTACCCCTTCATTATAACCTGAATTTCGTTAAAATTTAATTTTCTTATTTAAATGTCTTATATTTGGTTTGTAATTAAATGTTTAATGAAATGGCGCTCTGTAATGTTATGGGAGAGGATCTCCGAGCCAACGTTCTCTGAAGTGTGGAACTCCTGCTTATGTTGGATTAGTTGTCTGTTGCCATTTCAAAGCATGTTCAATATGTGCCTATAACTTAAACCTTCACTTCCGCTAATGAGAGTGAAGCTCATGTCACTAAGCAGAATGAAGCATACAGGGTTAGCTGCAGAAAGCCAGAGAGATGTCCACTGCATTGTGGGGTGTGTCAACGATACTAAGATGGCATTCGTCTTCAAGTATGGAGGCAGGATAAATGCAAAGCGAGTGCAAATGGGCAAAGTTTCAATCTCTATATTAAAACTGTGTTCAAGAAAAATAAAAACACAGAGTGAGTGCACGCATGGATTCTTTTTTGCAACCAAGGCCCCATATTCCAAGTCTTAAATACACAAAGAGCAACACAGCACTCACCGTGGGCGGAGGCGCGGGGCTGCAGCTGTCCTACTCGGCAACACCTGCCCGGCAACGTCCTCCGCTTCTTCCGGGGCTCCCTCCAGGCAGGCCACGGGAGCCCCGCGTGGGCCGCCATACTTCTTGTGGGCCGCCGTCTTCCTTCTTCCCCTGGGCGGCGGGGGGCGGGCACTTCCGGCCGGCCGCGCTAGGATTGGCCGGCCGGCTGAAGAAACCCCCGGGCGGGACGGGATACCACAATTTGTGAGGACAGGGGGGGGGGGGGCGGGAGAGGACGAGGGGGGCAGGCGGGAGAGGACGAGGGGGGCGGGAGGAGAAAGGGAGGGAGGGGGAAG